>NW_028327176.1:66744101-67056075 GCF_987537825.1 Furipterus horrens
GCCAGCATTATCCTGATATAACAAAACCAGAGGAATGTATTACAGCAAAGAAAATTAAACCAATATCACTCATGAACACAAAGCACAACAAATATTAACATAATATTAGCTTATGGAATTCAATAATACAAAGGATAAAACATATGACCTAATGGGGGTTTATCTCAGGAATGCAAAGCTGGTTTAACATCTGAAAATCAATGTAATACACCCTATTAACTATCTCTTTACTTTTTTTTTTAAGTGTAGGTGCATTTATTTATTTTTATCTCAATAGATGCAGAAAAAGCAGTTAGCAAAATTCTACATCCATTCCTTATTTTTTAAAAAACAACTTTAAAAACAAAAGAAAAAAACCACCCTCCCCTAAAAGAAACAAAAAAAAAACTTCCAGCAAACATTTTTAATTTGATAAAAAGCATCTAAAAAAAATAAACACCAAACAAACCTACAGCTAATATTAAGCTTGGTATTGAATACCTTCTCTAAGTCTAAACTCCCTCTGAGGAATTTCACCCATTCCCAGCCATCAGCTGTCCTTTCTATATATCCAGCTCCCTTCAAGTGTCAGGATGATGAGCATCATCTTTATTCTGTGGGTCAGTGACATAAACCTCTTTTGGACAAAACTTATTCAAGGAAAATAATGCTAAAAGCAAGCTCTTAAAAAATATATTATCTTTTTAAAAATTCAGTAAATGCAGTAGCTACAGCTTCATTCACGGTCTCTTTCACATGTTCCCATTACTAGAGGGTTTCTTTTTTTAGCTTAAAATGCAGAGCCCACACCAGCAAGCACTGCTGCGCAGTTCATGCTGTGCGCTGACAGCATTTTTGTAAGGTGAGCCCCAGTGGTGTGGCATAAGGGCCTGGGAATCTGAGGGTGAACAGGCAAAATGGCACCACCAGGAGATTCTTGGGGGCTGCGGAAGCAAAAAAAAAAGCCTTTCGGGGAGGTAAGGGCTGAGTGGCAAACAGTGGGAGAAACAGGAGCAGTGGTAATGGATCTAAGATACCACGTGTGTTATGACTTCCTTTTTCCTTTCCTAACTTACAACACAGCTGAGGCATTTTTTGGAACTACACTTACCCAAAGGGGGAAGTTTGGAAGCAGGAACCTGTAACACTTCTCCACCCACAGAGTCACATGCTATGCCCACATCCCCTGCAATGGGACGTCTAGCATGTGACTCAGGTCTGAAGTGGTGAGGCAGCTGCCTGCAGCCCAAGCCAGCAGGGAGTCTGCAACAGAGCTGGTGTGAACAAGAGGACCAGTTGTCAGCTTTACTGTTTTTCATTCTGTGTTACTGATCTAAGAGTAGGCAGCCCGCAGGAAGGGGCTCCAGGCCTTGAGAGCCACTGAAGAATCTTTTTTTTTCTATTTGACTTTTTTTTTTAATATGTTTTATTGATTATGCTGTTACAGTTGTCCCAATTTCTTTTCCCTCTGCTCCCCTCCACCCAGTGGCCCCCCTCCCTCCAGTTGTCCCCCCCTTTTAGTCCATGTCCATTGGTTGTGCATATAGTTCTTCTCAACCTCTTCCTGTCTACTCCACTCCCTCCTACTATGCTTCTTAATTCCTGCATCATCTCCCTCCCTTTTCTCCCTTCCCCCTCCCCGCTGACCTCCCCCAAATATGTTCCCCATACCTATAATTCTTTTCCCCCTCTCGTTGCCTGCTTAGTTTGCCTTTGTTTCGATTCCAGCTTCTGTTGTTGGTTGTTGTGATACAGTTTTCATTTTAATGTTCATAGTTTTGATCCTCCTTCTTCTAAACAAGTCCCTTTAACATCTCATATAACAGTGGTTTGGATCTAATGAACTCCTTCAGTTTTACTTTGTCCTGGAAGCACTTTCTCTGCCCTTCTATTCTGAATGACAGTTTCACTGGATAGAGTACTCGTGGTTGTAGGTTTTGGATTTTCATTACTTGGAATATTTCTTGCCAGTCCCTTCTTGCCTGCAGGGTCTCTTTTGAGAAATCCACTGATAGTATAATTGGGACCCCTTTGTACATGATTCTTTTCTTCTCTCTTGCTACTTTTAAGATTCTCTCTTTATCTTTAATTTTTGACAATTTGATTATAATGTGTCTTGGTGTGGTTCTCCCTGGGTCCAGTTTTTCTGGAACTCTCTGTGCTTCCTGGACCTGTAAGTCTATTTCCTTCCCCAAGTTAGGGAAGTTCTGCTTCATTATTTTTTCACATAATTTTTCAATTTCTAGTTCTTCTTTTTCACCCTCTGGCAATCTTATTATCCGAATGTTTGATCGCTTATAGCTGTCCCAGAGGTTTCTGATCTTCTCCTCACTTTCCTTGCTTTTTGTTTCCTCTTTCTGCACTGATTGTCTGTTTGTTCCTTCCCTATGTTCTGGTTTGCTGATTTGATCTTTGGATTTTATTTCCTCACCACTTTTCTCGTATGTGTTTTCATTCGTTTCAGTATGAGTAGCTTTTGTTCCTTCCCTGTCTTGCTCCAAATCTTTTGTTAATTCTATAAGCCACCTTATAACTATAGCTCTGAACTGAGCCTCCAAAAGGTTTTTTATTTGTTCCTCTGTCAGGTCTCTCATCTGCTACCTGGTGAGCTGCATCACCGGGATTTCAATTGTTGTCTGCTTCATTCTAACAGATTTGTGTTTAGCTTTCTTCCCGGGCAGGCTATAGGGGGTGGAGCCCTGTGCACTCGTCACTGCCCAGCGACCGGCAGCAATCCACGACCGGTGGCGATCGGCAACCTTTTTGCCACTCTACAGTGCTTTGTGTGGGGGCAGGGGTCCAAGATGGATTCCTGCCGTTACTCTCCACTGAGAGACTGGGAGGCTCCTTCCCCACAGTCTCACCGTCCAAGGCAATGGGGGGTCTGCCTTCCCCAGCATTGGAATCGCGAGCTGCCGGGTCTCAACTGCAGCTAGGATTGCTGCCCTGGCGTTTCTTGCGGTCCCGCCGATATTCCCGCTGCTACCACAGACAGCTCAGCCCGACCCTTCTGTCCCAATTCTGATCTCGCCCCTCCTACCTGTCCAGACGAGCACCGCTGGTTTATAACTTCATAGGTTGGGCTTCCATGTAGATTTATTTTCTGGAATTTCTGGTTATCTTTTGTTTTGAGGTAGTTGTATTCCTTCTTAGTAGTAGAGGGAGACTGAGCATGTCAGTCTAAGCCTCCATCTTGGACGGAAGTCATTTTCTGGCTCCTTTGGATATTAATGGATCTTCACGTCTGAGAAAAATGCTCCAATGCCCCATCACCTGACATAGAGAGAGCATTTCTGATTGGTTCACAGGGACCTGGACCCAGAACTCATGCTGTGGATCATCATCTGCTCTTGTAGGTCATGGATTTTGGCTTCAAATCAAGCGTAATCATAGCTCCTTAGCCAGTTTCCAGAGGTTTTCAGCATAGCAAGCAACTGCTCCCCGAATTCAGCTCCGCTCCCCTCCTCCTGGCTGAGTTGTATCCACTGCAGGGTCTTGATGAAAGTGGTTGGGCTGCCTGTTCCTTCAACACCATGGCTCTCCACCTTGGCTGACCGTGAGAATTACCTCAGGATCTTATAAAAACGGGGATGCCCAAACCCCAGCCTGGAGATTTGGATTCCACAGGTCTGGAGTGGGGTCTGTGCGCCAGCACGTTGAACTGATGTTGCAGGTGATTCTGATGCTGCCAGTTAACTGTTCAGAACTGGGTCTCACAGTTGCCTGCCAATGAGAATCACCTGGAGGGCTGTAAAAAAAAAAAAAATCCCAATACCCAGGCCACAAAGCCAACCAATTAAAATCAGACCAAGAAACTCCTGGTGACGCTTGGTCAGGGCTCACGCTCCGCTGCCCCCTCAGATCCCCGCCCCTCAGCCTGCTGCTCTAGGCGCAAGGGTCCACCTCACCTCTGGCCCTTCACTCTCCGGTCCCTCCCAGCCCCTCTGCCAAGCCCACAGTTCCTTGAGCCTTCTCAGTGTGCACCTCCTTCCTCACATCCATCAAAGCCCCCTCCTCTCCAAGCCCATATCAAGTCCCAGCTGTCCAAGGAGCCTTCCAGAATATACAGTGGCCTCGGCCTTCTCTGGGAGTTCTCCCAGCCCTCTCACCTGGGAGCATACACTTCAGTCCCTGCTTGCAGGCTCCCTTATAGTAGGACCTGACAGCTTCCTGTCTCAACCAGAGGAAGGGACATGCCTGATACTCCTGCATTTCTCCAGGTGCCCCTGAAAGGCTCTACTCAATTCCATTCAAAGTCCATGCAGAGAGTTTGGCACTGGGCAGAATGGCGGCGGGGAGTGGGGCACAGAAATGAAGAACAACCCATGGCTCATGGTCTACCGGAAGGGGCCATGAAGCAGGGAGCCATCACAACCACTGGGACTGCAGACAAACTTCCCCTGGGTGGGGAACGTCAGAGAATCACTTATGACAGCATTAGAAGGGACCTTGCCCTGGCTCAGTGGATTGAGCGCCGGCCTGCAGACTGAAAATTTACCGGTTCAATTCCTAGTCAGGGCACATGCCTGGGTTACGGGCCAGATACCCAGTTGGGGGTGTGCAAGAGGCAACTGAGCTGTATTTCTCTCCCTTTCTTTCTTCTTCCTTTCCCCTCTCTCTAAAAAGTTAATAAATAAAATCTTTTTTTTTTTAAGGGACCTTAATGCTTATCTAGTCTTACTCCAGATTTGCCCCTCACAGATGGACAGTGCAGGAATCCCTTCCGCAGCACCCCTCTCCATCCTCTTCCTGAACACTTCTAGTGATGGGAAACCCACTTCCTCACCAGGCAACCTCTTCTGTACCTCTTTCATTACAGTCTTTGCTTTTTCCCACTCTGCCACAGTACAGTGAGTTATGGGCCTGCCTGCCTTTCCTACTAGACTCTAAGGGCCTTTTGGGTAGGGACTGCATTTTGCCTCTCCCAGTCTAGCTGGAACCTCACCCTGTGCCTGACACCCTGCAGGTGCTCAGAGAATGTGTTTGATTAACTGGACTTGCTGGGCAGGGATAATTAGACCAGATAGAGGCCGAGATCACAGGATTTCAACAGGCTGAGTTAGGCTAGGGCAGCCCCAGGCAGAAAGCAGGACAGGGATCCACTCAGATGGTCAGGGGGCAGGGGCAGGGGAGGATGTGTGCCCTCACACCTGCCTTTGAGGAGGACACACAGGAGAGGAGGTGGAGGTGGGTATGGGGGGCCTTGCTGATATGCTTACCCTTAAGACAGTGCTTGAAGGCTGTCAAAATGACAAAAGTTCTCTGGTGGTATCTTTGCTCCCTGATTCCATTGATCCCTAACAGGTCCCTTCACCTCCCAGTCGGTTTGTCCCTAGTTGTTGAGTGAAACAATCCCTGTGTCTCTCCCCCAGAGGGTGGAGGGGTGACTGTCAACACTAGAAATGACACCACATCCTCTCAGTCTAGGACAGGAAGGATTCTGGAAGCTGGGTCCAGAGGCCTTGTCCATAGACTCCTCGGCCAGTTCTCTTTCCCCTGACCCCAAGTAGGACCTTTATCCTTCCTCCTGCTACACCTTCAGTTTCCTCCCTGAACCCTACCCCAGGCAGCCCGTCAGACCCTTAGCTGGACTCTTGTTGAATTTGCAAAATAATGAACTGGAATTCAAATGCTTGGCCTGCCCCTCCGTCCCCTTCCCCAACCACTCCAGCCCACCTGTCTACAGTCACACCACAGTCCTGTCTTAGGGACAGGTATCCTCAAATCTGAATGTACTTCTAGGCTGGCTGAGGGCCTTCAGGAGTCCAGTCAGCCCTCACCTGCCCATCTAAGAGAGTCCAGGCCAGCCCCCGCCCAGCCTACTTTCACCTTGCCGAAGCTCTGCTTCCACTTCTGCTCCACAGGCTCTGCTTCCTCACAGCCTGCCCTACCCCAGCTTCTCACTTCCCTTTGACTCCTCTGCGGCTACCCCACCCACCTGCCCCACCCCTGCTCCAACCCCAGCTTGAGCTGAGGCGGGGCTGGTTCCAGAGAGGCACCCACAGGGAGGCTGATGGCCCACCTCAGCCCTGGCTGGGGCCTCTCCAGTGGCCTTAGCCAGCTACCAGCCCCTCCTCTGGAGTCAGCAGCTCTGAGTCTGCAACCTGCGACTAGCGAGAAGTGCCACACACAGACAGGAAAGCCACCACGGGCCCTGTTCCCCACTCACTAGCCTCAGGCAGGCCTGTCTGCCCAGTGCCAGCCTCCACTGGGTTAGTCAGTCACCTTTTCTGGGTGTGGTCACTGCCTCTGCAATGGCTTTTTCCTTCCCTCTTGACTTGTCTTTTCTTGCTCTGAATGCATTTTTTTTTTAATTTTTTAAATAGATTTTTAGAGAGAGAAACATCGATCTGTTGTTCCACTGATTTATGCATTCATTGGTTGCTTCTTGTATGTGCCCTGACCAGGGATCAAACCCACAACCTTGGTGTATTGGGACGACGCTCTAACCAAATGAGCTATAAGGCCAGGGCTGAATGTTTTTTTTTCTTTTCACATCAGATGGGTAATGTGCTGATATCATAACAAGGTTTGAGGAAGGCACATTTCACATGAGAGCATGAGCACCCAATCATCACACTTACGAATTGCCTAAGAATCCTGAATGCATTTGACTTTTTTTTTTAAGCTCAGTCCTGAGGCTCTTGAAACACTCTTTACTGATTCTATACTGTGTCCAATATGCTGGAGACCTTTCAAGTCTACTCTCGGTCAGCTTGTCATTGATTCCCCACACCTTTACCATCTGTCACAGTCTCCACACCAGGCCCTCTAAGGGACAGGCATCGCAGTAAGTGTGGTTCTGCTCGACCCAGGGACAAACAGCGTCCCTACATAGGACCTTAGAGGTGGTCTGGTCCAACACCCTTGCTCACTTTCCAGAATAAGAAACTGAGATCCAAAGAACACAAGTGACTTGTCCAAGGTCACATGGGGAGCAGGAAACGGAGCAAGGGAGCTTCCATTCCCTTCTGAATCCATGCAGAAGGACGAACCAGCATTCGTGAGTGCTCTGGGAGAAAGTGAGCACCCAGTTGTTACACAGTGACAGTCACGGGGCTCCTCAGCCAGGGCTGGCCCGCCTGTCCTGTCCTGGGGCTGGTTAGCAGGCTAGTTAGAGATAAGGCTCAGCCTTCAGGGGCGAGGCCCCACCCAGAAGGAAGCCATGTGAGTGATGGAACTAAATCAATCCATGTGTTAAAATTTCTAGACTACAGCAAGATGAGAGTTAAATGTTCTCTTCAAAGAAACACAAACTCTAGCCGGTATCTGTATGTCTCCACGGCCAAACTGCTGGCTTTAAAAGCAGGGTAATCTAGCCCTGGCTGGTGTGGCTCAGTGAAGTGAGCACTGGTCTGCAAACCAGAGTCGCTGGTTGGATTCCCCTTCAGGGCACATGCCTGGGTTGCGGGCCAGGTCTCCAATTGGCAGCGCATGAGAGGCAACCACACACTAGTGTTTCTCTCCCTCTCTTTCTCCCTCCCTTCCCCTCTCTCTAAAAATAAATAAATAAAATCTTTTTTTTTAAAGGGTAATCTGGTTTGGAACTCCAGTAGGGCCTTATCCCCAGGAGAACCACAGGCTGGGCAGATAAACTGGTTCAGTGGGAAGAGTTGGACTGTTTGGCTACTTACTGCTTGTGCTTCCTGGGGCAAGTGACTTAACTTCCCGGAGCCTCCGTGTGCCTATCTATCTGTAAAATAAAAATAAAGATAAATGTGAAGGTTAAATGAGATCGTAGAATTAATGAGTAAATAATAGATGCTTAATAAACCTGGACTTTTTTCTCTTCTCAACACTGAGAATTTACTACGAGGACCCCAGTAAAGGGGCACAGCATCGTGGGAAGCAAAGCCCCTGCCCCTGCTCCAGCGCACGGAGACTACAGATCGTCCCTCCTCGCCCCCGCTCCCCTCCCACCCCAGCAGGTTCGTCTACTCCAGTCTGGACAGGCGCAGAACCCGGGTGGCTCTTAGTTCCGGCCTCTGTGCGCCCCCCCCAGGGCACAAGGATGAGTGAGACTCACTGTTCTCTACACTGAAGCCTTAGCGGGCTAAAGGTGGCCCACTCACCGCAGGGAGAAAACAAAAAGAGGTTTGCAAATTAACAGAGAAAGGAGGACGTCTAGCGCACTGTAAGTCTAACAATGCACACGGTAACGACAGGATCTGGTAACAAGATTCTAAAACTTTACCAGACTCACATTTTTTTGTCCTTGTCCGGTCTCCCCCCGCGGGAATGCTCCGTTTGTGTCGAACAAAGTAAAAGCTTTCTTGAGTACGGACTCGCCCTCTCTCGCCCCTCCTTACGCAAAACTAGGAGACATTAGTCATGCGGGGGCGCCCCCCAAAAGAGGGGGGAGCAGGACGCTGGAGTAGGCGGCCCGGGAGCAGCCAAGCCCCTCTGAGCTCCGAAGGCGGCGCCCGGACCCCCCAGCGCCCCGGCGGTCAGACCCCAAAGCGCTACTATCCCGTTAGCGCTTGTCGCCCCCGACTGGAGCGAGGGGATGCTGCCTGAGTCAGAGGGAGGGGGCGGCTGCCGGAGCCGCCGGGGGGCGCTGCTGAAAACTTGCCTGCCAGTGTCCGCACCGTCCTTCCGATGGTCCCTCCCTGGACACACCTAGAATTGGGGCGGGTATTGAGAAAGCTGAGACAGCCATGCTCTGCGGAAAAATGTCCTGAGGGGGCTGCATTGCTCACAACCCAGTCAGTCAACGGTTCCTTGGCTTCAATCAAGCTATAGATTACTGTTCCTTGAGCGCCTACTGTACTTTGTGCTTTAAACGTGATCTCGGCTGATCCTCACACCCGCCGTCATTATTCTGCCTAATAGATGAAGATTCAGGGAGGCTCAGAGAAGGTAGATGTCAGTGTAAGAAAAGTCCGAACTTGCAGAGAATTTATGTGAGTTTATTTGAGCCAAACTGGCAATCATTGTTGGCAAGCAAAATCTCAACAAACTGATAAAATAATCCAGAAAATGGCAGTTTTACAACTTATTTTATACATTGGAACCAAAGGAGGAGATTAAGGGGGGAGTTACATGAAATTTATTGGTGGTAGATTAGGGAGAAAACAAAACAGGGAAATAAATCTCTCAAATTGGATAAAGAGTAAAACAGAGACACATACAGTACTGTTAAGGATGGTCAGTGACCAGACTGTGAAAGGATTCACAAAGAGAAGAAAGTGTAGATGTTACAGAAACGGGTGTTCAAAAACAAACCCCAGAGTTTGTGACTGGGGGATGGGAAAAAGGAAGCAGCTTTTAAGACGCCTTTGCATGCCTGGGGCTAGTTGCTAGTGTCTTTGTTATGCAAAATGGCATTGATACTTCCAAGGCCCAAGACGATGGGAGGAGTGTTGAACTGTGGGATGGTACGGAAGGAGCCTACGGAGCCTGCGTAGGGTTCTGTGAATGGTCAGAACTGGTTGCAACACCCACTGCGTCAGAGGATGCAGTCAGGGATATATAAGCAGCTACAGACATTTTAGCTAGGGCTCACTCGGTCTCTCTCTCTCTCTCTCTCTCTCTCTCTCTCTCTCTCTCTCTCTCTCTCTCTCTCTCTCTCTCTCTCCCCCCCCCCCCATCTCTCTCTCTCTCTCCATCTCTCTCTCTCTCTGCATCTCTCTCTCTCTCTCCATCTCTCTCTCTCTCCCTCCCACCCCGCCTTGCTCACGCCCCCTCCATGCGGTTTGGTGAAGAGGGCTCTCCAGGCCGCTTTAAGAGGCTCTCGCCATGTGGTTTGAGAAGAAGAGATCCACGAGGTTTGCAGGAAGAAGGCAGTTTACAAGGAGGCTGAGAATCCAGGCGGTTCTGCACTGAGAGCTGGAGGGCACCACAGCACAGAAAGGACCTCCCCAATCAGAACTAAGTGATTGGCAGCTACTGGTAAAGCTGAACTGGCCTAGGAAGTAGGGAAACGGTGATTCCGACTTTTCTCAGGCTGGCCTGGTTTCGTAGGGGGAGGCAGAACTATGTGTTTGCAGCTATTTTAAAGAACATAAGACTCAACAGCAGAAATCTGCAAATAATCTAAATCTATTTAACTGTTAAATAAACAGTTCTTTTTTTCTTTTCACTAAACTCTAGTACTGAGAGTTGTAATTCTGGCAGCAGGCAATCGGGCCCCTAACTAAACGGCCTGTGGGTTCTGTTTCAGTCGGAGCAGCCCAGAGGTTCTGTTACATAGAGAGTAAACATTTTATTCACTTTCCAAGAAAGGACAGGGGCATGTGTGGAAAAATATACCAGCATTGAGGGGCTGGGGCTTTGAGCTTTTATTGGATTATATATAATTCGATTAAAAAGGGGTGGTGTGGGGTTGCTGTTGGGGCAGTGTAACAGGAGGCTACAGCTTGTTCCAATGTTATCTTTTGCCTGTGGCTGTAGGGAGTGGTTAGTCATGTTCTGTTCTTGTTTTCCAGTAATTTCCAGTCCTGAGGACATAAGCTCATAAGAGTAAAATGACAGTCATGTTTAACAAGGTCATAGGCCTGCTCAGCAAATAGCAGTACAATAGCAAATGGCACTGGCTTTATCCTTTCACATACTTTTTTTACGTTGGTGGGTACAGGGTAGTTAACATTCATAGCATATAGAGATGGGTTTGGGAAACAAGGCAACAATGAGGGGTTCTGTACTCTTCAGTTTTGGTGGTGGGTGTGCCCTGAGATCACTCTGACATTTCAAAGAATGTTATCTTAGATGCAAAGAAAACAATAGACAGGCTCACTTGAGGTAAAGATTAACCTTTATCAAGGAAGCTACAGGCCTAGGATGTGACTACCTGCCATGACCCTCTTTTAGTTAGGGTTTCATGTTCAGACCATCTTATGTGGTTACTTTTGGTCTCTGAGAGTGTAAGGCCAGTGATGAGGGCCGCTCCTAAGCTTATCAGGTTTAGTATGTGGCCCTTTTTTTGTCCACACTTCCCCTTTTGGTCATAAATCAATCCAAAGGTGCATTAATGACCAACCTCTTGATTGGATAATGTGGTCCCACAGTCCCTCAGAAGTCTTAGCATCAGCATTTGTCTTGCTGAAATGGTGAACCATTGGGGATAAGTCAAGACCATAACCTTGAATGGAAGTCAACTCTGAATTTTTTTCCCAAGGGAAAGGCAGGCAAATGGGAGGCAGTCAGGTCATATAGGCCTTCATTAAGGAAAACAAAAATAAAACCACTTGCCCTGGCTGGTGTGGCTCAGTGGGTTGAGTGCCGGCCTGTGAACCAAAAGGTCCTCAGTTTGATTCTGATTCCCAGTCAGGGCATAATGCCTGAGTTATGAGTCAGGTCCCTGGTTGAGGGCGTGCGAGAAGAAACTGACCAGTGTTTCTCCCCTCTCTTTCTCCTTCCCTTCCCTTCTCTCTATGAATGAGTAAATAAAAGTTTTTAAAAAAGAAAAGAAAAAATAAACAGTCTCTCCCTAGCTGGTGTGGTTAAGTTGGTTGGAGCATCATCTTGTGCAACAAAAGGTCGCAAGTTCGATTCCTGGTCAGGGCATATGCCTAGGTTGTGGGTTCGGTCCCTGGTCCAGGCACATATTAGGGGCAGCTGATCAATGTTTCTCTCACATTGACGTTTCTCTCCCTCTTTCTCTTTCTAAAATCAATGACTGTATCCTTGAGCAAGGATAAAAGAAAGAAAGAAAAGAGAAGAGAAAAAGAAAACAACACTGGATTGTTTCTAACCTACAAGCTGTCATGATCCAAGTTCTGCTGTCTGTCTTACTTTTCTGTATTTAACATCTAATACAGAGTTTACTTCCAGTTTGAGGGCTCAATATACACCTCTTCGGTTTTCACAATCTGATTATGAGATGTGTTCTCATTCACTTTTGTTATTATTTTAATGTGGCCTACCTACTTCCCATTGGAAGCACTGAAGTGTTGTTCATTATTAATCTGATTCTTGCTAGTTGTGCAATTGGGAACTGTAACTTTAAGGTTTAATCAGGGCCAAAGTTGTAAAAACACAATAGTGTCAATTACATTAGCATCTAAAAATTTCCAGAGGCCAGGAGGACAGTAAGAGTTTCATAAGTAAATTTCCTGTGCCTCAGCAGCCATTAGAGAGGGCCATGATTCTATAAGCACTTCAGCTTCCATCTCAATGAATATAGTTAGTAGTCCTTGTTGGGCTAGGGGGTGAGCACGTTCCCATAATTGGGTTCTAGCATTATTTACATAAAATTCCTTTTTCAATATTTATTTTCCTTTAACCTTCTGCAACTTCTCTTATGCTCAGTTTGCCTCTTTTTACTCATTCAGAAATAACTAGTGTATTAGGACAAACTACTTCCTTTTAACTTCTCTCAAAAACACACATATCCCTTTCTTTCTTTCTGCAATAACATTCCTTTTAAATTTCAAATGAGAAACCATAAAAACAGTATTATTGATAATACAAAAGATTTACACTTTCAGCAATTATTAACACTTTGGATATATAAGAACAAGGTTTGAGAAAAGCCCAAAGAACAAGTATAACTATTATTATGACTAATATTAGCACACAGGTAAAGACAATCAAACAAATTTTGTTTTTTAAGTTCAACATTGGCCTGGCTGGTGTGATTTAGTGGATTGAGTATTGGCCTGCAAACTGAAAGGTTGCCAGTTTGATTCCCAATCAGGGCACATGCCTGGGTTGCGGGCCAGGTCCCCGGTTGGGGTCATGTGAGAGGCAACCAATCAATGTATCTCTCACACATCGATGTTTCTCTCTCTCTGCCTTTCCCTCTCTCTAAAAATAAACAAATAAACTCTTTTAAAAAAAAAGTTCAACATCAATTTGTGAGCATATAACCTGTGGATGCTTGGGATGGCTGTTTGCCTTTGATGTTGGCAGCTTCATGTTCTTGTTCTTGACGAGCCTTTGATGTCCGCTGATAAGGTTCCTTTCAACAAGGTTGCAGAGAGTCTTTCACTGATGTTTTTTTCCAATGGACAAAATCTTGTAAGTCGTGGCCTTTGAAATCTTCGTCTCGCAGGAGCACAATGTGAAATTAATCAGTTACTAATTTATCAATTCCTTTAAGCTGGTTAATAAATCCTTGATAATAATGCGGAATGTCTCCTTCTAGTAAGGTTGGTCCATAAGTCCCTTCATCCAGATGCATAGGGTGATCAGTGACTAATGAGAAAGGCTATATTTTACCAAAAGGAGTAGATCTCAGGTTCAAGAGCACTCTAGGGACAGCTTTTGGCCAGGGAGATTAAAAGCTTCTGAAAATTTGCCTAGTTGAGTTTTAATTGTACCATTTGTACATTTTACCAATTCAGAGGGCTAGGGTGATAAGCACAATAAAAATGCTGTAGAATAGGCCAAATATTACAAATGAATTGCATCATTGGCCCAGTGAAATGAGTCTCAGTGACTATGTAACTCAGAGGGAATTCCCCAGTTGGGGATCTTTTTCCCCCCATTAATAATTTACCTACCATTACAACTGTTGCTCTCATGCAAGGGAGTGCCTCAACCCAGTGAGAAAACGTACAATTCATAACTGATACGTATTTGTATCTTTGATATGGTGGCATTTGGGTGAAATCCAATTACATACCTCAAACAAACTTAGAGAAAGTAGGAAATGTCCTTTGGTCCTGTGATTCTTCCAGGATTATACAACTAGAACATGTGCTATAGTAGGAAGTTTCCAGTAATATTGTTTACTCCGTGATGTAATCATTTCAGAACCCCAATGCATTAGCTCACGTACAAGTTGAAGTATAGGTAATTGAGCCCCTATAGGTACAACTAGTTTCCAATTAGGTCCAAACTGTATTTGTTTGTCTGGGACAAAGATTTCCCCTTTTTGTTGCCAAATCCTCTTTTCCTCTTCTGCAGCTATAAAAGACAGTCTTTTACTACTTCAACGGGAAGAGGAAACATTCTCAGGTCTGGATGATTTGGGTACGTATTGCTGCTTGTCTAGTTGTAGCATCAGCTAAATTATTTCCTTTTGCTACCATGGTGACCACTTTAGAATGTCCTCAAATTTTGATAACTGCCAATTGTTTCAGTTAGATATATGACATCTAATAATTCTGCAACCTGTTTTCCATTCTTTATGGGCTGCCCTGAGGAAGTTAAGAAGCCTCACCGCTTCTACACTATTCCAAAATTGTGAGCTACACCAAAGGCATAGAAGCTATCAGTATAAATATTGGTTATTTGATCTTTGGCCAATTGACAAGCTTGAGTATGAGCAATTAATCCAGCATGTTGGCCAGATCACATTCAGGTAAATAAAAACCTTCAGTTATGTCTACCATGGAAATTATGGCATATCCAACTTGGTAATGTCCCTGTTCATCTTTCAGATATGGTCCATCTGTAAATCAAATTAAGTTAGCATTATCAGGAGTTTTCTGTAAACCACTTCTAGGAACAAGAAGGTGGTTAATAAGCAAAACACAATCGTGGATGTCTTCATCCTGCAAAGAAGAGAGCAAAGTTGCTGGGTTAAGACTGTTTTTACATCAAGTTACAGTAATAGTAGATGCAAAAAGCAGTACTTTATGAGAAGTCATCCGATTGATGGAAGTGTTTAGCTGCTGAGAGTTCAGTGGGGATTCAACAGAATGCAGAACATAAATAAAGGAGAGCCCATAACAATTTTTTTATGTTTGTTTGCATAACATGGCTGTACCAAGATGTCTGTCATGCAGGGAGAGAACCCTTTTGCTACTGAATCTAGTTGCTGACTATAACACCCTATAGGTCTATGATAATATCTGTGTTTTTGAGTTAAAACTCCTAAAGCATTTCCTTTATTTTTCATGTATAAAAAGAAGTAAAGTTTATAATTAAGGTATCCCAGGGTGAGAATTTTAGATAATTCTTTCTTTAGAGCTGTTACAGTTTGTTTTCCTTTTGGGTTCCAATGGTTCCAATCGATCTGATTTTAATAAGACATAGAGGCTGGGACATTAATGAAAAACTTGGAATCTAATTGTGTCAGAATCCAGTGAGACTCAGGAAACCTCTAAGCCATTTTTGGTTGTTTGGTTGTGTTGTTTTTAGAAGAGAAAAGGATATTATTCCTCTCAGTCTTCAGGGTTAATCAGTAGCCCATCTTTAGATATTAAATGACCAAGGTATTTTACTTGGGGTAAACAGAATCAAAGCTTATCCTTCTGTTACAGTAGGCAGCTAGTTAGGTATTAACAAAAGAGAAGGGAGCCAGACATCTGGTTAAACTGAATTAACCAGGAAGGGGCAGCTTCACAGATAATCCAGGGAAGAGATGCTAATCCTTAAATAGGCATGAAAGACTGGCTTTCCAATCTCCCCAGGGAACAACTGTCTGTTCCCCCAGATTAACAGGGGTAGTGGTGGGGGTGATAAGAGTAATGGGGAAATTCCTTTGCTAGGCGCATGTGCAGTGTAAGTCAAGACTGCTCAGGAAGAAGTCCATTTACTATGAGGCATACACAGTAGGAGTAAAAATGGCGACCATAAAGGGGAGAGGAAAAAACCTGAATAAAGATAAGCTAGGTTAAGGGCATGAAGTTCTGGAAGATCCAGGAAAGGGATTGGGAAGAGGGAGGCACCAGCATAGCCCTGGGATGATCTAGGAAAAATACTGGATAGTTTGAATAATAACCTGCTCTCTCCCAAGCCCAAGGAAATATAATCAAAGCTTGGCAAAGGTGCAAGTCTCTTGCTTTCTCTCTTCAGCAGCCGTGTGGCCGAAAGCACAGCACTGATTGCAGTGAATAGAAACAAAGACTAAACTAGACTACTTGAGCCTCAGATGCCGTGCTAAGGGCACAGCAGCTCTGGCTCCTGGCACTTCTCCTGGGTATGATGGCCTCAAGTGCAGGCCTGCAGCCCCAGAGGATGGACTTATGCAGCAAGACAGAACTGAGCCACCTGATCATGGAGGAGACATCGCCTAAGCCCTTCCTTTATTATTACTCCAACAAATCTTACTACTATACCCCAAATCCTCCTATGTATCCTTGAAATGCATTTCCCATGATAGCATGGAAGAATCCTATTTCCTCCAGCAACACTTTGAGACCCTGTGTCCCTTTATGGCTAGCTGTTGTAATAGGTAAATTGTGTCTTCTTTTGAGTCTAATATGTCTGAGAGCATAAAAGTAAATCATCTACATATTAGGTTAGGGTGGAATCTCTGGGAAATTCAGCGTCATTCTAATCAGCCTTTAGCATCTGAGAGAAATAGGTGGGACTCTCCATATCCCTATGGGTCATTACTGTCCAAGTAAACTCAAAGAGTAATTTCCTGTCTTCCTTTTTTTCTTTAACAGAAATGCTTAAGAAGGCACTACATAAATTTATCACTGAAAAATATTAGCAGTCTGCTGGAACAGCTGATAATAGGGTATGTGGATTTGGAACCATTGGATATCTTTATTTATAGCTATGAGATCCTGTACAAATCTCCATGCTTTCCCATTGGGTTTCTTTACTAGAAGGATAGGAGAATTAAAGGGACTTGTACATGGGATTATTAGTCCCCTTTTAAAGTAATGTTGTTTAATGGGCTTAATTCCAGCTAGTGCATCAGGTCTTAAAGAATATTGGTGACTATTAGGGAGAGGCAAAGTATTGTCAATAGTTATTTTAATAGCGAAGGCTACTTTAATCTTGCCAATATCTGTACTGGAAAAGGCCCAGAGTTGCATTGGAACATCCTGTAACAAACATTCAGCCAGTCTCAAGGTTAGTTTCCTCTTGTAGAGGTCCTTTAAAATCATTATATTTTCAGTCGGTTCAGTATCTGATTTGTTTAGTTCTAAATACATTTCACCCTCTGGGAAAAGGATATGTGGGCATCATGGGTTTCAAGAAAGTCTCACCCCATCATGTGAATTGGGTCAGATTTGACTAGTAAAAATATATGTTGCCCAGTAGCATCCCCTAGTTGAAAGGAAACAGGCTCCATTTTAAAAGCAGATACTGGTTGATTAAATATCCCTACGATTTGTACAGAAGTTTACTCCCAGGGAGAGGGGCCGTTTAGTTGAGTAGGCTTAAGGACAGATAAAGTAGCCACAGTACCTACAAAGGTCTTAGTAGTGTCCCCTTTTATAGTAATTTCAATTTTGCCTAAAGTATTAGTAAAGATAAGGGGAAATGTCCTCTCCTAGTCCTTGGAGCGGTCCTATGCTTGTTACTGTTTCTCTCCTTTTTCTAAATCCCATCTCAGTTTTCTACAACCTTTCTTAAAACAACCCAACTTTTTACAATAAAAGCAGATTCTTCTACAGGAGTTTCCAAGCAAATCTATTTAGCAATTCTGTTCCTTTGCTCTCAGAAACCAATAGGTGCATTAATTGGAATGTCACAATAGCCAGGATCATATGTTCTAACAGTTAAATAAAACTTCTTTGTGAACCCATCAGGGTCCTGGAGAGGGTTGGGGAAACCTTGAGGTAGGTTTCTTAATTCTGTTCTAGTTACAAGGAGAGTAGATTATGGCTGATTATCCTGAGATGGGCTTTTCTCTACAGGGAGCTAGCTGCCAGAATCTCTCAGTGTGTGTTTTAATCGTAGTCTATCCTGGTCTGGTTTTCTATTCTAAGTGTCCTCTAGGTCAGTAGGGAGTTGCAGTGGGAGAGGTGTAGGAAAGAGGAGAGGTGTAGGAAAGAGGAGAGGGAGGAGGAAAGGAGAGTAAGTATGAACAGCGAAGTAAAAGGCAGAGCGGGGCAGTTGGAGAAGAGGGGAAAGTGGGGTGTTGGCATTCTTTAGTTCAGAGACACTCTGATATTTCTTATTAACATCATGTAGAGAATGTATTTGTGCTCCTCCTAGAAGCTTCTAATTTCAAACAAAACAAGCTTCCTACTCATACAGTGTAATTTTAGGGCTGGCTTTTTCAAATTGTGTGCACAAAAACATGAATTTAGGTGTCAAAAGAGCTCCATTTTGGCTTCTTAAGTTAATATCACTTCTAGATGTACCTTCCCACTTCTGTAAGCAGTTGCAAGTAAAGGCTCCCTGTGAATTATATATCTACAGGAGTATTAATAGGGTCTGGGGCTGGGGGTTTGAAAGCCTTGGAGGCATGATTTCCCGTGTTAATTTTAGTTTTCTTTTGAGATCTGCAGTCTGAAAACTTTCCAAGGATATTATGTGGTGGATTGAAGTGTGCTGCTTCAGGGGTGGAGCTCCAAGGGGCTGTCACCTCCCAAGTCATGTCAACCCTTCGTGCGTCTTGTTCTCTCCCCAGCTGTGTAATACAACTGTGAGGACATAGAGCACTAGATAACCAATGTTTTTATGTGTGTGTCCCCAGATGAATCAATTATTTAATTACAGTTTTGTTGGGATTCCCCACGGGGCCCTGCCTATCTTGAGGGGTGCCCTCTGACATCTCCACATAGATTCTTAGTCACCTAAGAATACCTGAAAGTCAAGCTAGAGGGAGGAAATGCCCCTTATCTCTGGAGCTAAATGAGTTCAGACTCATTTATCCAGCAAAGGAATTTGTTCAGACTCTCAGTAAGTAATTCCAACTAAAAAGCCAAAATTAAAAACCAGCCACCCATTTTGTTTTGTTTTTCCCTCCTGTCTCTAAGTTATCTCAACCCTTATTCTTAGACTGGGTTGTCTCAACCCTTAACCTTTAGTGCTATCTCAAGGATGTTTTATTTTATAAGAACAGCTCAAAGTCAGGACCTCCTATCTTAAAGCAAGGAGTTCTGGAATTTTAAGAAAAACCATCCAATGAAGCCCTGCTGGTACCTAGCACCAGGTCTGGGTCTGCAGAGTGGTCCTAGGTGGGTTTCTTTGGAATCCTGCTCATTATAGCAAGGAAATGTTGATGTAAAAAATGTCCAAACCCATATAGATGGCCAACAGACATATGAGAAAATGCTCAACCTCTCTAATTATCAGACAAATGCAAGTTAAAGCCATAATGAGATATCCCCTCACACCTGTCAGAATGCCTATCATTAATAAATCAACAAACAAGTGCTGGCAAGTATGTGGAGAAAAGGGAACCCCCATGCATTGTTGGTGGGAATGCAGACTGGTGCAGCCACTACGGAAAACAGTGTGGAGTTACCTCAAAAAATTTAAAATGAAACTGCCTTATGATATAGTGATCCCACCTCTGGATATATATCCAAAGAAACCCAAAACAATAATTTAAAGAGATATGCACCCCTGCATTCATTGCAGCATTATTTACAGTAGCCAAGATATGGAATCAACCCAAGTGCCCATCAACAGATGACTGGATTAAAAAATTGTGATAGCCATGGCTGGTGTGGCTCAGTGGATTGAGCGTCGGCCTGCGAACCAAGTATTGCTGGTTCAATTCCCAGTCAGGGCACATGCCTAGGTTGCCCGCCAGGTCCCCAGTTGGGGACGCGTGAGAGGCAACCACACATTGATGTTTCTCTCCCTCTCTTTCTCCTTTACCCTCTCTCTAAAAACAAATAAATAAAATAAAATAATTTAAAAATATTTAAACTATATATATTTTAAAGTCGTGAGATTATAAATATATATCAAACATGGGGGGCGAATCTTACCATTTGCGATAGCATGGATGGACCTACAGGGTATTATGCTAAGTGAAATAAGTCAGTCAGAGAAAGACAAGTGCCATATAATTTTACTTAAATGCAGAATCTAAAGAACAAAATAAGTTAACAAACAAAACAGAAACATACAGAAACAGAACAAACCAATGGTTGCCAGAGGGGAGGGGGTGTTAGGGTGGTTGGTGACACGGGGCTGTGAGAGAATTCACAAAGAGAAGAAAAGGCAGAGAGCAAAGTTTTATTCACTTCCCAAGCATGGAAAGAGGCTAGGCACAAAGAAATGCAGTGAAAAGTAGAGGCTTTGAGTTTTTATTGGATTATAAAGGGGGTGGGGGTTGTTGTTGTGTGGAGCTGTTAGAGGCGTTGTAGCACAGTGGGTTTCCATTGGTTTTGTATAAGCTGTAGTTTGTTCCAATGTTATCTTCTGACTGTGGTTGTGGGGAGTGGTTAGTCACATTCTGTTCTTTCTTTCTACTAATTTTCAGTCCTGGGGACAAGCTCAGGAGAGTAAAGTGGAGTCATGTTTAACAAGGTCAGAGGCCTGCTTTGCAAACGGTGCCGTGATAGCAAATGGCACCAGCTTCATCCTTTTAGGGACTGGGTGAAAAAGGTGAAAGGATTAAGAAGTACAACTGACAGTTACAAAACAGTTATGGTGTATATAAAGTACAGGGAATATAGTCAGTAATATTATAATAACTATATATAGTGTCAAGTGGGTACTGAAAATATTGGGGGGGGGTCATCATATAAAGTATATAATTACCTAACCACTATGCTGTACACCTGAAACTAATATAAGACAATATTGAATGTCAACAGTAATTGAAAAAAATTTTAATATGTCCAAACTTGTAGAGAATTTTTATGAGTTTATTTGAGCAAATTTATGACAATTGCCAAGAACAAAATCTCAAAAAAACTGAGAAAGTAATCCAGAAAATGGTAGTTTTACAGTTTATTTTATACATTAGAATAAAAGGAGGAAACGTAAGGGAAGGTTACATGAAATTTATTGGTAGATTAGAGAGGTGGGAGAAAGCAAAGCAGGGAAATCTCTCAGATTGAATAAAGAGTAAAACAGACACATATTTCTTTTAAATTGGTGAGTACAGGGTAGTTAACATGTATAGCTCATAGAGATGGTATTTGGGGAACAAGATAACACGATCTCCAGCTTTGATGGTGGGTGTGCCCTGAGGGGTCTGGAGATTACTCTGACATTTCAAAAGAATCTTATCTTAGATGCTAAAAGTTTGACCTTTGTCAAGGAAGCTTCAGACCTAGCATGTGACTGCCTGTGATTCATTTGTTTTTTTTTTTATGAATTATTTTTAGGGAGAGAAAGGAAGAGAAAGAAACATTGGTTTGTTGTTCCCCTTATTTATGTATTAATTGGTTGCTTTTCTTACTTTTTTAAAAAGATTTTATTTATTTTTATTTTTATATATATATATTTTAAAGATTTTTATTTATTTGTTTATTTTTACAGAGAGGGGAAGAGAGGGAGAAAAAAAGGGAGACAAACATCCATGTGTGGTTGCCTCTCACATGCCCCCACTGGGGACCTTGCCCGCAACTCAGGCATGTGCCCTTACTGGGAATTGAACTGGTAACCCTTTGGTTTGCAGGCCGGCACTCAATTTACTGAGCCACACTCACCAAGGCTGCAACTCACTTTTAATTAGAAATTTTTATGTTCAGGCCATCCTATGTGATTTCTTTCAGTCTCTGAGTTTGCAAGGCCTGCCAGGCAGGCCTCCCCTGAGCTTGTCAGGTTTAGTATGTGGCCCCCTTTTTGTCCACATAGATAACTTATCCGGGGTCACACTGCCAGTTCAGTAGCAGAAGCAGGATTCTAACCCTGGCTGGTGCTAGACCTGCAATACCTCACCCTCTTCCTTTTCATTCAGAGGAAAACAGGCTAGACAGTGTCTGCACCAGGAGGCCAGGCGTTCTGGAAATTAGTCAGACAAGCAAATGATCTGCTCTTCCACCTTGGCTTCTAAATGGGGAGAGCGATGAGCATCAGGCAAACCCCACAAGATGTCAGGTGACAAAAGGCATCAGGATCAGGGCATGGCCCTGGCTCCCTGACACAATGGTTAATAGGACTTTTTCCTTTCTTGGGAAGCAACTTCAAAATTTTGAACTAGTATTAGTTTCTCCGAGGGCCACTGATGGGGCCTAGGGTAAGGGAAGCAATTCAAAACTCGGTTCTGCCCCTTTCCATTTGGGTGATGCTGGGTAACCACACTCCACTGAGGAATGCTCAGAGACCATTCTCCCTCCCCTTGTCCTCCCTCCTCTGACCAGCTGCTCACCTGCAGACTCAGCTTATAAATCCGTCCTCTGAAACATGTAGTGATCCCTAACTCCCTCCTCGGTGCTCCCTGCATGCTCTGGGCATCAAGGCCACTGGACCATCTGGATCTACAGCCTCCAGAACACTTTTCAGCCACATCCTACTAACAAAAGTGGAATTGTATCCATGGGTAAGCTAGTACCCTGGCCTGCTTCCAGACAGCTACTAAGTCCTTGCTAGGTATAGTCCTTCCAAAGCATTTCCATTTTCTATATTTTTTAAGGTAAAATTTATAGTGAAATGCACAAATCATAAGTGTACAGTGAATGAGTTCTGATATATGCAAACACCCATGTCACCCAAGATATCCCTACCAAGATATAAAACACTGCCGCCACCACCGTCCACAAAAAGTGCCTCTTCCGCCACAGTTAGCTCCTCCAGCACAGGGCCCCTGTCAGGGTACGCCTGTGATCCCAGGACCCAGCAGAGCACTCAACAGGTAATAGACACTCCAAAAAATTGTTTTTAATTTTTAATTTTTATTGATTTTTTTAGAGAGGAAGGGAGGGAGACAGATAGAAACAGAGACAAAGAAAGAGAGAAACATTGATTTGTTGTTCCACTTTTATGCATTGATTGGTTGACTCTTGTATGTGCCCTGACCATGGATCGAACCCGCATTCTTGGCATATCAGGAAAATTATTTAACCAACTGAACTACCTGGCCAGGGCCAACAATTTTTTAATTGATATTTTAACAGATCAGAGAGCAAAATCCCCATATTCTAGTACTGCTCCAGCCTCTGTCACCATGAGAAAGTTGCTTAAACAAGTTCCCTGCCCTTAAAGTGAGGACAATACCCTACCTTGGGGAATTGAGGGGCTCCACTGAGGCAACCTACAGGAGGCAATTTGAAAAAAAGCCTGGACATGTGCAAGGTACTGTGACCATTATTGTTATTATTTCATTTAACAGTTTTTAATGAAAGCTGCATGTAAGATTACTTTATTCCTGCAACTTCTCAATTGTTTTGTCCTAATATTTGCCCTTTTCCTTTCCTGTTTGGCAAGATTTCACTTAGTGTTTAAGGATCTTTTTGTGGCCTTTATCCAGCTTTAGCCCAGTGATAACCACCTTGCTGGGGTCCATGCCCACATGAACAGTTGTACCATTAGCTTTCTCCCACTGCACTTGTTCAGTGTAAATGACACATTTCTTCCTGTAAAGCTGGACTACTTTGTCAATTTGCTGCTCTTTGTCCTCACACAACCTGAACTTCATCCTTTTGGATGGGGCATGGATCAAACATTGTACTTTTGTCTCAGCACTTTGGAAAAAGAAGACATAACCTTCTTGAGAATGTGAGAAGGTGCATTGAAATGCCTTTTACTGTTCCTGCTCTGGTCAGACATCAGAAAGGAACTGAACTTCATTTTGGCCACTGGTGCTTCAGCGATTGCCGCAGATGGAACGAGTGACCATTATTAATAAACTCCTACTTCTAGGACAAATATCTGGCTGAAAGAAACCAGGACTGGGAGGCATCAGACACTGACTTCCGGGCTTGGCTGCTTGGGTTCCAGCCAAGGTCTGAAGGCGCCAAAGAGGGCCAGATTTTTTCCTTTCATGTCCATGAACTCAGGCTATGAACTAATTTTCAGGGCTAAGAATTTCCTGAAATTGCAAAGGATTGTCCCTAAGCGAGTTCCCTACCTGCCACACAGCCCTCTCTAAGCCTTAGTTTCCCAGTAAAATGTAGCGGTAGACAAGGAGAGTCTCTTCTGGTTCCTCTGACTCCAGCCTAGAACAGTTTAGGGTGAGTTCTTGCACTCTCTCAGCCTGTGGGACTGACATGGACTTGTCACAATACCTAAAAATTCCAACATCAAAACCCCCCAGAATATTCCTTTGATGGCATTGACTCACAATGCTTCTAGGCCTTAAATGTGATCTGCACTGAATGTTTCCATATCATTGCAACTAGTTCTGAGGAATGGCCAGGGGTGTGGATGACCATTTTTTCTGCATAAAGCTCAAGGTTCAAAAGTGTTTTGTTGTTATTGTTGTTTATTAATCACTGCCAGATGTTCAGAGGCATCCTGGACAGTAACACTCTGGAATTCCGCGGAGACTTCTTGGAAAAGTAGGATTGTCAAGTACAGTAGGAACGAGAGGGCCAGGAGGAGCTCAGGAGGAGCACAACAACAGCAGGGAAGGACACAGTGACTGGGGTAGGAGGGACTGGTTCCCAGGGAAGACACAAGAGAGCAGGTTTACCCCTCAAGCCCAGGGTCACACAGATCCTCACCAGTACAGTAAGGTTAATAAGAGCTGAGGGCTGGCACTATATGTCAGGCACTGTCCTTTATATAATTTTTCACTTAACCCTCCCATTTACCCTCTAAAGTAGACATACTATCTTCATTGAACAGATAAAGAATGTGAAGTCAAAATCACTTGCTCTAAGACCCACTTAATAAGTGGCTGGGAATGTGTTGAGAGCTAGGTGGTGGGTCCCCATCCCTCCCCTCCCAACCCTCACTGCCCACAGCCTCCTGAGGTGGAGCTGGGCTGAGATGGGCCCCTTTCTCCCTGGCAGGACCTTCTCTCCCTCCTCCTCTCCCAAGGCCCAGGCTGCTCTCAGCACTGACTGCTAGTGCCAGCTGGGTCTCTGCTCACCCTCTAGATACCTGTTTGTTTGTTTGTTTTTTAAGTTCTATTTCAAAATATACTCACAAGAAGTTGCAAAAATAGTATGGTGTATTGATACATGCGACAACCTGGACAAATTTTTAAACATCCTGCTAAGTGAAAGAATCCAATCACAAAAGACCACATATTATACAGTTTGACTTGTATAAAATGTCCAGAATAGGTAAATCTATAGAAATTCAAAGATTAGTGGTTGCCTAGGGCTGAAGGGAATGGAGGGGTTCCTAGGAGGTGACTGCTAATGGATACAGGTTTCTTTTGGAAGTGATAAAAATGTTCTAAAATTAGATTGTGATCATGGGTTGCACTGTTAATATACTAAAAAACATTGTACACTGAATAAAGCTATTAACAAACAAAAACCACAAGGGCTTTGTGATCTTTGAGTGACAAAACCATCCTTGACCCATTTGCACCCCACTTAAAAAAAAGAGAGGCTCCATGTCTCTGTTACCCAGCTTCTCCTAATGGGGACATCTTATATAACTATAGAAAGTGTACCTGCCTCTTTAAAGTGGGGCTCCTGAAGGTCCGGAGCCCTTATTCCAGTGCTTCAGGTTCAAATCCTGATGATGATCACACCTCATCCATCTTTACAGTTTACAAAATACCCAACCCCACACACAAACACCATTTAAACCTCAAAACAAACCTGTGAGCCAGGGCCGCCCCACTTCTTGGTCTTCTTGGTCACAAGAAGCTTCCTCCCATCCCAAACTTCCTCTGTAGGTTTGCAAATTTAGCAAATAAAAATTTTCTGTCAACCCTGTAAGGTGATCAGCTCTAATGTGCCAGCCAGCCCTGGGCGTATCTGTTCATCATTTTAAGATAGTATTGATCAGACTCTTTTAAGAACTGAAAAGGCTCTGGGCCCTCTCCTAGCCCAGCCTTGCCCATCAGGCTTGGTCTGGGTCTCCAAGGCCAAAGCCTCACTTCAGCCTTTTTCTGTAGCCCTTCGGTTTGTGCCTCAGTTTGCCCACCTGGAGGCGGGTCCTGCATTCCCCCATAGATACATCGCAGGGCGGCGGGCCGGCGGTAAGGGCCAAGGGCTGGGGGTCCCTGGAGTCGGGAACCCCGCTCCGGGCCTTCTGTTTGTATCCAGGAAGGCAGGAAAACGAGGAAGAAGGATGGCAGCGCTTCAGGCTCAGCCCGGGTAGGACCGACCCTCCTCCCAAGCCGGGACTACAACTCCCAGCAGGCGTGCGCTGCAACCTCTGTGCCAAGCCCAGGTCCAGCGGACCATCACGGGAGGGGTCAGGAGCACAGGAACGCTGCAGCGGACCTCGGGACACACTCGCTGACACACGCTCACCCGCCTGCCACACATGCCCTGCCTCCCGCTACGAACTACAATTCCCAGCAGGCGTGGGCTCCCGGGTGGGGCCTCCAGGATGGGCACGTTCGTGACCGGAAGACTGCGTTCTGCGCGGTGGAATCTCCATCGCCGAGTGGGGGCTCCCTTGAAATGAGGAAGTGGGTCTCCGAGCAAGCCCGACTCCCGGGCCCTGCATACACTGCTCCGCCTTGGAGTCGCCAGCCTGAGCCCCACGTCTCGAACCTGAGCCCCGCCACGCCCTCGCCTCGTGGTGGGGCTGTGGGGGAAGGGGTGGCAGGTGGGGGCTTGGGACCGTCGCCTGGAAGGGACTCCCAGAGAGCCTCCCTGACCTCTCCACCATCGCCTGGAGCGAACTCCTTTTTCTGGAGGGAGGAGCATCCCCGACCCTTAGGTGGGACTAAGCTTGGTAGAGCCCCTGGGTGGCCTGCAGGGCTGCTGGAGAAAACCAGGGAAGGCTTGGGTCCTCCGTGTCCTGGGACGTAGGTCCGGACGTTCGGGCCCAAGCTTCAGCTTTACAGGGCAATGCTAGGTAAGGCTCAGGGGCATCCAGGAAGTTATAACCAGGGCATTCTCACTCAGGATGCTCTCTCTCAAAGTGCTCTGCTCAGGGTCAAGCGCCAGAACTCGTATCCTGACTTCCCAGGTTACCCAAGGATCCGCTGTGGCGCTGCAGAAAGGACTTACCCAAACCCTTCAGTGCAGGTCAGGAATGCAGGGGTCCAGCCTGTTCGGCGGGATGAGCTGTGCTGAGGCCCCACTTCATTCACCCTCCGGGCTCAGGGCAGTCTCTCCAGAGGCCTCCTCTCAGCTGATTTCTGGCTCCCAAGTGGGGATTCAGGTTACACCCGTATCGGGAGCATTGACACCATAGTGACCAGAAACACATTGGACTTTGTGTCTCCAACCTCATTTTCAGCTATTACACTTTCTGTTCTGGTCATATACCGCTATGTCCCTGACCATCAAGGTTGATAGGAAAAGACCCAGTTGATGAAGGTATAGTAAGGACCCTCTAATGTAAGTGAGATTTTATTCTGAGTTAGTTCAAGACTAGCCCCTTCCTAGAAATACTCCATTTAGTAAGTTAGAAACAACTCCAGAAAAGATATGCCAAGTAGATTGCTCAGGTTCCCTAGGTAGCAAGAGTTGGGGGTCATAATAACTGGTCAGGTGATCTCTAAGCATGCTCATTTTTGTCTGGGAAGTTCTCAAAGTATTTCTGTTTTCCAAGTATTTATGTTAAGACAACCAGGCTTTTGTTCAGTAGCCTCTCTGCCCCTAGACACAAAAGATAAATACCATAGAAACTTGGAGACTTGCATTGATTGCCCCAGTTCCTGGGCTCTTTAATAAGACCCTATTCTCTCCTTCCACAGTGAGCTTCTGCATTCCAGGGCACAGCAGCCCACTCTTGAATCAGTAAGAGCCTGTGTTACTGTGTTACTTGCGTATGATATGCCAGAAGCCATTTAATGGCTATCCCTGCTTCCTGAATATACAGCCAGCAGGGTGCAGTTAAAGTCACAGGGCAGTGTTATTAGGTCATTACAGGAAATGTGGCTATAAGGGTACAGTGCACTAAAAGTTGGATTCTTTCCCCTTCAGGACTTTGGGAGGCACTTGGGAACATACATTTTCTGTACATGGAAATGCCTGCACCTACAGTGGTTACACTTCCTGATGCAACTGCAGGATCCCCATTTTAGCAGAGATATCTTTAGCACATGAATGTTTTCAACGAAAGTATTAAAACTGGTATTTAAAGGGAGGAGGGGCAGCAGGGATGGGGAAGGAGGAGAATGGGGAAAAGGTGCAGGGATCAAGAAGCATAACAAGGTAGGTACAAAATAAACAGGGACCTTAAGAATAGTATAAAAAATGGAGAAGCCAAAAAACTTACATGCACGACCCATGGACATGAAGTAAGGGAGGGGGGATTGCTGGAGGGAAGGGAGGTACTGGACAGAGGCGGGGAAAGGGGAAAACCTGGAACAACTGTAATAGCATAATCAATAAAATATACTTTAAAAAATTAAAGGGGGGAGGTGGAGGTTGGTAGAGGCGGACTAAATGGTGACAGAAAGAGACTTGACTTGAGGTGGTGAACACACAATACAGTGTACAGATGATGTGTTGTAGAATTGTGAAACCTGTGTAAACCAGTGACACCCCAGTAAATTCAATAAAAAGGAAAAAAACTGTCATTTAAAAATTATGAACAGAAATTCATTGTTTTAATAACACCTTCCATGTATAGTGGAATTAGGGTTGAATTTGCGCCTTAATATTGTTTGAACATAGTTTTAAAATCTTGCATTTGTATAGGACTTCACAGATTTCTGCCGGGTTCGAAGCAAAGTCTTTGTATTAGTAGTAGCAGGTAATAAATTAAAGCCTGTGTCGGCGGTCCTCCAGGCCACGCCCCTTCCTGTCAGCCAGTTCTAGGGAGGGAGGGACAGACCGTCATGCTTCTCGTCACCACTAGGGACCGCGCTTTCCCGTGGAACCTCTGCTCAGGTCCTGTACAGTCTAGGACTGGGGTGAGGGGACTGAGGGCTTTGGTCCTGTGCACTTAATTAGACGGCTTTCGCCGGAGGCGCAGCATGCACCTCCGCTTTAGTCTCTGCCTTTCCGTTGGTAAAGATGGGGAGGGCGATCTCAGGGCCCTCCACACCCATCAAGGAAGGATGTGGGAATGGAGACATATCCGGAAACGTCAGTGTTTTGTCTTTCTTAAGGCGAAGGTAGAAGGCAGGCCGGTTTTCTGGTCTCTCTCGGCTCACCAGTCTTAAGAGAAAGGAAAAAGAATGCAGCGGGAATAGGAGAGGCCTGGCTCCTCCGCTCTGGAAGAAGGAAACCTAATCGGGGTCATATTACAACTGGCCAGGGAGGGCACTGGGAAGGGGGTGGAATGCCAAGGAGGAATACATGCCTCTCCCCCCACCCTCATGAAGGTAAATAGAGAAAAGGACTCAGTAGGGTGTTGGCAAGATCCGTCAAGAGTACCCATAGAGGGACCCTTGGTAATCTATCTGCATTTAGAGAAGGGGATATTTGCACATAACAGGCAAAGAGACTCAGGACACTGCTCAGTCTAGGTCTGGTGGCTGGTGTCCAATGGACAAGAAAGGAGAAAGCCATGGGTCTTTCAGAAGACAGAAATCAAGGATGTTCGCAGAGAGGAAGGCTTTGAGTAAGATTTGAATCTGCAGCTACAACAAACGTTTTTTATAGATTTTATGTATTTATTTTTAGAAGGGAGAAAGGGAGAGAAACATCAATGTTTGAGAGATGCATGGATCGATTGGTTGCCTCTTGTAGGGCCCCAGCTGGGGACTTGGCCACAACCCAGGCATGTGCCTTGACTGGGAATCGAACTGGCGACCTTGGGTTCACAGGCCAGCATTCAGTCCAGTGAGCCACATCAGCCAATGCTACAGAAAATATTTTTTGAGGGCATGCTGGGCCCTTGGAATTGGGCAGTGAACCAAACAGATATAGTTGCTACCCATTTAGAGAACTTATAGTTGAGTACAAGTCTATAGTCTAGCCCTGAAATAAACCTGTAGATTTAAGCGTGGTGGGAGCCCCCAAAGTGTGGGGTATAGACTGCCCTTGTCTGGGACCCCCAGCCTAAGCTATGGACTGAAGGCAGAGCGAGCGAGGAAGAGAGCCAGAGTGTTCCAGAAAAAGAATGGTCAGAGGTACATAGCCCCCAGATAAGAAGGAGGTTGGCCTTGACTGGGTGGCTCAGTTGCTTGGAGTGTCATCCTATACCTGGTGGGGGTGCATACAAAGTGCAACTGATCAATGTTTCTCACATCAATGCTTCTCTCTCGCTTCCTCTCCCTTCCTTTCTCTCTAAGATCAGTAACTTTTTTTTTTTTTTTTAAAGAAGAAGCATGTTTGAGACTAGAAAGGGATGAAAGAGCCATGTAACATTATGTGTTTGCAGCTTACCTGGGCTTCCAAAATACTGGGACACCTGGGCTTTTTCCTGGATAGAATCTGGGCAGTGGGCTAATGGATCAAGTTTAAAAACAACTAAAGAAGCTGTGGTGATCTGCATAATAAGGAGCTGAGGTGGAGGAGAGAGGGCTTGGGTCTGGAGGAAGGAGCGTGTGCTTGAACCACCTGTGAAGAGGACATTGCCAGGTGCAGAGATAAGGGGAGCGGATTTCAGAGGGGTGGTAAATACTTTTTAAGTATAGCATACATAGAGAAGAGTCCCTTTTTGTTTTTTACTGTGTTTTTGCTATACATTAAGAGCACCCTCCTTTAAAGTTTGAAATTATTCCAACTGAAATTTGCTTAAGTCAATAGGGTGTAGAATGGGCCACCTGGAGCCCCAATCATGGAACCACAGAGAGAAGGTGGGTGTTAGTGAGTCTGTGGGGAAAATGGAGAAGCTGGGGCAAGAGAAGTAGGTAGGGGCTTGATCTTACAAGGGAACAAGAAGCATTTTGTTTCCATTCAAGGAGTCATGGGCAGTCACTCAAGGAGTTTAGGCAGAGTTGTCACAGGACACAGTCTGCTGGAATAAGAGTTCTGGAACAGGGAAAGGCAGGGGGTGTGAAACAAAGGCACACTACCCTGGCAGGGTCAGAGGGCAGCAGGGTGGTGCCAACTTCTGCACTTTACCCTGGAGGCCAGGGAAAGCTGACCTCAACTTTCAGCCTCAACCCTAACCCTTGGAATCTGTTGAAAGCCAGTGTACTGCCTTCTAGAAAAACAAAGTTCACACCAAGTTTTGTATCCACTTCCAGGAGAGATAGAGGGAGGGCCTGTTACAAACCTGACGCTGCAAGAAAAAAAAAAAATCATACACCAAGGAGGAACAGGAACCAGAGACCCCTCTTAGGAAGCTTGTCTGAGCCTCTGTCCATCAATCCTCTGTCGCCCATTACAGCTGCCACCAGAGTAAGCTGACTGGGCCGGCCTGGGAGGGCAGTGGACTGCAGAGGAAGAGGGGTCTCTGCCAGCTCGTGCTAAACCAGCCCCAACAGTCCCCTTCATTCATCAGCCCAGGAGGGCCCCTTCTCCCCCTATTGCCAACCACCCTGCTTCAAGATTGTTCCTGACATTAACTAACCCAACTACAGACAGAGTTCAGTTGGAGCTTGACCACCGGATTAGTTAAAAATATCCTGAGGGCCTCATTCTCCCATACTCCTCACAGGACCTTGTTCTCCACTCCCAGGTCTCCCCTCCATGTCCCCTCATGTTCAGGACTGTCCCATGCCTGTCTCTCTTTCTACCCCACCCCTTCCTCTTGCGCCTATGGATTCCCATTCCCCTAGGAAAAGAATCCTTGTATTCTCAGCACCCTTTCCCCTACTTCCCTCGCTTAGGGAAACCTGGCTGTCCTGTGGTGGTCTCACATTCCCAGACATACACCCCCTTAGCCTCACCTCCTACTGTCAGGACCCCAACTGCCCCCAGGACATTCTTCTCCCAGCACTGCTTCATGTTTGAAATCTATATTGACTGCCCTAGCTGGTGTGGCTCACTTGGTTGGAGTTTCGTCCTTAATGGAAAGGTTGCAGGTTCAATTCCTGGTCAGGGTACATAATTAGGTTGCCGGTCTGAGTATGTAGGGGAAACAACCAATCAATGTTTTTCTCTCGTGTTGATGTTTCTCTTTCTCCCTTCCTCTCTTTCCAAAAGCAATGAAAAAATATCCTTGGATGAGGGTAAAAAACAAGTATATCTGTATTGACTGATATATTTTAAATTAATTTATTTATTGTTGAAGAGAGAGGAAGGGAGGGAGAAAGAGAGGGAGAGAAGCATCAATGTGTGGTTGCCTCTCGCACACCCTCAACTGGGGACCTAGCCTGCAACCCAGGCATATGCCCTGACTGGGAATCTAACCAGAGACCCTTGATTCACAGGTCAGCACTCAATCCACTGAGCCACACCAGCCAGGGCAACTGATATTTTTAATTATAAAAATAGTTAATGATTGTCATAAAACTGTCTCAAGAGAATAGAAATATAAAGCTATGACACAACCTGGTCTCACTTTCCTAGCAGATACATACACCTGGCTGCGTGGTTTAGACTCTTGGCGTCCATGTAGTGATTTCACTGATGCTGCACTTTCCTCTCTAAATTAGAGTTCTTTTTTTTAATTTTTATTTTTTAAGATTTTATTTATTTCCAGAGAGAGGGGAAAGGAGAGAGAAAGAGAGAGAAACATCAATGTGTGGTTGCCTCTCACATGCCCCAAACTGGGGACTTGGCCCGCGACCCAGGCATGTGCCCTGACTGGGAACTGAACTGGTGACCCTTGCTTCACCAGCCAGCACTCAATCTACTAGGCTACACCAGCCAGGGCTAAATTAGAGCTCTTAAATGACAATAAGAGAAACTAACTCTAGCAAGTTTAGGCTGAAAATAATTAATTAAAAGAATTCTGTAGCTCACAGCCTCTCCAGGAGGGCCAGAGGACCAGCCAGGAACAATGTCCCAAGGGTTGTGGCCAAGCTGGCCTAGTGGAGGCACCTCTGAGCACAAACACCACCATTTGCCAGCACAACTGACCTAGTCCCTGGGTGGTACCACTGGGGCCTCAGCCTCTTTGGCCTCTGAAAACAGAATATAGTTGTCACCTCTCCCCAAGGTGGATTCCTCTTGGTGCCTGCTTCACATTCAAAGTCTAACATGGGGGCATCTGATTGGCAGACTGCCTTCACCCCAACTGGAAGGGAGGCTGGGAATGCCTCGTCTGGTTTCTGTGAAAAGAAGCAAGATTCTTAATGGAGAACACCCCAGAGGTAGGAGATGCAAGAAGGCAGATGTCCCCTTCAGTTCTCTAGGAGTCCAGCCACCTTCATTTTAGCATCTTCTGCCACACCCCTCACGTCTGAGACCTCTGGCTACAGCCTGCTTACCTGTCTTCCTTCAGGTCCTCAGAAACCACCTCTCCTCACAGTGCTTCCTACTGCACTCACACCAGGGATCAGAGCTAGACATCTCCACCTTCTCTGTCTGCTGAAAACCCCTCAGCCATGGCACCACCACTCAGGAAGAGCTGACATTTATGGTGTTTCACATGCTGTCATGTCATTCCACCCTCAGACCCACCCCCATGACTCCCAGGAGGAATGCCTTATTAATATCTCCGTTTACACAACAGGAAATGGGAGCCCTGAGAGACTGAACATCTCCTCGGGTTTGCCCTCTCCATCATTCACAGGGATCCCTTGAGGCAGGGTCTGTGTCATGCTCCTTCTCTGCTGGGGACCCTTGTGTTCTCAATGAGCTAAAGGCTGTATGTGATTTTCAAAGTGTCCTAGGAGTCACATCTTCTCAGACTCCTGCAAAACAGCCTTTCTCAAGATTGATCTAGATTGCTTGTTAGTCATAATCTAGATTCCCAGTTCTCTCCCAGAGCACCCAGTTCTCAGGAAGGCTTGGGAATCTAAATGATTCTTATGATCATGCAAATTGGAAAATACTTCTCTAGATAGCTGTTTGTTTCCTTAGGGTGGATTGAGACTACCCTGGGCCTGTAAATGATGGGCTATTCTCAGTAGAGATCAGAACCTGAGATCTGAAAAGCATGGAGAATCACTTTGTGTTTTGAAAGGACCAGAAAACAGGCAGTCATGTGCTGCCAGACAGTGGGGCACTGAAACCTTCAAATATGTTTCCAGAAATTCTCCTTCTAGTAATTCATCCCAAGGGAATAGCTATGGTTGTACACAAAGCAATCCTGTGCCAAAGATGGAGAGAAGAGGATGTCCAAAGCTGCCTGTGCAATTAGCAAGATGCAGCCCTGCAGACTGGCTGGGGGGGACACCAAGCCATGAGACAGGACTCCTTCCTTTTTTTGCTCCCTGATCTGTCCAGGCCAGTGACCCCAATGAGATGAGAAGGATTCCCATTCCCTGCCTGGGGCCCTTTTGCTCACCCGGGCCCTGGCATTTGCCTATGCAAAGCCCTAAACCAAAGGAGGGTGTGGCTGAGTTGAAGGCAGCATGGACTGGGAAACCCACTCAGTTTGGTATTTGCAGGGGGGTGGTAGGTAAAGTCTTCTGCTGCCTTTGACTTGCTGACTCTGGTCCCATAGGAGGTCTCCTTGGGTGAGGTTATTTGCCCCCTGCCTTATGGTCCAAATGGGGAACAAATGTCAGCTGGGGAGTGGAGGTCAGGCAGGAGACCCCATCTCTGACTCCAGGCCTGGACTGTTTGTTTTTGTTTTCTCAGTTTTTCCCGCTGCACCAAATGGGCTCCCTGTTAAGCCACCCCAATGACTCTTCATGGCTTCTTCAGTGCCCCTTCACCTGGAGGTCTCAGGAATCATCCAGTCTTCCTCTCTGAAGGCTGTGGCAGTTCCAACCACGGTGCTTTCTCCCCAGTGCCCCAGCACATAGCCTCCAAAGATGCAAGCACATGGCCTTCATTTCTCCTTTGTGCCATCTGCCAGGACCTCACCAAAAATAATAAACACAGGAAAGTTACAGTGTCCTAGAAAGGTCTTATATTCATGATCCTGGTCTGTGTTTCTTCATTCCTTGGCTTAAACAGAATCAGACACCAGGCTCCAGCCCTTCTTTTTACCCCAACTCTTCCCAGAAGTCAAAGTTCCAAAATTCACTCAGGTAACAGAGCACCTGGAAATCATGGTCTCATTAAGGAAATCCACGAGTACCATGTGTCTAAGTTCATCGCAGGATAGTTGGGTCAGGACCCAATCCTAGGTGAAGTACAGGATGGCTCAGTTGTTTGTATACAGGCTCTGGGCTGGGCAAACTTTCAGTTGAATCCCACCTGCAACACTTACTAATTACATCACCTTGGGAAAGTCACTCAACTTCTCAGAGTGCTATGGATTAAATTGAGTCCCCACAAAATTTATATGTTGGAGCCCTAACCCCCATTGTGACTGTTTTTGGACACAGAACCTTTAGGGACGTAATTAATATTAAATGAGGTCATAAGGATGAGGCCCTGATTCAACAGGACTGGTGTCCTTACAACAGAAAGTGACACCATCCCTGGCCAGTGTGGCTCAGCTGGTTGGAGCATCATCCCATAACCAAAAAGTTGCTGATTTGATCCCTGGTCAGAGCACATAGCTAGGTTGCCTGTTTGATGCCTGGTCTGGGCACATATAGGAGGTAACCAATTGATGCTTTTCTCTTGTATCGATCTGCCTCTCTCCTTTCCTCTCTCTCTAAAAGCAATGAGAAAAATGTCCTTGGGTGAAGATTAAAAACATTTTTTAAATACATAAATAAATTAGTTAATTAACTTAAAAAGAGAAATTGACACCAGAGATTTCTCTCCATGCGAGCACAGAAGAAAGGTCATGTGAGGACAAAGCCAGAAGTTGTCTGCAAGCCAGGAAGAGAGCTCTCACTAGAAACCAACCCTGATGACACCTTGATCTTGGACTTCTAGCCTACTGAACAGAAAATAAATTTCCGTTGTTCAAACCACCCGGTCTGTGGTGTTCCATGATGGCAGCCTAAGCTGGCTCATACACACAGTTTGTTCATCTGAAAAGCAGGGGTAAAACTAGTCCTTGCATCATGAAGCTATTGTGAGAACCCATTGAGGAAATACATACATAAAGCCTGCCTGTTTAGTTTTCCTACAGAATTTTCAGCTCCTGGAACAGTGACTGATGTATAGTGGATGTTCAATAAATACCACTTGAATGAACAAATACATCCATCAGAAAAGGAAGCTGTCAAATTATATAGAACTGCATATCTCAGCTTTTCACTAACCTCCATTTCCTTGGTCATTGATCACAACTAGCCAGCAAATGACAGCAGGCATAAAGGATTTAAGAAAACTGTTACCCTGGCTGGTGGGGCTCAGTGGATTGAGCATTGGCCTGTGAACCAAAAGGTTGCTGGTTCGATTCCCGGTCAGGGCACATGCCTGGGTTCCGGATCAGGTCCCCAGTTAGGGGAGGGCAGGAAGCAACCAATTGATGTTTCTCTCACACATCGATGTTTCTCTCCCTCTCTTTCTCCCTCCCTCCCCTCTCTCCAAAAATAAATTTAAAAAAAATTTTTTTAATTAAAAAAGAAAAAGAAAAAGGTCTGCAAGGACAATTTCCTGTTTTTAATTGGATCTGCCCATTAATGTTATGTCTTCTGTGAACTGGGAAGGGGCTTGGTCTGGCTGATCCCGGGTGAATTTGAATTTCTAGAAGGAGGGGAAATTGATCGGAGAGCTTAGGAAGCCTTTGAACCCTGGTCTAACTTTGCAGGCCTGGGTGTGGAGGGTAGAGCTCTTCCTCCTGTGGGGCAGAAGGGCTGGAGGCCACAACTGTGGGAGGCCTTGTCGGGGAAGCTGGGGCTGGGCCCTGGGAGTGGCTAGAGTGAAGTTGGTCTGGGGTTGGAAGCCACAGTAGGCCCACCTTTCAGATGCTGTGAGATGCAAATGATGGAAACAATAGGGGCTCTATCTCTAGGCCATTTGTGGCAGAGGCTGGACTTCAGGGAGGCACAGGTCCTTCACCTTGGCCATGGTGAGACTTGGTTCTGGGGCAGCCCCAGGTGCACAAACCTGCCCACCCCTGGGAGCCCAGGACTCTGGGCAGGGAAAGCCATCAGCTGCACTGACTACCCCCTTATCTTCCTCCCTGACTCTTTCCAGGACAAGTGCAGGGGAAGCAAGCACTGGTGAGTACTCAGCCCCTCGCTTTCCTTCCACCCTTCTCGCTTGTCTCCACCTTGCCATCCCTTTCCTGGACACAGACATCCTGGAGCTGTGCTGGCTGTGCTGGGCCACACACACCACCCCCCGCACACCCCCTTACGCAGTGAGACTGTACCTCCACCACCCTGTGAGCACCAGGGCTCACTTCCTACCAGCTTCCCATGGGCACCAGTTCACCCAGCTCTGACCCCAGCTCTGTCCTCAGACTCTAACTCCTGCTGCCCTGTCCCAGGCTGCTGTTACACAGCTTCAAGGGCTTCCATTCACATTGTCATGGATGTGAATGTCCTGGGATAGTGCAGTGCCTGGCTGACAAAAACTCAAGGGTCTCATGGGCAGAGTTGATTCTAGTCTGATTACAGGTTGGAGCCACCCTTTCCATCCCCCAGATGTGTAGGTAAGTGACACAATGGGCGAGAGGGGCCTTGCAATTTTGAGTCTCCCAAGTGGCCTCTTCCCATCTGTGCCCATCATAGTCCAGCACCCCTGAGTCATAGGGCCCTAGCTCTCCCACCTGTCTTGGCAGAATTAGGAATGCATGGGGTAGGGACTGGCTTAGGTGCAACAGGCAGCCAGCTGGGAGTCACCCTTGTTCCACATGCCTATGCTATTGGCCCCGCTGTGGTGTGGGACAGGCCCATCATGAATGGCTCCTTTGAGCCAAATGAAGCACTGAGGCCCACTGTAGAAGTGGATGTTTTCTCATATTGGGGAGACAGAGTAAGTCATTGTGCTAGAAAAGGGGTGGGCTGGGAGATGAGGTCAGTCTCATCAGTCTCCTGTCCAGACTCTCCAGTTTGGAGAAGAGATGCCCCCTGCCCATCTCCTCTACCTACCCCAGGGATCTGGAGACACAGGGTAAGTCCAGCTGCTGAGCCTGGGGTTGGGGATAGGGGGAGGCAGGGGCCACCACCCTTCCTGCACTTCCTCCACCCTCCCTGTGCTCATTACCCATTCCCAAAGGCCCAGGAAGAGGAGGAAGAAGAGGAAGATAAATATGAGCCACCCCCCTGTGAGGCTCTGCTCAGGAAGCTGACCTCTGCCCACCTTCCTGGCACTGAGGAGGACTCTCTGTACCTGGGTGAGAGAGCTGGGAAGTGGAGGCAGAAAGTTTGGGTGGTCGGACAGAGCAGGACGGTCCCCACAAGGGCAGAGGCTGCAGGCTTGATTTCTTCTGTGTCTGCTGGGCAGTGGGGAGGCCTCAGCTGGCAGTTGCTGGGGCCTTTTGGCGGAGCAGAGACAGAGAGAAAAATGGAGGAAAAAAGGAAGGGAGGAGGAGGGGAGAAGGCAGGTGGAAGTTGGGGAAGGGACAGGAGTCTGGAGGGGCAGTGTAACCAAGGCAACAGTGGGGAAGCCAGAGACCCGACTTGGTCCCAGGGGCCTGGAGTTCCTTCTCTGAGAACCCAACAATCTCAGAGCAGGGGTAAAGGTTCCAGGAGAACCTCCCTGGCATCCCACCCCAACTGCTCTCCAGGCTGGGCCAGATGGGGGCAGGGAAGCTGGCTGCCTCTAGTTGCCCTGGAGACAGCGCTGTCAGGGAGCCAGAGAGCTGGGAGGGCAGGGAGGGAGAGAGGGAGGAGGAAATAGAGGTTAGGTGGGGGTGGGGTCAGGAAGACAATGGGAACCTACATGGGAGGAACCTAGTGACTCACAATGCTTGGGGTCTTTTCCAGATCACTCTGGCCCACTGGGCCCACCCAAGTCACCAGCACCAGAGCCCCAGCAGGGAAAGGTGAACAGCCTCAGCACAAGCTCCTCCTTCCCCATCAGCCCCACCCCAGGCTACCATTTCCCAGTGAATAACCCTAAGAGGCATCTATTTTGCAAGACTCCCCCACATCTGCACTCCAGAAACCCCTGAAAAATTAGATGCATCAGTACAGTCACTGCTCCCATCTGTCTTGCCTGGTCCTTTCACCCTCCCAGTCAGCATCACCCAGGACTCACCCCCCTCGCCGAGAAGGGAAGGTTGGGGGGAAGGAGACAAAACAGGCTCTGTTGCCCCTCCCTGGCCCTTGGAGCCTGAGGACCCTTCCCTGCAGAAGAGTGAAGAAATCCCACCCCCCCACCCCCAGCTGCCAATCACTCCCAGCTCTCATTCTTGCCATGCTCTTGCTATGGGCTTTGAAAGCTACCACTTTGATCATCTACTTTATTGAAATAAAAAGAAAAACAAGGAGAGATTCATAACAAAGAAAGAGCCACAGAATTGAGGCAAAGGGAAGAGTCGCCTCCTTTGCCCATTAACTCCTAGGGTGCAGTGTTTTTTAAAAGCTGCACAGATGTACATTGTCCTACCATCCTTGCCCTCCCCATGCCTCAGTTTCCCCTCCACACACACACCCCACCCGGTTCTCCCTCACCACTCATTGTGTCCACAGCTGAAGGCAGCACTGAGCCTGCAGGAGGCTGTGAAGAAGGGACAGTCCTCTGGGCAGCGAGGTAATGGAGACAACCTCTCTCTTTCCAGGGCCCTACACGCTCCCCTGCCCTGAGAAGGGGAGTCCGACCCCACAGGGGTAGAGTTGAGCTGCTTTGTAAATGGTCTCATGCTGCATCTGGTCACTGCACTCCCCCAGCTGTTCCTTATTTGCACCTGCCCTGCCGATCCCCCTAAGGCGGGCAGTTGAGGAGACAGAGGCCCCAGACATGAAGTATTTTGCCTGAGATCACACAGAAGCAGAGTCTGCTGTGGTCTCCGGACAGGTGAGGGGCACCCCAGAGTGAAGAGGTCTGACAGACAGCATGCTCTGCCTGAAGGACCCTCTCCATTGAGAAACATTTGAATGTCATCCCTCTCCAAGGCACCCTGTGATGCCATTCCAGTCATTAGTGTCACCACCGTCCAGAGACTTGCCCCTACGGTAATTGCCTAGAGGTCTGTGACCCCAGAACTCTGGAGGGACCTTAGCTGGCATGTTTGTTTTTGTCTGAAAGTGGCCTCAGGAGCGTCAGCCCCCTCCTGCCCAAGGTCAGACAGCTCACCTGAGGCACATTTATTTTTCACATGCTCAGTGCTTGGTAAACCTTCATGACCTTGAGGGGATTTTGATTTTTGGTACAGTCCAAAGTCATCTGGAGCCAAGTCTGGCAAATCAGTTGGAGGTCAAGTCAGGCAGTACCCTGGGGTTGTGAAGCAAGTGACAGTGATGGCTTTGCAGCAGGGCTTCATTGCTGGCTCTGAGGACACCCTCAGATAAGTTCCAAGGATACTTCATGCTTCCAGCCTAAGTTTCACTCAATTTCTTTCTCCCCACGCTTATGACTGGTGGTCCTCTCCTTTTCCTCCCAGAGCTGACTGTGCCAGCCCGAGTGGTGAGCAGCCCCTCAACCCCCACCTCGCACCCTAGGGTTCTGGCTAGGAAGTTGGCAGGGTTGGTGTGGGGTGCCCAGGAAGGCCAGGAAATGTCCTTGAGACCAAGGAGAAAGACCCAGAGCTGAGTCCCTCCCTGTCGGCCATAAGGGTGTAAGTCAGTTGTCCTGGGGGTGCTACCCAGAGCTACTGGGGTGGCCTTGCCCAGAGCTCCTCCTGGTCACCCACATTCTCTGAGAGCTGGAGCCTGCAAGCCCCTCTGAAAGGGAAGATGCTTGTGGGGTATCCCCTTCCAGGCAAAGGAGCAATTTTAATCATTCCAGTTGGTTCCCAGAAACAGGTTCACCTCGTGAGCGGGGAGTGAGGTGCCAATGGCCTCCCCCAACCCCAGTGATGGCTCTGCCCTCTCCCCCACTCATTGTCAAACCCTTGGTCCTACACCCATCCCTACCTTAGGTGCCAGGCTCTGCAAAGAAACCTGAGGAGGACATCTACCTGGAGTGTGAGCCCAGTCCAGGTGAACGCCTCCCTCTGCCCCAGATCTATTGCGCCCTGAGGCCCTTGGCTGCCCACAGCCCCACACGCCCTTCTGACTCCATTTCCTTCCTTTGTCTTCTCTCAGCACCCCCACCAACACACATTTGCCTTCAGACACACACAGGGATACACACACTTCCACCTTTGGTCCAGGTTGACCCCCACTGTGGCTGCAAGGGAGGGACCCTGTAGAGCAAGGGCTGTGTGGGGGACTGGCTAGCTGTCGCAGCCTGCTTGGAAGGCTTCCCAGGAAGCCCAGGCTGCAGAGAAGCAGCAGGCCCTGCAGCTGTCTTCAGCCCCTCCCTGGCCTGCGAGGTTTCCTTGCCTCGCCCCCAGCCCAGCAAGGCTTGTCCTCTGTTTTAGTCCCTGCCTTGCCTCAGACTCTGAGCTCCCAGGGCCCGATGCCCCCAGGCCCTCTGCCAAGGACATCAGTAGTACCCAGGTAAGTGCCCCACCAGGGGTGTGTATGTGTGTGTGTGTGTGTGTGTGTGTGTGTGAGAGAGAGAGAGAGAGAGAGAGAGAGAGAGAGAGAGAGAGAGAGAGTACTCAGCCTTCCCTAGTCTTGACCCTGGGATCTCTGGGTTCACTGGGCCTTTGTTTTTGAGGGAAGTAAAGACCCTGACATATGTTCCCCAATTTTCTCCCCACAGGCCCACCATAGGTCCCCAGGAAGCTCAGAATGTAAGAGGCTTGTGGTCAGGGGAAAGTGAACTGGGAGGGAGGGAGAGAGTCTCAAGTTGGGACTTCAGGCCCAGAGAAGCAGGCCTGCAGGGCCCAGTCTCTTCTGACCAGACCTCCTGTGTCCCAGGGAGCAGCGAATGCCACCTCTAAAGGTGAGTAGAGACACCTTCATCACGAACCCTGGGAAGTCCTGCCAGGTCCCAGCCCAGCTATAGCCCTGCAGGCCATGGACACCCTCACAGCCCCTCAGGCCCCACTTTGCTGCAGCTCTGCCTCCAGTTGAGAGCAGGCCTGAGGAGATCCTCTTGGGCATTTTCCAAGGTCTGCATCAAAGCGGGAAGCTCCCAGCCTATACCTCAAGACCACCCCTCATTTGGGTCCTAGAAGAGCCCAAGACCTGGAGAATAGGGGTGAAATGCTGGGTGCCATGCTTTGGGTTTCAGCCCTATGCACACACCTCTCCAACCACCCCCACCCCTGCAGCTGGGCCCCAAACCTCCTTGGTCTAATCTCCTCCCAGCTGCAGTTCTATAATCTGCTTCTTCCAGCAGGAAGGAGCTTCTCTCTTTCCTCTGCAGGTGCCACCAGAAGCACCTCAGCTGCTGAGGTGAGGAGGGGCTGGGAGAGGGCTAGAGGTGGAGCCTGTGAGTAAATCTCTTGGGCTGGTATTCACCACTGCAAGGAACATGTATTGAACACGTGCATGTGGCACCATGCTGGGTACCAGGCACTGACACATCTTAGTTCAACTTGCACAGACTCAGTCTGGGGGTGGCAGCTGTGAACACAAATAACTGCCCCTGGGGTCTCTGCTCCCCACCCCCACCCAGTGCCCCAGCACACACATCTCTGAATGCCTGTGAGTGTGTGTCTGTGTGTGTGTGTGTGTGTGTGTATGTATAGGAAGGCAGCCTGCTGGGTCAGCCTTGGTACTCGGGGAACTGTGACCGTCATGCTGTTGAGAATGCCCTGCTCCAATGCCAAAAGGTGAGCAATCACAGAGTCCGTGGGCCTTCCCAGTAACCCCTTCTGCTCATGAGCTGTGGCTGGCTGAGCAGGCATGCACAGCAGGGCAAGGGGTGGGGGACGGCCATCATGGGTCAGGGCTGCAGATGGACACTTGGAAGATGAGGCTGATGGATGGGTCTCCCCCACAGGACGGGGCCTACACTGTGCGCCCCAGCTCAGGGCCTCATGGCTCCCAGCCACTCACCCTGGCAGTGCTTCTCCACGGCCGGGTCTTCAACATTCCCATCCGGCAGCTGGATGGTGGGCGCCACTATGCGCTGGGCCGGGAGGGCAAGAACCATGAGGAGGTGGGTGCTGGATGAGGTAGGGGACTAAAGGGCAACAGGGACACAACAAAGAAGGACCTGGGTCCACATTCTGTATTTTTCTGAAGTGGGTGGAAATGACAGTGGCCAGTGGCCTGAATCCCTTCCCAGAGGTCCACCTTCTTCTGGAGCAGGCAGTTTCTCCTGCATGTCGCAGTCTGCACAGGGCCTAGGTGGGGGCATTCGCACCTGTAGTGAATTAGCTGGGAGGAGGGCAGGACCCACGTAGTCCAGAGTCCTGTCTGTGCCAGAACTCAACAGGCGCCAGGCACTTGCTGGGCTGCAAATTAGAGACAGTTACCCACCACTGGGTTCCTTATGCTGGAGGACTAGGGCAGAGGCAGGTCCCTAGGGTTATTTCCATCTGGCCTTGGAAATATGATTTGGCCAACAACAAGCCCCTGGGTGTCGTCGTCGTCGGCAGCCGTCCGTCTCGAGAGACGATGGTGTAGCTTCTTAAGAGTCTATCTGCACCGCCGAGAATGGCTGTGCAGTCCAACTCGGGAGTGACACGGTATCTGTCTCCTCCCGTGTTGAATCGACATCTTGTGATGACGCTGGAGTGTCCTCTCCAGTGAAGCTGAAGCTACAGAGCCTGGGCAGGGTGATATGGAGGGTCTGCTGTTGCCCATGCAGCAGACCCCCCCTCTCTTCGCAGCTGAAGGGTCCAAGGGAAAGACGAAGTCAATACAGCTTGGCTTCAGGTGCGCCGCAGGAGTTGCCGGTGTTGACTACAACGTCAAACCGCCTGGGTGTAGTCACAGGCAAATTGCACAAGGGCTGGAATTGGGTAGCACAGTGGCAGTGGAGCCTCCTGAAACAAACAGGAAGGAAAATATTTACAAAAATGTCAACAAGCCCTCTTGCCAGAGGCCGGCAATTCTCTCAGGAAGTTTTTTCCGGCATGAGGCTCTAGGGACTCACCAATGCCCTACCTCTCTGCCCAGCGCTTCTCCTCTGTGGCGGCCATGGTCCAGCACTACACGCAGCACCCCTTGCCTCTCGTGGACAGACACAGTGGCATTCGGCAGCTCACCTGTCTGCTCTTCCCCACCAAGCCCTGATGCCCCAGCAGATGTCCACACCCACCTCTGGTCCCATCAGTTTCTCCTTGCCCCATCCACCTGTCCACCTTGGGCTGTCTCCCTCTCTCCTCTCCCAGGTGTCCACCCTTCCAGGCCCTCTCTATCCGCGGTCCCAGTTCCTGCAGGCCCAGATGAGATGCATTAGAAAAGGTTACCCAGAGACAGAAAGGGTCCCCGAGACTCCGTGCCATGCTCACCCAGAATCTGTCCCTGTGGTCCCTGCTGCCTCTCCAAGGCTGGGAAGCAAGGGTCAGGCAGGGCCCCCATTCCTAGCCCCTAGGAATAGCTGTGTCCACCCTGTTGCTAGGGCCTCCCAAGCAGCTCTGGATGAAGGCCTCCTCGGGGGAGCCTGAGCCTTTTGGGGACAGCACAGGCACTGCTGGGACACAGAGAGAATCCTCTCACCTTCTTTTGAAGGCTTAAGATGGGGCTGGCACCTTAGAGGGACTTGGTTGCCCTGCACATATTTTGCTTTCAATAAATATTTGTTGAATAAATTCTTGAATTTGCTGAGCGAAGCAGAGGTGGCTTCTGTGAGGCTCCAAGGCTCTCAAGTGTCCCAGGGCACAGATTAGTCCTGGGAGTGACAGAGCAGTGGTGGCCAGGCCAGTGCAATCCAGGCCAGCCCCATTTCTGCCCACTGACTGGGGCATCTGTCCTTAGATGGTCTGTGCTGAGGACCATCTCCAGGGTGGCTGGCTTTTGTTTTGCTTTGCTTGCAGTGGTGGGAGAGGGGAAGGAAGGGAGGCTCAGTGTTGTCTCTGCCACTCCATAAATGATGCGAATGGAGTTAAGCACAGGCAGACCCCAAGAAACCACTGGATGACGGGCTCGCCAGTCCTAGGAGTACAACGCTGAGGATAGACCGGCAGTGGCGCTGCGGGAGGAGGAGAGGCCATCCGGGCAGCGCTGGCTGCGGGGCGTGCCGGAGGCCCAGCGCGCTACAGGGTTCCGGGACCCGAGATGTGCAGCGTGCCAGGGCTGGGAAGGGCGGCGAGGGGCCGAGGGTTGGGGCGACCGGGCCTGGCTGGGCGCCGAGAACACCGGGTGCCGGAAGCGCCATGTGACTGTTACTCCGCAGAAACAAAGGGCAGCTCTGCGGCGCCCAGCGCACAGGCTGGCACGCAGGGCCTGTACCCCAACCCGCTTCGGCCCCCGGCCATGCCTCCCGATGGACCCTGGGCTCTGGCCAGGCGGGAGGCACGGGATCCCAGGGGAGACAGGAAGGGGCCGGCCAAGGACACTGAGGAATGCAAGTGCGAGGCTGGGAGCGGAAGAGGGGCAGGGGAGGGCGGTCTGGGTCTGGGTCTGGCCGGAGGGCGTTGAAGGTTGTTATTGCTGTTGTCGCTCTTATAAATTGCCGCCTGGGCCTTGATTTCTGATATGGAGGTGAAGATAACTGTCCCTCCCCAACTATCCCAGAGTTAGGAAGCGTAAATGAGGCTTTCCTCTTAAAATGACCAGCACTGTGCAGGGCCTGGTGGGCAGTACTCTAGCTCCTCTCCCAAATAAGCACTTTCAAGTCACAGCAGGGGTGTAGTTTTCCACCAGGGTACCAGGAAAAGGATCAGGACGGAGCAGCTGGCACAGGGCTGGGGCAGGGTGAGCCCTGCTGTATGTGTATGTGGGGAGAAGATTAGGAGCTGGGGGATGTAGCAGAAGCAGGTGGATCGGAGAGCCCCCAAGACAGCCTCCCTCAGCTCTGTTAGCCAGCTCTGGGTCTCTATGAGCCCCGGAGAGGAGGGACCTCTCTCCTCTACTTTCTCCAGCCTGACCCAAACGGAGAGGCCCTTACCAGGACCCACTCCCAGCTGAGGGCTAAGTTGAAGGAACTTCCTTCCCTGGGGAAAAAGAGGACTGAGCAGTCCCAGCAGTGGGGACTGAATACCAGAAAGAGCATGGTCTGGAGAGCGACTGAGCCTGGCTACTGCCTCCTCAGCCTATAGTTTTGTGCTTCAGTGTTGCCTTTTCCAGGAATCCTTCATGGCTCCTCCAGCCTGGGCGTAGGCACTAAGGACACTCCCTAGCCATGGCCTTTCACTCTCCCCACTACTGTGTGTCCAGGGCCTGGAATATAGTAGGTGCCAAATATTTGTTGAGTGACAGAATAGGTCAAATCTACCCTAGATTCCTTTCAAGCTGATAACATTCCTTAAAAAAAAATTTTTTTTTTAAACCTCACCCCAGGATATGTCTAATGACTTTTTTTTTTTTTGGAGCTCACTCGCTGCTCTACCCTAAAGGGCTCTTTGCCCCTCCCTCTTCTCTCTTGATTTTTGTTTTAAAAAGATTTTATTTCTTTATTTTTAGAGAGAGGGAAAACAAATCTTGTGTCTCGCGCACTCCCACAACTGGGGACAGCTCGAAACCTAGGCATATGCCCTGACCATTTGGAATCAGACTGTTTGGAATCAAACCAGTGACCCTTCGGTTTGCAGGCCAGTGCCCAACCCACTGAGCCACACCAACCAGGGCTCTCTATGAATTTTAAAAAGAGAGGAAGGGAGAGAGAGAGAGAGAGAAAGAGAAGTATTTATATTTGGTTGTCTCCCATATAGGGATCTGCAACCTAGCTAGGTATGTGCCCTGACTGGGAATCAAACCAGTGACCTTTCGGTCACTGCTCGGATGATGCTCCAAGCAACTGAGCCACCTGGCCAGGGCTGATAATATTCCTTGATTAGGGCTTCCTTTGTAAGAGAAATATCAAAGCCAGTGCTGTCCAATAGAAGTTTTTGTGGTGACAGAAACATTCTACATCCATATTGTCCAGTACAGTAGCCTCAGGAGGTTATCAAACACTTGAAATGTGACTAGTGTAAACTGAGGAACTGAATTTTTAATAATAATGTAATTAATTTTAATTAACTTAAGGAGCCACATGTGGTTCATGCTATCCTATAGTTCCATGTCTGTTGTCTTCCCAAGTGTGAGGAACCGTGATGGGTGAGAAAGCTGCAGAAGTTGGTGGGGGATGGGAGGTGGGTCTGGAGGAGCCTGGGAGGCCATTATGGTGAGTGTGGGCAAAGAGGAGCCATTGAGGCTCTCAGCAGGGGTCAGGGCAGGAGGAATGGTATTTTAGGAGGATTGCTCCAGCTGTGAAGTGCTGAATGGGTTGAGGAGAGCACAGAAGCAGGGAGAACAGTTAGTGGCTGCAGATAGGTCTGTGATTCAGGTGAGAGACAACACCTCTTGATTTGTTTGCCATGCCAGTGTCCCTGCAAACATCTAATCCCCATTTCCTCTCACGCAGCAGGCCAGACTCTAGAAAAATTCCAGGCAGGGTCACCAACTGGGGAATCAAGTCTTGGAGAAATGCCATTTGGTTAAGAAGCTCATATATTACTGAGTGGTTACGTATCTCCATTGGGCAGAAAGGATCTGTAGGATTGGGGAGAGCTGAGGAAGTGTGTAACTGGGAAGGGCATGAAAACTGTGGTTTCCCACCCCTGCAAGACCACACCTGCTGGGGCCAGAGTGTGTGCTCAATGCAACGATCTACCAAGCTTTCAGCTGTGGTTTCTAAAGAGGCAGCCTGACCTTGGGAAAAACCAGTGCTCTGGAGTCCAAAGGACTCAAGTTTGAACCTGGCTCAGTCACAGCTTGCATGAGCTTAACCGCTATCTCTTCACTTTTAAAATGGGGCTAATAATATTTACTTGTTAGGATTGTTGTGAGAATGACACATGATATATATGAGATATACTTAGACTCACATGAAGCCTGACATATAGTGGAGCAAATGATTCATACTTAGTAATAATCCTAACTGTGAGTAGGTCAGGCCTGATTCTGGTCCCACCTGAGTACTCCATGTTCACAGGCTCCTCTTGATGTGGGCTTTCTCAATGTGAGAAACGATCACAATAAAAACACTGGGACACAGGACTTCAGCAGTAAATGAGGCATTGTTTATTCACAGGTCTGCAGAGCTGGGCACACAGCCAAATCAGGGACATGCACGCACCGAAGCAGAAAAAACAAACTGGTTTTATACTAATGCGAGCAGTCCCCACCACCCCCATGTTCCCCTTTTCCCCATTACTGGATACTCAGGAGTTACAATCTAATGTGATGAACTAACGGTAAGAGTAATTTAGTGAGGGGTCTGTTTCCAGCTCTCCCTTGCTGTGTTTGGGTTTGGTGATAAAGCTGTCTCTAGCTCTCCTTTGAAGAGTCCGAGATACCCTGCGTTTGGGTTGAATATCTTCTCTCTTTGATCTTAGAGACATTTGTGATGAGCTGCGGATTTTTTTTTTTCCTGACTTGTATGCTAATATTTTCCCTTGCTTTACTGTTGACTCAGAAACCGACCCCCTAATTCAAGATTCAGTTACATATGTCCTTTGCTGTTAATTATTTTCTACTGGTTTGAGAGTCACCAGTTTCTTTGTCCCTTACACCAACACACACACATATACACGTGACCTTTAGGTACGATAGATACTGTGATTGTTGTTTTGTTTGCCCACCTGGCTTTCCCATTCCCCTCCTCCTGGTAACACTACCCACTTCTCCCACCATAGGACCAGGCATGTGACCTACTTCTGGCTAGGACCAAAGCAGGGCCAATCAAAACTTGCTTTGGGGTGGATTTATTGATGTTGAGAAGCATCCTTTTCAAATCTGAATTTGGGCTGCAAAAATTCATCTCCCTGCCACATGGACAGAGTCTGTCTGCAGAAGTCAGGCAAAGACAAGGGAAAGACCTAGTCTTGGAAACATTGAGTGCTGCCCCAAAGTCCTGGCTTTTGCCATAGTGCCCCTCCCAGCTGTGCAAGTTAGAAATTTCTTATTTAGTCTAAACTCATGGGAGTATACCCTCTGATATTTGTACAAAAGAGGGCTGCTTGGTACAGACACTGTGTCCTCAAAGTTCGGATCATTAAAGAAGTACCTGAAGACCAGAATTAGTGGTGGAACCAGAATTCAGACTTGAGTAGCTGGATCCAGACCCACCCTAAACTATACCACACATCATTCACAAGTATTTATTGAGTGCATACTCTGTGCAGGGCACCAAACTAGCCTCATTCTTCCTCCAGTACCTACTCAAGGGCTCCTCTCCCCACCTTCATTCCCACTTTCTAAGGACCCTTGAGTCAGGAGACATTAAAAAAAAACAAAGAACAAAAACAGGCTTTTCCACTAGGATAGGGCCTGAATACTCACTGTCTTTCCAGAATCAATACTCCTAGAGTCCTTCTCATGTACCAAGGATATGAGAGGAGCCAGCTGCCTACCTACCTACCCACCTACCTACCTACCTACTGCAGTCTGCTGAGCAGGGAGCAAGTCTTAGCTCTGGCCGCAGGCCCACTGGCAGAGATTCTGCCTGCACTCCATTGTGAGCTACTATGATCCTGCTGCCCTAATGGCCACTGTGACCATTTATGGGGATACTAAGGTCGTTTTACAATTGCTTATGATAGCCCTGGCCAGATAACTCAGCTGCTGAGAGCATGATCCTGATATGCAAAAGTTGCAGGTTCAATCTTGGGTCAGGGCACGTACAAGAATCAACCAATGAGTGCATAGATAAGTGGAACAATAAACTGATGTTTTTCTCTCTCCCTTCCTCTCTCTAAAATTAATCAATTAATCAATCAATCAATCAATCAAAAAATTTGACCTAAATTATCCCAGGTGTTCCCTTTCTTTGTTCTGCAAATCTGGTTGAGGAGAAAAAGCGGTGTCAGGAGCACGACTTCGGATCATGGTTTCCGAAACTGGTCCTCAGAACAACCACAGACCATGATGATGATGTCACCAGTCAGTGACAAAAAGAGAAAAATACAACCTACTGAGTGAGCTCTTCCTGAAGCAAAGAACCATTCCTTAAAGGGAAATCAAATTCTTCCTCCTTTTTCTTAAAAAATATGTTTTATTGATTTTACTGTTACAGTTGTCCCAATTTCCCTTCCTTCTGCTCCCCTCCACCCGGTGGCACCCCCCTCCAGTTGTCCTCCCCTTTTAGTCCATGTCCATTGGTTGTGCATTCTCCTTTTTTTTTTAATGTTTTATTGATTATGCTGTTACAGTTGTCCCAATTTCTTTTCCCTCTGCTCCCCTCCACCCAGTGAACCCCTCCCTCCAATTGTCCCCCCACCTTAGTCCATGCCCATTGGTTGTGCATATAGTTCTTCTCAACATCTTCCTATTTACTCCACTCCCTCCTACTATGTTTATTAATTCCTGCACTATCTCCCTCCCTTTTCCCCTTCCCCCTCCCCAGTGACCACCCCTCAATATGTTCCCCATACCTATAATTCTTTTTCCACTCTCGTTGCCTACTTAGTTTGCCCTTGCTTTGATTCCCTAGCTTCTGTTGTTGGTTGTTGTGATACAGTTTTCATTTTAATGTTCATAGTTTTGATCCTCCTTCTCCTAAACAAGTTCCTTTAACATCTCATATAACAGTGGTTTGGATCTAATGAACTCCTTCAGTTTTCCTTTGTCCTGGAAGCACTTTCTCTGCCCTTCTATTCTGAATGACAGCTTCACTGGATAGAGTAATCGTGGCTGTAGGTTTTTGCTTTTCATTACTTGGAATATTTCTTGCCAGTCTCTTCTTGCCTGCAGAGTCTCCTTTAAGAAATAAGCTGATAGTCTTATTGGGACTCCTTTGTATGTAATTCTCTCCTCTCTTGCTGCTTTTAAGAGTCTCTCTTTATCCTTAATTTTTGACATTTTGATTATAATGTGTCCTAGTGTGGTTCTCCTGGGTCCAGTTTTTTTGGAACTGTCTGTGCTTTCTGGACCTGTAAGTCTATTTCCTTCCCCAATTTAGGAAAGTTCTGCTTTATTATTTTTTCACATAATTTTTCAATTTCTATTTCTTCTTCTTCACCTTCTGGCAACCCTATAATTTGGATGTTGGCTCGCTTATAGCTGTCCCAGAGGTTTCTGAGCCTCTCCTCATTTTCCTCATTTTTTGTTTCCTCCTTCTGCACTGGTTAACTGTTCCTTCCCTATGTTCTGATTTTTTTATTTGATCCCTCATTTTTCTTCCCTCACCACTAGTTTCGTATGTGTTTTCATTCATTTCAGTAGGACTGGCCTTCATTCCTTCCCCGTCTTGGTATAGATCCACTGTTAGTTCTGTAAGCTGTCTTATTAATCTGCTAGTCTGATTAATCACGTATTTGCTGTCTGGTCAGCTGTGTGATTGGGATCTCTATCATGATTCCTGCCATCCTGACAGTTTGTGTTGACAGTACCTTTGTTTCCTGGGTGTGGCTGTGACACCCCCTATGCTATAGGAGGCAGAGCCCCATGCACTCGTCATTACCGGATAACCCTTCTCACCACACTGTGGTGCTTTGTGTGGGAGCGGGGATCCAAGATGGATTCCTGCCGTTCACTCTCCGCTGAGAGACCAGGAACCTCCTCTTTCCCCACGCCCTCCAGCCCTCACAGTCTGAGGCAATGGGGGCCTGCCTTCCCCAGCATTGGAATCGAAAACTGACAGGTTTGGTCTGCAGCTAGGGGTGCTCCCAGGTGCTTCTCACCTCCTCTTAAATACCAGTGTCTGTGCTTACTGCAGTCCCAGCACAACTTGACCTCTCCGCCCCGGCTTCGCCCCTCCTACCCGTCTAGATGAGCACCAGTTGTTTATAATACATTGGACTTCCATGTAGCTTTATTTTCTGGAACTTCTGGTTATTTCTGGTTTTGCAGTAGTTGTAGTTCTTCTTAGTTGTGGAGGGAGACAGAGCATGTCAGTCTAGGCCTCCATCGTGGCCGGAAGTCCTCTTCCTCCTTTTTTGGTATTCATATATACTTTCTCTCAGGTCACTTGATTCTGCTGGGCCTCATCTTTAAAATGGGGTGGAAGGGACAGGGTAGTTGGCCTGGATGACCTCAGAGGGCCTTTCCAGCTCCAAAATTCCAAGATCCTCAGGCCATGGGCCAAGTACACTGCTGGCCAGATTATGTCCCACAGCCTTGCCTGCCTCCCCCATATTCTCTGTCTCCACCCACACAGATCGCTGCTCAGCCCCACAAGGCTGGCCTCTCAGCTGAGCTCTCCTGCTACTCCTTGGGGAGAAGCGGCCCATCCTCAGTGTACTCTGGATTAAATGATAACCCAGGAGGTACAGTTTATAAAAGGCAAATGCAGGTTTTGAATAGCCTAATGTTTGTCATGATATAAAGGGTGAGTCAAGCTGAACCCCCATGCAGGTCCGGAAGTCAGAAGGACCAATATCAGAGACCAGAAACAAAAACCCAAGAACAAACACCAAGGCAGTGGCTGGGTAGAGGGAAAATGTCAAAAGAAATGGAAGTTCTGGCTGAAGGATGATATCACAGGCTCTTACAACTGAGCTGGGAGCCCTAGGCCATCTTGTGCTGTCTCCTCTTGTTATAGACGAGGACATTGAGGGCCAGAGAAGGAAGAGGAGTCTGTGATAGGGTGGGAGTGATATACATTTTTTTCTCTAGCACCACCTCAGCTGGGGCGAAGGCCTGGAGATGGAATGGAATTAAGGGAGACTTGGAAACTGAGTCCAGGAGGGATGAGAAGCACAAAATTGGAGCTGAGCCAGGCCCCAGCCCCACCATGAACCCTTGTGTCCACTCCCCAGACTTCTCGCTCCACCTACCATCCCTTCTCGGGGCTCCTTTCCTTTTCCTTCAGCCCTCATCACAGCTCTCAGTACATCACAGACAGGACCCCAGTGGGCTTGAGAGGGAGGATGGCAGGAGAGCACTGGCCAGAGAATAAGGAGGGCTGACAGATGCTCTTCAGCAAGACTGGAAACTCCATACACATTTTTAAGAAGTTGTGGGAAGAGGGAAGATGAAAAGGGGCCATCATTGCCCTTGGAACAGACTGTCATCGTCTTCCCCTACAGATACACTTTTGCAGCCTAAGGGGATCGTGGTCCAGGCAGCTCTCATTAATGCTATAAATCCCAAATACTGGGGCTGAGCTCAAGAGAGAACAATAGAGCCAGGAGTGTGTCTGTGAACCTTGGGTCACATTCAATTCTGAGATGAATCCTAAATAAATCAAGTGTGAGATGAAAGGCCACCTCGGAGTTCTCCCTATACACTTCCTGCCCATGTCTGTAGCACCTGCAACTGTTGGTAGAGGGTCATTTTTAAAGAAGTGATGTTAAGGGCCAGAGAGAAATCAGCCCCAAAGTTCCCAAATCAACCTGAGAGTTGCCACCTGCTTTATGAAGGCTTCCAGTAAGGAGACCTTGGGCTGCCTGGGAAATCTCCCAGGGCCCTCAGCTGTGTCTGCTCTTGACCACACAGGCTGTTTGCTGCCTGGGAAGCTGGAAGCTGAGGCAGCTGGGTGACCTGGAAATGGGGTGTCCAGGCTTGACTGCCCTGCCTTGATACCCTCTCCCTGAGAGCAAGAGTCAAGACCAAGAAGTTCCCAGAAGCCTCCTGCCTAATTCCAATGACTTGGGAGTCAGCTCTGCAGCTGATGCAAGGCCAAGGGTGGGTGAGCTCAGCCTGCCTCCAGCATACAGAGCTTCTCGCACCTCACTGCACCCTAGAAAATGTGCCTGTTTGTTACTTTCTGCCTTGGCCTTCCTAGATCTTTATCTTTATTGCTTCTGGAAGCATAGCAGGGCCACCTAAGATTCTGAGAGCAGATGCTGCTTGGAGCTGGGGTGGCACTGAGCATTTCTCAGTCAACCCTGCTCCCCTGCATGGGCAGCCTGTAAGTAGTGCTGGGACCTGGAACCCTGACTTTAGGGCACCTGTCCAGTGGAAATGGAGGGCCTAGGCAGCCCTCAGCCCTCAGGCTCTGTTCATGTGAACACATTTCCTCTTTGGAGAGCAGTCAGACTCTCTCATCCCATTAGAAGGGTGGACCTTCCTCTGCCTGCCTTCACCTCTTACTCTTGATGCCAAGGCCCAGGGCGGGAATGCCAGGGCCCTATAGCCTTCTCGGGGACCTGCAAGGCGTCATCAGCTCAGGGTGAGGATCCATTCAGCTTCTATTTACTAAAATAGATCGTCGTCGGCAGCCGTCCGTCTCGAGAGATGATGGTGTAGCTTCTTAAGAGTCTATCTGCACCGCCGAGAATGGCTGTGCAGTCCGACTCAGGAGTGACATGGTATCTGTCTCCTCCCGTGTTGAATCGACATCTTGCGATGACACTGAAGCTACAGAGCCTGGGCAGGGTGATATGGAGGGTCTGCTGTTGCCCATGCAGCAGACCCCCCCTCTCTTCGCAGCTGAAGGGTCCAAGGGAAAGACGGAGTCAATACAGCTTGGCTTCAGGTGCACCGCAGGAGTTGCCGGTGTTGACTACAACGTCAAACCGCCTTAGGGACTCCGGCTCCGGATTTTCTGTCGGGGTTTACTCCCTTAGCCTTTCCCCTGAAGAGGTATGCCGCAAGGCAGCGGAGGTTTTTTGGAGTCAGAGTTTTCCTTCTCTGGCTAAAATAGATAATAACAACAAAACATGGGTAAAATGTGTGCCTCCTTTTACACAGTGCTTTCATGACTAATTAGTGCTTTAAGGGATCCTAGTAACAACGAGGAGCCCCTCGATGAAGAAGCTGAGGTTTGGGGAGTTTAAGTTGCAGAACCAGGAGTCAAACTCATAGGGTCTTCCCACATCCTCATGCTGCCTGAGTCCTGCCCCACAGATGTGCTCTTCCAGGGGACCCAATTTGGACAGAGGAAATTTTCTTAGGTGGAAAAGGCTGGGAGAATAAGACTTGCGGATTTGGGGTAGAGGCTTGGGGGCCAAGCTTGCCTGCGAAGGCCTGGAAACATTCTAGAGAGCAGAACATGGGGAGGGACCTGGAGCTTGGAGTTACAGCCCCTGTGCCTCAGCTGCTCATTCAAAGGTGCCTGGGTCACACCAACGTTGGGCTGGCACCAGGTGGGTTGGGACTAAGGCAGTGGCCATTGCTGGCCTCCCTGTTGATACCAGGGTTGAATGAGGGCTTCCTCGTCATCTGCCCCATTCCACCTTGGGCCTGTTTTTTCTCTTCAGCCATACCCGATCTTCTCTAGGTGGCCATGTGCACATCTTCATGACCCACTCAGCAGTTCTTGTTGCTGATGCAACTTCTGAGGCTGGTGAGCTCAGGCTGCCAGGCTGCCAGGCTTACAAGCAGGTGAGCACACAGTGCTCTACTAGAAGGTACAGCCTGTACCAACTGCACCCGCCGCCCTCCCTGAGTCGGGCTCTCTGCCTGCCAGGAAAGAGTTTGGTGGAGCTGGAGGCAAGGAAGGAGGCAGGTGTGCCCTTCTCATTGGAAGCACTCTGAGATGAGATACCCAGCTCCAGGGCCACACAAGGCATGACCTGCAGGGGACTCCAAACCTGTTTGTTGACTCTCCTGTCTATCCTTTTACCAACTTCCTGTGATCAGATAAGCGGGATCTACCCAATGTAAAGCCAGCTCCTGACTCTGCCCCAACCTTGAACCAATGCCTAGAACCACTAGAATCATTTCTAAGTTTGAAGTATATTTGTTTTTATATTAGAGATTACAGTCACATTATATTAAATTTTAAATATACAAAAGAGTATAATACAGAGAAAAACAAGTGTCTTTTCCACATCTTTCTCTCAGCTGACCTTCCTCCTCCCCAGAGAAAAGCAGTGTACCAGTCTCTTGTGTGTCTTCCCAGAGAGAGGTTAGATTAACCATTGGATTTTTTACAAGTATATTTTATTGATTATGCTATTACAGTTGTTCCATTTTTTTTTCCTTTGCGCTCCTCTGTGCAGTACTCCTCTTCCCTCCAGCTATCTCCGCCTCTTAGTTCATGTCCATGATTCATGCATATAAGTTATTTGGCTTCTCCATTTCCTCTACTATTTTTAACATCCCCTTGCCTATTTTGTACCTAAAAATTATGCTTCTTAATCCCTGTACCTTTTCCCCTATACTCCCCCTTTCACCTCCCTGCTGATAACCCTCCATTTGATCTCCATATCTGTGATTCTGTTCCTGTTCTAGCTGTTTGCTTAGTTTGTTTTTGTTTTTGTTTTTGTTTCCATTCTTCAAATTCAGTTGTTGATAGTTTTGAGTTTGTTGTCATTTTAGTGTTCATAGTCTTGGTCTTCTTCTTCTTAAATAAGTTCCTTTAACATTTCATATAATAATGGCTTGGTGATGATGAACTCCTTTAGCTTTACCTTGTCTGGGAAGCACTTAATCTGCCCTTCCACTCCAAATGACAGCTTTGCTGAATAGAGTAATCTTGGTTGTATGGCCTTGCTTTTCATCACTTTGAAGACTTCTTGCCAGTTTTTTCTTGCCTGCAAAGTTTCTTTTGAGAAATCAACTGATAGTCCTATGGGAACTTCTTTGTAGGTAACTCTCTTCTCTAGCTGCTTTTAAGATTCTCTCTTTATCTTTAACCTTTGGCATTTTACTTATGATGTGTCTTGGTGTGGTCCTCTTTTGAGTTCCAACTTGTTTGGAACTCTCTGTGTTTCCTGGACTTGTATGTCTATTTCCTTTGCCAAATTAGGGAAGTTTTTCTTAATTATTTTTTCAAATACGTTTTCAATGTCTTGTTCATCCTCTTCTCCTTCTGGCATTTCTATGATTCGGATGTTGGTACTTTTGGAGATGTCCCAGAATCTTTTTATTCTCTCTTCATTATTTTGTTATTAATAGATTAACTTTTAAATTATTTTTTAAAAGACTATTTATTTATTTATTTTAGAGAGAGGGGAAGGAAGGGAGAAAGAGAGGGAGAGAAACATCAATGTGTGGTTGTCTCTCATATGCCCCCATTTGGGGACCTGGCCTGCAACCTAGGCATGTGCCCTGACTGGGAATCAAACCAGAGACCCTTTGGGTCACAGGCCAGCACTCAATCCACTGAGCCACACCAGCCAGGACACTCTTTGTTTTTCCTAAATTCTTGTTTCTTCATTCTTTACCGGTTCATTTCTTCCTTATGTTCTAATTCATTGATTTGAACCCTGATTTCCTTCCCTCCTTTACCGGTTCCCTGTGGATTTTTCTTTATTTCACTTAGTGTAGCTTTCATTTCTTCCTTTGTGCATTTGCCATACTCAATGAGTTCTCTGAGCATCCTTATCACCAGTGTTTTGAACTATGCATCTGATAGGTTGGCTGTCTCAGTTTCACTTAGTTCTTTTCCTAGGGTTTTGTTTTGTTCTTTCATTTGGGCCACATTTCTTTGTCTTCTCAATTTGGCAGCCTCCCCATATTTGTTTCTGTGTATTAGGTAGAGCTGCTTTGACTCTCTGTGTTGGTGCACCTGCTATGTTGTAGGGGATGGAGCCTTAGGTACAGGGCGATCCATTTTACTGCTTTGTGACACTGTATGTTAGGGATGGGTCAGAGAGGGTACAATGCCGCTTGCTCAGCTCTCTCCCCTTTTCCAGTCACTTCACCCACTTCCCATATGCGACTGGCTGCTGCCCTGGTGGTGGCTCACAGAGTGGGTAGGCTTGTGTATGTTCTAGGACTATGAGGGCCCTCTAAGTGGACTCTCCTAAGAGATGGGCAGTTCCTTCTACTGCCTCAACTGCCACTGGTTTTCACAGCTAGAAACTATGAGGCTTTTTTTCCAAGCACTGGAACCCTGGGCTGCGCAGTCTGGCCTGGGGCTGGGATAACTCGCCAGGTGTCCCTCCAGCTTTTATCCACCACACGTGAATGTAAAGTGGCCCTTTCTGCTGACCATCGCAGCTGCCATGCCTCAGCCACACTATGTCCTCTCCGCCTCAGCCCCCTGTCTCCACCTCTCCTACCCGTCTGGATGAATATTTCTTTTTTAAATCCTTGGTTGTCTGACTTCCATATAGTTAGATTAGATTTTCTGGCAGTTCTATTTGTTTTTTGTTTTGAAGTTAGTTGTAATCCTTCTTATGGTTGTGCAAGGAGGCAAAGCATGTCTACCTATGCCTCCATCTTGGCCAGAAGTCTAACCAATAAATTTTTTAAATTAATTAATTAGTTAATTAATTATTTTTTAGCGAGAGGGGAAGGGAGGGAAATAGAAAGGGAGAGAAACATTGAAACATCAATGCGAGAGAGAAACATTGATCAGTTGCCTCTTCTATGAGCTGACCAGAGAGACTGAACCTGCTACTCAGGCATTGCTCTGACCTGGAATCAAACCAGCAACCTTTTGCTTTGTGGGATGACTCTCAACCAACTGAGCCACACCAGTAAAGGCCAATATGGTGACTTTTGATTATCAGAGCTCACTTAACTGGGACACATCTTGCTTAACTTTTCTGCTTGGGGTGAGAAAGGAGAAATTCACCTGCTTTGAACATTGCTTGAGAATGGACAGGCTGCAACCTCAAATAAACTTCCCACAGCAGGCTCATGTTCCAGTTCTTATCCTTTCACTGCCCTCCTACCTGTTACTTCACTGGATGCTTGAGGCAGAAGTGAAGAGAACAGATAGCATTGGCCTCTTTTCTTATTTTTCTCTTTTTCTTTAAACAAAAATGATGTTTCCTTTCTTTTAAAACTAGACTTAATGGTTACTGTGCACTTTCCCAAGAATACTGTTTTGTTTTGTTTTTTTGTCCTCACCCGAGGATATTTTTTTTCATTGCTTCTAGAGAGAGAGAAAGGGAGAGAGAGAAACACCATTGTGAAAGAGAAGCAAGAGAAGCATTGATTGGTTGCTTCCCATAAGAGCCTGGACCAGGGATCAACCGGCAACCTAGGTATGTGCACTGACCGGGAATTGAACCCACCACCTTTCAGTTATAGGATGATGCTCCAACCAGCTGAGTAACACTGGCCAGGGCTGGCCCCTTTTCTTAGTCAAGAAGCGAAGGAGCCAAGCTCTTAAGAAGACTGAAGATTACACAGCAAGCCAGGGCACCCTGCTTTTCCCATACCATCAACCCACCTCCCTATTATCCTCCCTTTGCCTTCTAAATGACCTCACATTCTTAAATTTCTCTTCCATACCTAGACTGTGGATATCTCACGGGCAAGGTCAAGGATTCTTCTTCTGCCACCCATCTGAGCTGGACTCTGGGCTGGACTCTGGGATAGACTCTGAGTTGGGCCCTGTGTAGCCCCTCAGCAGTGGTCAACAGTGTGGCCTGACTCACTTGACAGGAGCAGAGAGTGTGCAGTTCTTCCAGGGACACCCAAGGCCCTGAAGTTTGCTACCTGGACACACACGCACATCCCTGACCACCAGATTCACTGACCCACAGGCCTGCACCTCATTAGTTCTTTTCTTGCATGGTTTTCTCAGTTAATGCACTTGCTCAGAAAGAAGGCCAAGGTTGTCAGTTGTCTCCCTAGGGGCAAATAATCCTGAAGCAAAACATTCTGTTCCTTGCCCATAAACTGTACAAAGTATTGCAAATTACAACTGGATGACAAAGAGACCGGCCCTTCATAAAATGCAAAGTGTACAATTCTCTAGCTCAGGGGGTGGCTTCCTCTATGATCCTCTCCTCCTCCCTACTGTTCCCCCCTACCCCTTCTACTGTCCTCGGGGTTTCTCTGGTTCATCTTCCCATTCTGTCCCTTATGTAAAGACTCCCTTCAGCAAAGCACGTTTCACTCTATAGATCATAGAGTGCCCAGAATGATTAGGTTCTCAGGAAACAGGGTAATAAGAAGGGACTGTGGCTTCAGAAGGTATGAGTTGTACCTGTTTAATGAAGCAGCAGGAACAGGGGGAAGACTATTTCAGAGAACAGCATGTATCTGCCATGGCTGGTTTGTGAATTCAGGCTCAGTTCTAGTGTGGGTGTGAGGACATCAGTGGGATGTCCTGGGAGGGCGGGGTTGACAGGGAGGCTTGTGGACCAGAGGGGCTGCTGACTTGGGAGACTCTGAAGGCCAGGCTGCTGGAGGGAGGATGGGTAGAAGGTGGAGTGCTGAAATCAGAGAGGAGGTTCCTGAGCATGGAGAAGGGTGAGGAATGGGAAAATCTAAGGTGTGGCAGGTTAGGGCTTACAGAGAACTCCACCTGAAAATCAGTGTACTCATAGAACAACTCATCTGCTCCAACAACTGGTTCCCCTTCCTGCTTTCTCATTCTGTTCAAGATGTCACCATCCTGATGGGCCACTGCATCAGGTCTGGGATCAGGATCTCACCTGACTCTCACCAGGCTCCACAGGGACCAGAGCTCTTTTATGGGATCTCAGACCCCACCTGCCTTCCTGGAATTCCAGCCATGGCCTTCTGCCAAGCCCTGCTCCTCGCCACTCTCCATAGCCTTGTTCCCTCTCAATTTCCACCACAGCTGGCGGTGTGAGGTCAAGTTAAACCTAATTACAGGTGAGGGATGACTGCTGCATTAAATTAGATGAAATCGTTTTGTCTACCATTGACCATTGAAAGTGGTAGCCTTTCTTTAGTATAGCATAATGATACCATTCCCTCAGAGAAACTATTGATAAAGTGCTAATAGAATCACTCACCTATAGCTTGGACTTCGTCTGTCAATAATACTTGCCACAGCAACACAAGGGTTCACAGCTAGTGAACACACCCTCACTTGGTCTCTGGGTCTCCACTCCTTCTTTGTTTTCCTTCTATTTCATTAGACCCTCCTTCTCTGTATCGTTTTCTAGTTCCCCTTCATTTTGCTGATAACTTAACACTGGAGGGCCTCAGGACTTGGTTCTTCTCTTCTCTGTCCTTGCTCACACTCTGATGACCTCATCCAAGTCAATAGACTGAAGGTCCATCTCTCTGTGGGGAGAGCTCCCAAGTTTATATCTCCATCCCTGGTCTGTGCCTGGAACTCCAGGCTTGAACTGCCTACTCAGCACTTGACCTGGATGTCTAGTAGACAGGCCATTATGTTACCCAAAAGCAAACCTTTGTTTTCTCCTCAAACCTGCTCCTTCCACCGCCTTCCCTAGCTCAGTAAGTATTGCTCAGACCAAAAAGAGTTAAAGAGTTCAAGGACTCTTCTTTGATGAGCTTCCTTTGCTCACCCTTCATAGTCAATATACATCAATATACGTGAGAATCCTATTGACCCTACCCTCAGAATATACCTACGACTTCCCTTGCTGCCACTACTCTTAGCTGCTGAGTCTTTTTTTTTGTATGTTTTATTGATTATGCTGTTACAATTGTCCCAATTTCTTTTCCCTTTGCTCCCCTCCACCCAACAATCCCCCTCCCTCCAGCAGTCCCCCACCCTTAATCCATGTCCATGGGTTGTGCATAAAGCTCTCCTCAACAGCCCCCTGTCTATTCCCCACCCTCCTTCTGTGCTTCTTAATTCCTGCACCATTTCCCTCCCTCTCACCCTTCCCCCTCCCAGCTGACCTCCCCTCATATGCTCTCCATACCTATGATTCCATTCCCACTCTAGTTGTCTGCTTAGTTTACCTTTGTTTCCATTCCCTAGCTTCTGTTGTTGATGGTTGTGATACTATGATGTTCATAGTTTTGATCTCCTTTTTCTTAAATAACTCCCTTTAACATTTCATATAATAATGGCTTGGTGATGATGAACTCCTTCAGCTTTACTTTGTCTGGGAAGCACTTACTCTGCCCTTACATTCTGAATGATAGCTTTGCTGGATAGAGTAATCTTGGTTGTAGGGCCTTGCTTTTCATCACTTCGAATATTTCCTTCCAGTCCCTTCTTGCCTGCAAAGTTTCTTTTGAGAAATCAGCTGACAGTCTTATAGGTACCCCATTGTAGATAATTCTCCTCTTCTCTCTTGCTGCTTTTAAGATTCTCTCTTTATCCTTAACCTTTGGCATTTTGAGTATCATGTGTCTTGGTGTGGTCCTCCCTGGGTCTAGTTTGTTTGGGACTCTCTGTGCTTCCTGGACCTGTATATTTATTTCTTTCCCCAAATTAGGGAAGTTTTCCTTCATTATTTTTTCACATAGTTTTTCAATTTCTTGCTCTCCCTCTTCACCTTCTGGCAACCCTATGGTTCGGATGTTGGCATATCTATAGCTGTCCCAGAGGTTTCTAAGCCTCTCCTCATTTTTTAAAATTCTTATTTTCTCCTTCTGTACTGGTTGACTGTTTCTTAATTATGTTCCAATTTGTTGATTTGAACCCTGGTTTTCTTTCCTTCACCACTTGTTTCATATGGATTTTTTAAAAATTTTTTTCAGCCAGGATAGCTTTCATTCTTTCCCTGTCCTGTTTAATCTTTGCTGTCAAGTCTGTAAACGTCTTTATCACCAATGCCTTAAATTGTGCATCTGTTAAGCTCTCTATCGCCTCATCCGTTAGGTGTGCTATCTGCTCATTGCTTAGTTGTGTCACTGGGACCTTGACCTACCCATGTTCTGGGTTGTACTTCTCTGTCTCCTCATCTTTCTGTGTTTGCCTCTGTGATTTGGGCGAGGGCTGTCGCACCTCTAACATTAGAGAGGGCAGAGTCTTAGGTATTTGTTAGTGCTGGCAACCAGTTCACCATGTTTTGGCACTATATGTGGAGGAGGGGTCTGAGAGGGGAAAGTGCCGGTTGCTGCATCAGCTTTTCCAGGCACTTCTTCCCCTTTCTGTACTAAGCAATCTGCCTCCTTTTTGAGACCGACAGCTTCTTCCTCCACCCCAGGCCCCACTTGCTTTCACAGTCAGAAGCAATGTGGCTCTATTTTCCCAGGCTCTGGAACTGCAAGCTGTGTGGACTAGTATGGGGCTGGGATCATTTCTCAGGTTTAAATGGTACGACTGTGTTTTTCATCCGGCTGCTGTTAGCCATGCCTGCCCACTGCTCTCCCGTGAGCCATGCTGCCTCTAGCTTGCTGCTGCCAAGCACCGCCCCCACAGCCCCTGCTCCCCTCCTCTTTCTTTCTGTCCCGACTCTGCCCCTTCTACCTTTCTGGTTGATTATTTCTTCTTTATTTCTTGCTGGACTTCCATGTAGTTTTAATTTTTTGGATTTTCTGGGGTTTTTTAGATTTGAAGTGGTTGTAAGTTTCTTCTTAGTTGTGAGAAGCAGCGCGTGTATTTACGCCTCCATCTTGGCTGGAAGTATATCCACTTTGCCCATTTCTTGAGAGGTGACTTATGGCGAGCTGCTGACTCTTGATGTAGCCTACCAGGAACCATGTCATCTGGCCCACTGCCACCTTTCTGGTTTTATCTCCTGTCACTCCCCCTACTTTGTTCCTGCCATACTGGCCTACTTGCTGCCCCTATGAAACCCGAGCCTACTCCTGCCTTGAGGCCTTTGCACAGCTGTCCTCCAGGTCTGCCATTTTCTCTCCCAGGCACTCACAGAACTGGCTCCCTCATTTCCTTCTAGTCCTTGCTTAAATGTCACCTTTTCAGAGAGACTTACCTGGACCACCCTATATAAGATAGCAAACTCTTCCGCACTACACACTTTAGATGCTTCTTTGAATTTTTTTTTCAAACTATAAGAGAAAGTTTATTTAGAAGGTCACAGTGGTAGAAGAAGTGAGCTTAGAAGAAATAGGCTCAGGAAACAAGTTACAGAGGCAAAAGAAGGGCCCTTGGAGCGTAGGAGAGAGAGAAGCAAGGAAAACACACCTGGGGGAAAGCAGTGAGGAAAGGTGCTGGCATACTTGGTAGAGAAAGCCACTCACTGTATTTATTTTATATCACTTCTCACAACCTGGCATGTTGTATATGTGTGAGTGTGTACACATAAAAATATTTCTTTGTTGTTTATTATCTATCTCTCCCATTTTGAATATAAAACTTTCTGAGGGTGGAGAATTTGTCTGAACTGTGTACTGCTAGACACCAGTATCTAGAACAGTTCCTGGCATATAGTTCCTCAGTTATTAAAGTTGTTGAATGAATGGGGCTTAAGGAGGCTAAATTAGTTCCCTAAGGCCACATAACCAGCAAATGTATAAATTGAGGATTAACTAACTTTCCCAAGGTCACAGAGTGAGGAAGAAAACTGAGATCCAAGTCTAGATCTGAGTTAATCTCTATCTGTAACCAATGGATTCTCCCAAGGCCAAATACCTGGATTTCCCCAACCACTACCTTACTGATCAGCATCCTGTCCTTCAGCCTCTCCCTAGGTTCAATCCATTCTTTATAAAGCATGATAAAGTTTATGTTCTTTGTATAATTACAGCATAATATGTATTCATCCTAGGAAATAGGAAAAAATATTTTTATTTATTTATTTTTCAATTACAGTTGGCATACATTATTATATTGGTTTCAGGTGTACACCCCAGTGATTAGACATTATACAACTTACTTAATTATTGCCCTGACAAATCTAGTACCCATTTGACACTATACATAGTTATTACAATATTATTAATTATATTCCCTATTCTGTACTTTACACCCTTGACTATTTTGTAACTACCAATTTGTAGTAAACCCCTTCATATTTTTCACCCATCTCCCCAACGCCCCTCCCATCTGGCAACTATCAAAATGTTCTCTGTATCTATGTGTCTGTTTCTGCTCTGCTTGTTTTTTTATTTTTTAATTTGTTTTGTAGACTCAATTGTTAATAGATATGTATTTGTTACTATTTTATTATTCATACATTTTTAAAAGATTTTATATACTTATTTTTAGAGAGAGGGGAAGGGAGGGAGAAAGACAGAATGATAAAAATATATCAGTTGTCTCTCACATGCTCCCAGACCTGGGACCATATGTGAATCTGCAGCCCAGGCACATGTCCTGACCTGGAATTGAATCGGTGACCTTTAGCTTTTCAGGACAATGCCCAACCAGCTAAGCCACACCAGTCAGGGCTATTGTTTTTATCTTTTTATTTTCTATTAATACTTCTTCTTAAAGAAGACCCTTTAACATTTTATATAATATGGGTTTGGTGGTAACAAACTCCTTCAGCTTTTTCTTGTCTGGGAAGCTCTTTATCAATTCTAAATGATAGTTTTGGTTATAGGTCCTTGCTTTTCATCACTTTAAATATTTTTTGTTAATCCCTTCTGCCCTGCAAAGTTTCTATCAGCAGACAGTCTAATGGGAGCTCCCTTGTAGGTAACTAACTGCTTTTATCTTGCTGCTTTTAAGATTCTCTCTTTGTTTTTAACCTTTGGCATTTTAATTATGATGTATCTTGTTTGGGCCTCTTCGGGCTCATCTTGTTTAGGACTCTTTGCACTTCCTGGATTTGTATGTCTATTTCCTTCACCAAGTTAGGGAAGTGTCTATCATTATTTTTTCAAATAGGTTTTCAATTTATCTCTCTCTCCTCTTCTGGCACCCTATGATGTGACTATTGGTACACTTGAAGTTGTCCCAGAGGCTCCTTACACTATCCTCATTTTTTAAATTCTTTTTTCTTCTTGCTGTTCTGATTGGGTGTTTTTGTTTTCTTATATTCCAAATTGCGGATTTGATTCTCAGCTTCATCTACCCTACTGTTAATTCCCTGTAAATTATTCATTTCACTTAGTGTATCCTTCATTTTTGACTGGTCCTTTTTTATGCTGTTGAGGTTCTCACCAAGGTCATTGAGCATCCCTATAACCAGTGTTTTGTACTCTGAATCTGATAGATTGCTTATCTCCATTTCATTTAGCTCTTTTTCTGGAGTTATGATCTCTTCTTTCATTTGGGCCATATTCTTTGTCTCCACATTTTGGCAGCCTCCCTGTGTTTGTTTCTACATATTAAGTAGACCTGCTATGTAACCGAGGGCTGGTAGAGTGGACAAATGTAGTAGGTGTCCTGTAGGGTCCAGTGGCACAGCCTCCCCTATCCCCCAAGCTGGGCACTTGAGGTGCACACCCCATGTGGGCTGTGTACACCCTCCTCTTGTAGTTGAGCCTTGATTGCTGTTGGCATGTCAATGGGAGGGATTCACACTCCTCCACCCCTAGCTCAATCAGCTACAAAGACTGGCTGCTATCATCAACCACCAATCACCCTGGAGGGTCAACTGTATAGTGGCCCACCCCTCAGAGCAGAACTTACTTCAACAGGGCTCTATTGCCCACTGAGCCCACCCCTTGAGTGTGTTGCTTGTGGCAGTGGTTGAGTGGTTAAGCTTTGACATGGTCTGAATCTTTCCACTGGGTGCACTGGCTCTGGGGCCTCCTGGGAGGTGCAGGCCAAGGTCAGCCACTGACTGTGTTCTTCCAGGGGCTTCTTAGTATGAGCTACAAAGCAATATGCAGATGGCTGCTACTTGTGCTAGGTTTGGAGGTACCCAGGCAAGGCCAAGCTATGAACAAAGGCCAGCTGCCATCAGTGCCAGGCATGGGTTCACTTAGCAAGAGGTATGGCACATGCTGAGGCCAGATACTGCTTGTTTGAGAGGATTTAGGAAAATCTGAATAATGAGCCAAGACAGCCACTGGAAACAGCTTGGGTTGGCTTGAAAGTTGGATATAGTGGGGCCTCAGGGAATCACCAGGGCTGACAAACATCATGGGCCAGGTTGATGTAACCTCAGATATAGTATCCACCTGCCTACTTCTGTCTGGGAGAAAGATGTACCCATAGCTCTTGCCCTGATGCCAGACAATTCAGTTCCTCCCCATATGTCTAAGGGACTTTCGCGCTGCTGTCTTAGTGCTGGAGCTCAGAGGGAGTGAATCTATGTCTGTGCATAGACCCTTTAAGAGGAACTGCTTGGGACTCTAAGCCCTCTGTTTCCCTCAGAGGCTCAATCCACGCTCTTTTTTATAGTCAGAAGTTTTGGGGACTTTTCTTTCAGGCACTGGAAACCTGGGCTTGGGAGCCTGGTGTAGGGTGGGACCCCTAGCTCCTCAGTGGGGACCTCTGCAGTCGAGATATTCCCCCCAATTTTTATCTACTACATGTGGGTGTGAGACAAGCCTTGTTTGTGTTTCCACCCCTCCTACCAGTTTCCATGTGGCTTCTTATTTAATTCTCTAGTTGTAGGACTTACATTCAGCCAGATTTCAGGCAGTTCTGAATGATTGCTGTTCTGTAGTTCAGTTATAATTTTGACGTGGTTGTGGGAGGATGTGAGTACTATGTTTACCCACACTGCCATCTTGCCTACAAGTTGGGGAAGTATTTTTAAAAAGCAGAGAAAAATTTACCAGTTGCCCAGAATCCAGAGACCACTGTGGTTACTATGTTGTTATTTTATTCCAGTCTTTTTTATGACATTTGTGAATATTAGAAACATCATTATAATCTGGGCCACTAGTCACAAATCCTTTGTTCTGACTAATCCCAACATAAGAAGCAAGCAGATGTAAAAGTCATAGAAAGACAGGCAGGCATTGAACAGAAGACACAAAGACAGAGATCTCACCAGGCAGGAGCAGACAAGCAGGAATGGACAGGAAGGATATGAGGGAGAGGAGGTGAGGGATGGGGGTGTCTGTCTCAATAGGTGCACCAGGGAAAGTGACTATTGTCAGGTGGGTGGAAGGTATGGAAGGCTATGAACTATAGTTGAGCCTGCAAAATTTGAACTCAACAAGGAAACTTCCAAAGATTCCTGTGTTGGGGGTTGAGATGCTGGATATAAAGAGACCATTAAAGGATAAAGCGTTCTTATTTTTAAAAAATTCAGAGGCAGAGGCAACTGACCTAAAGCTGAAGGTCATAAGAAAGGGAAGAGTCAGAGGTCACTTTCAAGGTGAGTAGAGTAGCTGAGTGACTGGGTGAAAAGTGATAGTTTTTATTGTGACTCAGAAAGGGGGAAAGGAGCCTGAAGGACAATTCTGTTGTTGATAATTGGCAGAGAGCAGTTGTACAAGCTGCAATGTCCTAAGGGCGATTGTAAACACAGATGTTTCCCTGAAAAGGAGAGACTGGTGAGGGGAACAGAGGGGGAGAAATGAGCATGGGAAATTTTCCAGAGAAGACCTTCTAGGGACCTTCATAGCCCACCAGCCTGAGCCTGCACTCACTTACTTGGTCCATAGGACTGACCATACTCCAGCACTACCTGCCGCCTCCTGTTCAGGAAGGCCCTCCATTCTGCAAGGAGCCATGCCTTCTCCAGCACTGACTGGCCACCACACCACATAGCTTGCCCACATAAGCTGGGCTGCTGTCTTCTCTGATGGGTTCCACGTCTTGCTCTCCAGCAGGCACATAGCGTAACCCCCACAGATGCCCCTTAATTTGTCTTCCCTTTTCCACTCTTCTCTTGCCATTCAACTCCTGACTGTGTCAGTTTCACTCCCTGCTGTTGGCCAAGCTTGATTCTGAGAGTTGCAGGTAACCTTTGGGTATTTCTGTCAAACATTGGTGATTGGGGTCTGACCTAGCTGTAAAGGGCTGGTGTCTAGTACAGATTATCTGACAACTACCCACCCCAGCTTTAATGTGTCTGCACATCAGCTGGGATTCTTGTTAAAAAGCAGGTTCTGTTTCCTGCAGCCCGGGAGCCTGTGTTTCTGACAAGCTCCAGGTGATACCGATGGACTGTACTTGGGGAGACAAGGACCTGAGTGCCTTGAATAGTCAGTTTAATTCCTGTTGGCCCTAGTTTTCTCATCCACCAAATAGGACTCTGAGCACTTATCGGGTTATCTCAGAATCAAATGAGTTAGTGTTCATGAAAATAAAACAAAAACCAAAGACACTGAACAAATGTGAGATGTCACCATCTATCTCATGTGTTGCTGCCAGGATGAATGTGATAAAATACACAAAGAGCTTCAGTAGGTATGCAATAAAGATTAGTTGTATATGTAATGGCCTGATACCAGGTAAAGAGACTGTGAAGAGAGACCATTCCCACATTTCAGAAAAGGGATTACTCTGAGCTGGGATAGAGGAAGGAGGGTGAAAAGGAGGGACTATACCAGGGGTACACAGTTCCACAGGCCTGGACCTTTTCAAATGGGACCCATCCCACCGTCAGCAAGCAAAACTCTGTCCCTAGAAGCCAGTCAGAGCTCCCATGCTCCATCTTAAGAATCCTCACTAATTTAGCTCTTGACTCATGACTTGAAATCTTACATTTGCCCTGCTTTTCTGACCCCTCTTATCCTGGGACTCTGGCATTGACCTTAACCATATCTCCCTATTTCCTCCCATTGCCCCTGATCCTATCCCATTATCCAATCACCACTATTACACACTTCAGTTTTTTTTAATATTTTATTTATTTATTTTTAGAGAGATGTGAAGGGAGGGAGAGAATCATCAATGTGTGGTTGCTTCTTGTGAGCCCCCAACTGGGTACCTGGTCCACAACCCAGGCATGTGCCCTGACTGGGAACTGAACTAGCAACCCTTTGATTCATAGGCCAGCACTCATTCCACTGAGCTACACCAGCCAGGGCTGTTACACACTTTTGATGTTTGTAACAGACTTCCATGCCGATGCCAGCCTGCTCCAGGTTGGCTTCTGCTCTGCCTGGTCTGTATGATAGGTTGTACACCCACTGTCATCTCACATCAATGGGATGAGTGTGAAAGCCATTACCAGCAGCTGGTGATTATGCTGTGTTGACTGACTGTTATCTGTGCCAAGGGAGAGCTGAAAATAACTCCTGGTTTCAAGCCTGGGAGGTGGAAGAATGATGGAACAATAAGCTTTAGGGCCAACGTTAGTCAGACAGCAAAGTGGAACTTCCCCTTGGGAAGGTGAACGTGTGGGACTGAAGTAACTGGAGCAGTCAGGCAACAGTGAAGGGCTTAGAGACCTCTATATAGATGTAATTGCTGAATCTGTATGGAGAGAAGAAAAAGAACAGTAAAGATTAGACATTTGGGAACATGTCTGACAACCCAGGAAGCCAAAATAAATTCTTGGGAGAGGGTCATTCTGACCAGATTCTCAGACTGTGCTCTCTCAGGTTGTAAATGGTTTCCATCCAGGTCCTATCATGCAGGGAGCTATAGGGCAGCAGACAGTAGGGCAGTTGAATGTGGGCCTCACTTTTCCAACAGGTACTGAAGTCACTATTTCTCTCTTGGCCTTCCCTTTCGGCACCCTGTTGGAGACCTCCCCAGTGTCCCTCTGCCTGCGCCAGCTTGAGTTTCTAGACCATCTTCTCCCTCATCTAATTCAGTAGAAGCAGAGACTCAGAAGTTTCTTGTGGACACCCAGCTCCTACCCCAGGCTGTGAGGGGAACCCCTTCTCCTTCTGTCCTGCCCCTCTCATTTACATCTTCATTATGACTGACCAACAAAATGGGGAAAACAAAAAGAGCCCCATATTTCAATCTTTTGTTTTCTAGCTGTAGTAGATGCTATGGGACCATCCGTCTCTCAGAGGCCTTCCCTAAGGATTTCCCTTCTGCTTCTCCATGACCTGTGGGAGCTGCCATGTTAGTAAAATATGACTCCATCCCACTCCCCACACACACTGTTGGTTCTGGTTGAGACAGGGATCTACTCTCAGACTAACCATGGTGTGCTACCCTCCCTGCCAAAATTAATGGGTCTAGGAGGAACATCTGACTCAAACTGGACTAATGCTCACTTCCCCACTGTTTTTGGACTAGGGTTAGAGAGAGTCAAATGTATTTCTCTACATAAAATGTAAAACAACAACAAAAAGTCATTAGAAATCAATTAATATTTCCATCCTGAAATCCAGTAAAATGACAATGGAGGAATTTATAAAAAGGCATACGTGAACAAAAATAAAGGGAACTTAGGAGAATTTAGAGCAACAAAATTTTGGAAACTTGAGAGCGGGTGGTTGAGTGATAACCGAGTTAGAAGACCTGAGACAACTGAACCCTAAACTGGCTGTGTGTGGAACCAAGAAACAACCCTTTTACATCATAGAACTTTCAAAAGGTTTGATATTGGAGGAACCAGGAACCCCTCACTCGAAGGAAAGTTAAAGGTGGGCTTAAAAACAGGACTAATTAAATGTCTATTTAAGAAGCAATTAGACCTCCAATCTCTCCCCCTCCTCCACCCCAGCAGAAGACACTAGAGACACCCATTGTGAAAGCATGAACCCTGGCTGGTGTGGTTCAGTGGATTGACTGCTGGTTCTATTCCCAGTCCGGGCACATGCCTGGGTTGTGGGCCAGGTCCCCAGTTGGCAGCAGGTGAGGGGTGATTGATCGATGTTTCTCTCACACATTGATGTTTCTCTTCCTCTTTCTTCCTCCCTTCCCCCTCTTTACAAAAAATAAATAAAATAAATAAATAAATAAATAAATAAATATATATATATATATATATATATATATATTTTTTTTTTTTTTAGAAATAAAGGATAAAACAGCTCTGGCCAGTATGGTTCAGTTGATTGGAGTATCATTCCATACCCTGCAAGGTCACCAGTCCAATTTCTGGTCTGGACACCTGCCTGGGTTTTGGGTTCAGTTTGCAGTCAGGGGCATGTGTGGGAGGTGGTCCATTGATGTTTCTCTCCCTCTCTTTCTCCTTCCCTTCTCTTCTCTTTGAAATCAATGAGCATGTCCCCAGGTGAGGATTTAAAAAAAGGACGAATCAGGTTTTCTCGACCAGGAGACATCAGCCACAGTGGAGGGCATGTTGTCCCATTGGAAACAGGGTGTTTAAGTAGAAACACCCTACCTACTAAATGAGGAGGCCACCATCTCTTTTCTCATCCTGCAACCAGAGCACTGGCAGGCAGCCTTATTCCCTCTGCACAGCACACTGGAAGAAACTTTTCTGTGAAATCTGACCAAGCCAAGAAAAAGACCTACAGATACTGACATCAGAGGCTTCCCAATGAATTGACTCAGCCAGATCACTCTGCAGGAAGTCCCCAATTGATCTGCTCCACATATACAGATGAGACTTCCAATTAGCTTTTTTTGTGCCCTACTCTTAAATATGTGTGGAAACAAATGTCCCCAGGAAAATGGCCAAGTGAGCCCCAATTGCCACCCTATACAGCAGGCCTAAAGAGCAGCTTGTACAGACTGACTCAGGCCAGAGGCGCTGGGAAAGGTTTCTTCAAGATGATAAAACCAATAGAACATTCATTGTCTTTGAACACACTGAAAGATTTATAGCACTCTGGGACTGAATTAGCAATAAGTATACTGAAAGCCAGGTGAGTGAAAACAAGACATTTAGTAACTCTGGGGATAACAGAATTGAAAAGAAAAGAGAAGATATCCCTTAGGATAATTGAGAGGTTGAGGTAGAGGGAGGGGTTGGTAGGGTGTGGTCTGCGAGAAGTCAGTCCTCACCTTCCATAATAAGAAGTCAATATATAGCACCTGAAACTCTTCTATGGGTGCCAGATACAACACCACTAGCTTTCCAGTGAATTCTCATTTTATTTATTTATTTATTTTGCTTACGCTCATCAGAATTATATTCTATTCCTTGAAACTGAAAGAATCATAGCTAAAATGTTAGCCATGTGATCTTTGGCTACTCATTTCCTATCCCTTGACTTGTGCTCCCCACCCTATTTTTTGATTTTATACACCTTTCAAGCGTCAACCTTTTTCACCTCCTTTCTCCCGTAGTTCAGCCTTCCTGTCAGTATCTGCCACACCCATTACCAAAACTCTACTTCCTTTGGTGGGGTTGTGCCCTGGCCCATGTTGTGTCACAGTGCAAGATGTTGGGAAACCTTGAACAGAGGAAGCCTGCCTAGACAATCCCTGTGGGGGAAGCCTGGGGGACAACAGAGCTGAGTTTTTAGAACTTAAGTGTGATTCTACTGCCCCCCAATCTTGCAATTTTTAGCTTTATTGTCTACACCTTACATTTCAGTTGATTTATTTATAACTCTTACCCCATCTATATCTTAGACAAGTTTGAATCAACTTTACAAAGTTTATAAAATACAGGCAAAGATAATTTAAAAAATACAGACAGACCAAAACTCAAGTAAAAAGGTCAGAGAAATGAATGTTTCAAGAAACCTGTGATAATAAAGTGATATAATGAAGTGGTAAATCTTGTGTTTTTATTTTTATTTTTTTATTTGTAGCCTCATTGCTTTTAGAGAGAGAGGGAGAGAGAGAAACATCTATGCGAGAGAGAAGCATCAATTGCTCCTATATATAGGAATCCATTCCTGGCCCAGGGATCGTCAGTGTCTGGACCAGGGGTTGCACATGCCTGACTGGGGAGTGAACCCACATCCTAGATATGTGTGCTGATTGAGAATCGAACTCATAACCTTTGGTTACAGGATGAAGCTTCAACCAATTGGCTACACCAGCCAGGGCTGAAGTGTTAAATCTTGTTCCAAGTTTGTTGGTGGGTAAGGCAAAATAGATATCACATAATTTTGGAGTAACTCAACATTAAAAAAAAATTTACTGACTACTGAATCAGTCTGGATTATGCCTGACTGCATATGACAGACAAAAGTAATAACAGTATGTTTCTTTTGAGGAAACGGAAGTCTGGAAACAAGGAAACTAGAGTTGGTATGGCACTATTCTGGTCATGAGGAACTTAAGATCCCTTATTTTTCAATACTCCTTTTCAAGCTACAGCTACAACATTTGCCTTCTAGGTAGACATAGAGATGAAGAGTGAGAAGGGTACTTTCCCTCTATTTTAGGGAGACGTCCAGGAAGTCCCACATAATACTTCCACACACGTTTTAATATCCTGAACTGAATCACATGAACATACCCAGCTACAAAGAAACCTGGGAAATGTCATCTTTTAGTGGGGTACACTGCTACCCAAAATTGGATCATGCTGAAGTAAGCAACCAGAAGTTTCTGCTGTAAACACTCACTATGTGGCAGGTGCTTCTGGGCCCAAGAAATACAAAGATGAAGATGACACAGTCTTGTCCTTGAGTAATTCAAAAATGTTAGGAAGGCACTAATAATCAACTGAATATGATACCCTTAGAGAAAAACATTTTGTAAGAATGCGGAAGGAGAAATGAGGTAGCAATGAGTTTTGTCTAAGGACACAGGGCAAGAGTCTTAGAGAAGGTGACCATTGCATTGGGCCTTAAACAGAATAGAAATTCAGAGCAGAGGCAAAAGCATTTCAGGTGCAGGAAAGAGCGTGCACAAAGAGAAGTATAAACTGGTGGATTCTTCAAGGGTAATTTTCATACGTTTTGTATGTCTTTGCATAGGGTTTTCAGAGTCCTGGTAGAAGATAAGGCTAAGATAATGTGGTGAAGGGTCCAAAAAACTCCCCTGAATGGAGCTGGTGATTCTGAAATGAATGAGAATCCTTGCAGGTTTATAAGTAGAGATATCGCAGAATCAGATCCTTATGTTCGAAAGAGAAATATGAAATGAGAGAAACAATGAACTAAGGCAGAGGGGACATGGAAGCAAAGCAACAGGCTAAGGGACAAGCTAACTGTGATTAGTGTTACAGACTTGAACTAGGCAGGGGAGCACATGGGAATAGGGAGGAAGGAATGGTTTTGAGAGACAAAAGTTGGCTAATTGCAGGTTGGTTGTGGAGAGTGAGGACTAGGCAGAGACATCTAGAAGGCTCTGAGGTGTCTAGTTAACCCCTCAGTGGCTTCTGATTCTCAGTCTCTTCTACCCCTTTCCTGAACAAGGTACTACCACATGCCTGGATGGCACTGCTCTTGGCACTGAAAATTCAATGGTGGACAAGACAGGTGGCTTCCTGCCCTCATGAAGTTCATGTCTGGGAGGGAAAGGTAGAGATTAATGCAGCCATTTAACACAATGTGAGGTCAGGTACAGTCATGCCCTAAGTGGAAGCAACTCTGAGAAACAGTCTGGGGGAAATTGGAGACGAGTGGAAAAGCAAAACTTGGGAATCAGGGCTAAATCAGTCCCTTTGGGTATAGTCACTTGGACTCTGGGTTGCACCAAAGCTTCTCTAGAAGGTCCAATGCTCTACCCTCCACAGCCAGTCTCTGGGGGTACACATTACAGTCTAAGTCTTTAGTTAGTAAAAGCATTTCTTCAGGCATCTGAGAAGAACGTTCAGAGTTCATTTGGCCTAGAATAATACCCTGCACTAGTGAGGCTGTGAAGAGGTAAGAACTTTCTTTCCTGAACTGTAGGAGGGCATATGTAACTGGCTAGGCCTTTCTGGAAGGCAACTTGGCAATAAATATAAAACACTTAGGGATGTACATTCCCTTGACCCAGTGATTCTTCTAGAAACCTATCTCAAAGAAATAATTAAGGATGTAAGAAAACTATTTATATTAGCAAAAAATTAGAAATTATCTTATTGTCTAACAACTGAGAATTTTTCAAGTAAATTAATAGGATGGAATTCCATTCAGCCATTAACATGCATCGCCATCATTTTTATGTAATTTTTAATAGCTAGGTGAATACGTGAATTTTCTTATTATCAAGTAAACCGTTTTGGTTAACTTTTTTTAAAAGTTTATTTTATTACATTTGAGGGCATGAAGGGAAGAGAGAGAAGTAAACATCGATGTGAGAGAGAAACACGATTGGCCATTTCCTGCATGTGCCCCAGCCAGGACTGAGCCTGCAAGAATCAAGCCTGCAACCCAGGCATGTGCCCTGAATGGGAATGAAACTGGTGACCTTTCGCTCTGCAGGATGATGCTCCAACCAACTGACCAACACAGGCCAGGGCTGTTTTGGTTATGTTTTAAACAGTATAGAAATTTAAGTTAAATGATTGTGCATACTCTAAAAGCTCTTGATAATAAAAGAAAATTTCAGTTTAAGTTATAGCTTTTCTAAATTTTTCATAAATATACCTCTTCAAAGATAGAGGCTATGCTACATACAAACCTTCTGCAAAGAATTATTTCACTTTTCAATCAACTCCACACAGGTAGTACATTTACTGTAATCTATTGAATTATAATCTGCATTGTACATTCTATTTTCAAATATTGAATTAGTGTGTTTTTACTAAAGCCAATTATATTTATAATATAATTGAACTAAAGTATACTATTTTAGTATATAGAGAACCTAAATCATATTCTTAAGGCAAAGAACAAATTAATGAAGTGCATTACAAATACATTTATGAAATTATGATACCTTGGAATAGCAATAGACTAATACCCAGGAAGTCTAAAAATCTAATAATCTTGCATGTTCTGAGTCTGATCTATGCTTGGTTATTGAACTTTTGCTGCATTATAGATTTAAAGCATGTCAAAAATTGTCAAGAAGAAAAGTGTAAAACAAAAATAAATTTGATTCCAACTCCATCACTCAGAGTCAATTCACTATTGACATTTAGGGACAATCATTCCAGATGTTTCTATATGCAAATATACAGATAAGAATAAGAATGAAAAAAAGTGTGTGTTTGTGTGTAGAGGTGAGAAAGAGAAATTGTTTCATAAAGAATAAAAATACCTACAAATAACATTACAAAAAAAGGAATCACATTTTCCTTTTAAACAAAAGCATGACACTTATCAGAAGGAAAAACTTGAAGAAATTCTTGAACTTCAGAAAATATTTCCTTTTTTAATAAAAGATTTTACTTATTTATTTTTGGAGAGAGGGAAAGGAAGGGAGAAAGAGGGGGAGAGAAACATCAATGTGTGAGAGAAACATCGGTTGGTTGACTCTTGCACACACCTCAACCAGGGACCAGGTCCACAACCCAGGCATGTGCCCTGACTGGGAATCAAACCAGTGATCTTTTACTTACTTAGCAGGCCAATGCCCAACTAACTGAGCCATGCCAGTCAGGGCTCAGAAAATATTTCTTGATGCCTAGAAATACAGTTTCCTAAAAACAGCCCTTTAAAAGTAAGAAAAAGGTTAACATTGAAAGTTTTGAGTCATTTTTAAAAACAACATGCTTCAACTACTGACAATATCTATTAACTTCCAGCCAAGAAACATGAGGAAATTACACACACTTTCTTTAATTTCCTCTCCTCTTGCCTCCTCCTTCTAGTTTTGTTGATTGAATCGTTTTGACATAGCAAAGGTTAATAATATTTATATTCCATTATTTCACCACAATTCCCACAGTTGTCTGGTCAGTTCTATATTAAAATGGATCTCGTGTTTTTACCATGACTTCATTCCTATTTTTGGAGCCATTCCTTTATTGGTGGGATTTTTCCTCAAGTAGTGCTTTTTTCATATAGGTCTCATGGATTCTTGCATGCTTCAAAAGGTCTGTGTCTTTATACTTAAAGTGCAAGTTGGGTAAAAATTCTTGGGTCAGATATTTCTAGACATTACTCCTTTGATGTTACTCTAGACTGCAATTTTCAATCTTTCTCATCTCATGGCACACATAAACTAATTACTCAAGTTCTGCGACTCATCAAAAAATATATTTTTTGCCGATCTGACAAAACAATGGGTATAATTTTGATTCATTCACATCGGATGACTATTGTTCTGTTAGTTGTTGTCACTTTTTAATTTGACAATCTAAGGGAAATGATGTCAGTGACCCTGACTAAATGGTCAGGTGTTGCATGTTTTAAAAATTCTTGTGGCACACCGATTGAAAATTGCTGCTCTAGACATTATTCCACAGATCTTTCAGGACATTACTCCTTTGCCTTTGGACACTGAGTGTTGCTTTGGGGGTTGCCTAAGGCTAACTGACATTTATTCCTTATACATGACTTGCTTCTTCTATTTGGACACACTTAAAATTCTTATTCTCTGAATTTCAGCAACTTCACCAATATCTACCTAAATCAGTATCTTATGTAGGATATAAATTCAGACAGAACCCCAAAAACAGTGGAGTTGAAAGAGAAATGTATTTGTTTCTCATTTAATGATATAAACTGATGTTGTAGCAATGTTCGAGTGAACTTATCAGGGTTTCAGGCTCTTTCTATTTTGTTGCTCTACCATCCTGAAGATGTTGTCCTTATCCACATAGATTAAGATGCATTTTCTAACCAATAGGAAGAGAAAAAAAGAAAGCAACGAGAACAACAGTCCTTCCCTTGGATGATATACCCAGAAGTTGCATAAACTAATCTTTGGCTCATATCCCATTGGACAGAACTTGGTCATATGACCCAACCCAACTACAAAGAAAACTGGGAAATATAGTCTTCATTCTGAGTGACCACATATCCAGTTAACAATATTCTGCTATTATGGAAGAAGAGAGGATGAATACAGAGAAAAATCAGCAATCCTTGTTATTACCAATCTGTATTAGTTTTTTTCCTGGGACACAGTCTGTCCTTTCATTGATTCAAATCTTTATTTGGGGAAAGTTTTCTTCTGTTACCTCTGTGAATATATTTTTCTGTTCCATTTATTGTATTATCTACTTTAGGAATGTCAAGTATACATCTTTTGTACTTCTTTACGTCTTTTTTATTTTAACATTTGTACCTGTATTTGTATTCTTTGTACATGCCTTCCATATTCATTGTATTTGGGCCTTGATGACTCCCAGAGGGAAAGAGGGAAATAGAGTAGGATGAAAGCCTGGGAGAGGGGTGGCCTAGGTGAGAATGAAGGTGGGACTTGATGGTTATGGTGCCCAAGTAGACTCATGCCTACCTCAAACGGTATGATGCTAGGAAGAAGGGTTGGCATTGAGGAAAAGAATAAAGAAATAAAATGCAGTCACAAGATGCTAAATTATTAAAATCAAGTAGATTGAGGCACAAGAAATTACTCTGTTCTTGCTTTACCTAGCCAAGCAACTTAAACATTTGGACTTCTCAGTGTGCCTTAGTGCCTGGATGTACTTAAATTCCATAGGTAAACCTCTGAAGAACTTAAGAAAAAATGTTCATGTACTGCTGATATATATCCCTTATAGGTTACTTGAAATGCTTAAAAAGGAATGTTTCATTTTCCAAACTACCTGATATCTATTATGCAGACCACTGGACACTTGGAAGATCACCATCCTGAGCTAATCAGCAAGCTAGAAATGCAGGGCAAACTCTTATCAAATGTGTCCTTTTTACTATAAAAAGTCTCATACTTTAATTTCTTCTTGGAAACACCCTGGGTATTGGACTTTTGGCCAAGATGGAGGACTAGACTGACATGCTCCATCTCCCTCCACAACTAAGAATGAATAAAAAAGCTACATGGAGGTCCAGCGTATGAAGTTATAAACAAGTGGTGCTCATCCAAACAGGTAGGAGGGGTGGAGAGGTCAAGCTGTGCTGGCAGTGGCAGCTGCGGTGAAAGTGGTGGGACATCAGTAAACAAAGACACCCGTATTTAAGGGGAGGTAGGAAGCACCTGGGGAGCACCCCTGGCTGAAGACCAAGCCCATCAGCTCACAATTCCAATGCCGGGGAAGGCAGACGCCCATTGTCTCAGACTGTGAAGGCCAAAGGGTGAGGGGACAGAGGAGGAGGCTCCCGGTCTCACAGCGAACAGTGAACGGCAGAAATCTATCTTGGATCCCCACCCCCACACAAAATGCTACAGTGTGGTGAGAAGGGTCGCCCAGTAGTGACGAGTGTGCAGGGCTCTGCCCCCTATAGCATAGGAGGTGTGACAGCCCCACCCAGGAAGCAAAGGTAAACACAAAACTGTCAGGATAGCACAGATCATGATAGAAATCCCAGTGGCACAGCTGACTAGAGAGAAAATACCTAATCTAATGACTCAGCAGATACGAAATCTTTCTGAGGCACAGTTCAGAGCTTTGGTTATAGGAATGCTTACAGACCTAACAGCAGATCTTAAACAAGACGGGGAAGGAATGAAGGCTAGTCCTACTGAAATTAATGAAAACACATACAAAACTAGTGGTGAGGGAAGGAAAACCAGGGATCAAATAAAAAAATCAGAACATAGGAAAGGAACAAACAGTCAACCAGTGCAGAAAGAGGAAATGAAAAGTGAGGAAAATGAGGAGAGGCTCAGAAACCTATGGGACAGCTATAAGCAGGCCAACATCCAAATCATTGGGTTGCCAGAAGGTGAAGAAGAAGAACTAGAAATTGCAAAATTAGGTGAAAAAATAATGAAGCAGAACTTCCCTAACTTGGGGAAAGAAATAGACTTACAGGTCCAGGAAGCACAGAGAGTTCCAGAAAAGCTGGACCCAGGGAGAACCACACCAAGACACATTATAATCAAAATGTCAAAAATTAAGGATAAAGAGAGAATCTTAAAAGCAGCAAGAGAGAAGAGAATTACATACAAAGGGGTCCCAATAAGACTATTAGCTGATTTCTCAAAAGAAACTGCAGGCAAGAAGGGACTGGCAAGAAATATTCAAAGTAATGAAAAGCAAAAACCTACAACCACGATTACTCTATCCAGTGAAGCTGTCATTCAGAATAGAAAGGCAGAAAAACTGCTTCCTGGACAAAGTAAAACTTAAAGAGTTCATCAGATCAAAACCATTGCTATATGAAATGTTAAAGGGACTTGTTTAAAAGAAAGAGGATCAAAACTATGAACATTAAAGTGGAAAGCGTATCACAACAACCAACAACAGAAGCTAGAGAATTGAAACAAAGGCAAACTAAGTAGGCAAAGAATTATAGGTATGGGGAACATTTTTGGGGGGGAGGTTAATGGGGATGGGGAAGGGGGAAAGGGAGGGAGATGGTACAGGAATTAAGAAGCATAGTAGGAGGGAGTGGAGTAGATAGGAAGATATTGAGAAGAACTATATGCACAATCAATGGTCATGGACTAAGTCGGGGGGTACAACTGGAGGGAAGGTGGTCACTGGGTGGAGGGGAACAAAGGGAAAGGAAATAGGGACAACTGTAACAGCATAATCAATAAAGCATATTAAAAATAAAAAGGAAAAAGAAAAAGAAACACCCTGGGTATTACCCATAGTGGCTTTTTTCTAAAATTTGTGACAGGTTTTTTTGTTTTTTTTTATCCTCTCTGAAGACATGCTTATTGATTTTAGAAAGAGTAGAAAGGAGGGAGAGAGAGGGGGAGAAAAACATCAATATGAGAGAGAAACATTGATTAGTTGCCTCTAATCTGTGCCCCTACTGGGGACCAAACCCACAACCTAGGCATGTGCCCTGACCAGAATCAAACCTGTGACCTTTCAGGTTACAGGACCAGAGAGGGCACCTGTAGTGTTTTTGATTAGAAAATCCTTAAACTCTTGAATAAATAGTTGTCATTTATTTCTAGCGAAAGCCTCCTGTTTTGAGCTTGTTTGATAGCATCTTTCCCCACTCAGGAGCTTTGGATTCATTCCTGCCAGAACAGGTACTGCATTGAATGCCAAGGGCTCTAAGCCATGGCCCAGAGGAGCCTTCTTGTCCATGCTTGGTGTGTAGACAAGAGTGGGGTGGTACAGATGCCAAGAGAACTCAGCAGAATCTTGCAGTGCCTGGGAGGGAATTTGGACTTTATCCTGAGCAGTGAGGAGCTGTTAAATGTTTAAGCCAGGATAATATTTTATTGAGAAATATGTAATGAAATAATGTAAGAGTTCATTAATTCATTCAAAATATCCTATGCTGCATTAATTCCATTGGCATCTACATACTTCATAGTAATGTCTACATGTGGGTAAAATAAGTTTTCATTCTATGGACAATAATAGGTACACATTAGGATTCAGAGACCCTTTATAAAACTTTGTGCCCAAGTCCTTCACTCCCCTGGGGACTCAGGGCTTAGGCACTGTGGGTCTAGTTCATGTTAATGCTACACTGTTCTTCCTAATAGTGATTAGCAACAAGTTCAGCTTCTTTCTTTCTTTTCTTAAGTATATTTTATTGATTATGCTGCTACAGTTATTCCAGTTTTTTCCCTTTGTCCCCCTCTGTGCAGTACCACCCTTCCCTCCAGCAATCCACCCCCCCTGCCCCACTTAATTCATGTCCATGGGTCATGCATATTAGTCCTTTGGCTTCACCCTTTCCTATACTATTTTAACATTCCCATGTCTATTTTGTTTCTACCAGTTATGCTTCTTGATGCCTGCACCATTTCCCCGCTTCTCCCTCCCAGATGATAACCCTCCAAATGATCCCCATACCTATGATTCTGCTCCTGTTCTAGTTGTTTGCTTAGTTTGTTTTTGTTTTTTAGATTCAGTTGTTGATAGTTGTGAGTTTGTTGTTATTTTAATGTTCATAGTTTTGATCTTCTTTTTCTTAAATAGGTTCCTTTACTATTTCACATAATAATGACTTGGTGATGATGAATTCCTCTAGCTTTACCTTGTGTGGGAAGCACTTTATCTGCCCTTCCATTCTAAATGATAGCTTTGCTAGATAGAGTAATCTTGGTTGTAGGTCCTTGCTTTTCATCACTTTGAATATTTCTTGCCAGTCTCTTCTTGCCTGCAAAGTTTCTTTTGAGAAATCAGCTGATAGTCTTATGGGAACTCCTTTGTAGATAACTCTGTGCTCTTCTCTTGCTGTTTTTAAAAGTCTCTCTTTATCTCTAACCTTTGGCATTTAATTTATGATGTGTCTTGGTGTGGTCCTCTTTGGGTCCAAGTTGTTTGGGACTCTTTGTGCTTCCTGGACTATTTCCTTCACCAAATTAGGGAAGTTTTCTTTAATTAGTTTTTTAACTAAGTTTTCAATTTCTTGCTCTTTCTCTTCTCCTGTCACCCCTGTGATTCAGATGTTGGTACGTTTAAAGTTTCCCAGAGGTTCCCAATCCTTTGTTCATTTTTCTGAATTCTTGTTTCATCTTTCTGTTCCAGGCGGATGTTTATTTCTTCCTTTTGTTCAAAATCGTCGATTTCAATCCAGTTTCCTTCCCATCACTGGTGGTTCCCTGTATATTTTTCTTTATTTCACTTTGTATAACCTTAACTTCTTTTATTTTGTGGCCGTACTCAATCATTTCTCTGAGCATGCTGTTCGCTGTGTCTTGAACTCTGTATTGGATAGGTTGGATATCTCCATTTCATTTAGTTCCTTTTGGGGGGTTTTGCTCTGTTCTTTCATCTGGGTCATATTTCTTTGTATCCTCAATTTGGTGGCCTCCCTGTGTTTGTTTCTGTGTATTCGGTAGAGCTGCTTTGATTCCGTGTCTTGGTAGTGTCTATGGCCTAATGTAGTAGGTGTCCTGTAGAGTCCAGTGACACAGCCTTCCCTATCACCCAAACTGGGTACCCAAGGTACACCTTTTGTGTGGGCTGAGTACACCCTCCTTTTGTAGTTGAGCCTTGGTTGCTGTTGGAAGATCAATGGAAGGAATTTACCCAGGCCAGTCAGCTGCAAGGACTGGCTGTGACCACTGACCACCAACCTCCACCCTCTGTGGAGTATCAGCTGTGTTGGGGCAGGGTAATGGTTCTCCGATATGGTCTGTAGTGTCCCCTGGCTGGTTTGGCTCAGTGGATTGAGCGTCGGCCTGCGAGCTAAGTGTCGCTGGTTCGATCTTCCAGTCAGGGTACATCAGAGAAGGAAAACTCTGACTCCAAAAAACCTCCGCTGCCTTGCGGCATACCTCTTCAGGGGAAAGGCTAAGGGAGTAAACCCCGACAGAAAATCCGGAGCCGGAGTCCCTAAGGCGGTTTGACGTTGTAGTCAACACCGGCAACTCCTGCGGCGCACCTGAAGCCAAGCTGTATTGACTCCGTCTTTCCCTTGGACCCTTCAGCTGCGAAGAGAGGGGGGGTCTGCTGCATGGGCAACAGCAGACCCTCCATATCACCCTGCCCAGGCTCTGTAGCTTCAGCTTCACTGGAGAGGACACTCCAGCGTCATCGCAAGATGTCGATTCAACACGGGAGGAGACAGATACCGTGTCACTCCCGAGTCGGACTGCACAGCCATTCTCGGCGGTGCAGATAGACTCTTAAGAAGCTACACCATCGTCTCTCGAGACGGACGGCTGCCGACGACGACGATGGTCTGTAGCTCTCTACTGGGTGCACTGGCCCTGAGGTTTCCCCCATGGTGCTGAACAAGGTTAGGCTCCACCTTTGTTTTTCCCAGGGCCACCCTGCCTGAGCTCGAAAGAAATCTGAAATGGCTGCTACTTGTGCTGGGCTTGGAGATTCCCAGGTGAAGACAAGCTGTGAATCTGAGCTGGCTGCTGCTAATGGCAGCCTGGAGCTTACTGAGGGCAGCTGTTTCTTGTTTAACAGGATTTAGGAATTTGTGAAGCATAAGCACGGACCAGCCTTTCATATGGTAAAGCGGCTTGAGTGGGCCCGTAAGTTGGGTTAGGTAGTCTCTGGGAATCTCTAGGTGAGTCAAACAGTGTTAGCCAGGTTGATGAAATCTCAGATATGGCACTAGATTGCCAGCTCCATCTTGATGGATGTGGTTTCTTTAATTCTGTAGTTGTCAGACTTCCATTCAGCTCAATTTCTGACACTTCTGGATGATGGTTGTTCTCTATTTTAGTTGTAATTTTAATTGTGCAAAGAGGCTAGCCATGTCTTATGCTAGCATCTTGACCTCAGCTTCTTCGCTTAGGTTAGAAAGACTATGTTCTCAACTTAAAAAGAAATGTTTGCCTTCTCATTTGCTATAAGGGACAACACATCTAAGTTACATAATGGCTGTTACTTCTAACCACTTAAAAACAGTTGACCCTTGAACAATATGGGTATTGGGGTACTGAAAACCCATGTATAACTTTTGACTCCCTCAAAACTTAACTAATAGCCTGCTGTTGACCAGAAGCCGTACTGATAACATAAACAGTTGATTAACACATATTTTGTATGTGATATGTATTATATTCTGTTTTCTTACAATAAAGTAAGCTAGAGAAAAGAAAATGTTATAAAGAAAACATAAGGAATAGAAAATACATTTACAGTGCTATATATATTTATTAAAAAACATCCACATATTAAGTGGCCCCTGTAATTCAAACCCTTGTTCAATGGTAAACTGTATATGCAAATGATCATGGAGGACTAATACCTAACACATATTTATACCAATTAGGACTACAGTATTCCCTCACTTATCGCGGGTATTACGTTCTAGACCCCCCACCCCACCCCGCGATAGGTGAAAATCACCGAAGTAGGAACCTTACATTTATTTTAGTATTTATATATATTTTAAGGCTTTATAAACCCTTCCCACACACTTATAAACTGTTCCCAGTCCCTTATTAACCTTTCCCACTCCCTTATTAACCTTTTCCACACTTTTATAAACAGAGTTTTATAAACTCTGACTCCAAAAAACCTCCGCTGCCTTGCGGCATACCTCTTCAGGGGAAAGGCTAAGGGAGTAAACCCCGACAGAAAATCCGGAGCCGGAGTCCCTAAGGCGGTTTGACGTTGTAGTCAACACCAGCAACTCCTGCGGCGCACCTGAAGCCAAGCTGTATTGACTCCGTCTTTCCCTTGGATCCTTCAGCTGCGAAGAGAGGGGGGGTCTGCTGCATGGGCAACAGCAGACCCTCCATATCACCCTGCCCAGGCTCTGTAGCTTCAGCTTCACTGGAGAGGACACTCCAGCGTCATCGCAAGATGTCGATTCAACACGGGAGGAGACAGATACCGTGTCACTCCCGAGTCGGACTGCACAGCCATTCTCGGCGGTGCAGATAGACTCTTAAGAAGCTACACCATCGTCTCTCGAGACGGACGGCTGCCGACAACGACTTATGTTCTTAAATATATTCTATACTCTTAAACCTACGTAACTTTAACAACATACATATACAGTACCGCAAAATCCCGCAATATAGTGAAAAATCCGTGATAAATAATTAAATATAATATTTTTTAAAATCCCACAAACAGTGAGGCCGTGATAAGTGAACCACGATATAGAGAGGGACTACTATATTAGCAAAACTAATAAATCCTATTATGACATCAGTTTTTAATTTCCCCAACTCTTTTAATCCTCACAACATCTGCTGAGGTAGGTGCTATTATTATAGTTGGAATTAACTACTTATTTATGTGATCTTTTGTTTAGTAGTCATGTCTTGTGATAAGTTCAATGAGAGCAAGGAGCATGCCTTTTTTGTTTACCCTTGTTTCCTTGGTGCCTAAAATAGTGCCTGGACATGGTAAGTATTCAAAATGCATTTGTCAAATGGATTTTGAGTCCCCATTTACAAGTGAGGACACAAAGGCTTAGAGATGTTAAATAGCATGCCAACTATTAGGTCACCAGCTAATCCAAACCCACATCTGTTAGACTTTATCTTCTTACTGACTCCCAAAGAGTTTAAGGTTTTATAAGGATCACACAGCTTGGTTAAGTTCCTAGCTATTAAATAAAAAGCTACTGAAAGATTAATTAACACCTTTAAAAAAAATCATAACCATTTTGAAAACATAAAACAGAATTCAGAAGTGAGCAACAGTAGAATGGTTATGTTTAAACTTGCCATGTCTCATAAACATTTTACACTGGGAAATCCACACCTGGCATTTGAGAACAAAAGCTGGCATACAACTTGGAGGAAGTATTGTTAGGAATTTACCCAACTAAATCTTCCTAAGCTTATTATCAATAAAGAAGGTGTTTCCATTAAAATAGAGATCACTGTGCTTTCACAGCTTTTTTCCTCAACTGCAATCTTTATCAGGGGAGGGCTCCAGATTTCATGGGCCACATGGCATTTATCATTTTTACCTTACTTACTCAAAACAGTTGGCCAAGTAAGGCTGGGTCCTGATTCTGGTCCCTTCATCACAGCCAGCTTGGCCTGGGCACAAATTCCCTTTTAAATACTCTCAGTACTTCAGGGCCTCTGGAAGAATAGAAAAATATTACCATTTCCCATAGGAAGGATATCGAAGTAACTTGTACAAGCTATCTATGGGGAGACAGGGAACTTAAGTGCCTGGGAAAGGGCTCCATTGGGAGTAAGTAACAAGCCTTGGGCTATTCCCATTCCATCCCATTTCTAGACAGGAGTCTAACCAAGCTGCCAAGCAGGCTCTCAGCCAGACAAAGCAAGAGCTACTATGTGTGGAAGTGCAGGTATTACACCAATCAAGAGATGAGCCCAGAACTTGTCTTCTGTCCAGGTTCCATCACCCAGAATGTGACTAGAAGGAGAAATGCAAAACACCAGCAAGTGACTTCACACTTTCTCTTCTCACTACAGCATGGGTAGAGGTCAGGGTGCAAAGGTCTTAGAAACTTACATGCTGTGTAATTTTAGAAACTAACATTGACATAGATCGTGATGGTCTCTGAGCCATCTCTGAGTTGCAAGGAATTTTCACATGTACCATCCCACTGAGGTAGATAGACCAATGTTCTTATTCCCCAGTTAGAGACAAATAGATTATATTATACATCCAAAGCCATACTAGTTACCCCAAAACCAGCCTCTTGGTGAACCGTTGCTTAGTCATGGTGTTTTGCTTTTCTCTCTCTTCAAGTCAATCGTCTACTAATTTTACATCACTAGATCTCAAGCTTTGGTGTATCATCAGTTAGAGAATCTAATGAACACTTTGGATTCTCTTCCCCTCAAAAAGCACATCTATTTGTCAACATACACATGCATATGCACACACACATTCACAATGTATGTTAGCGATCAGGGATCTCAGAGATCCCCTGAAGACTGTGGGCACAGGGCTGAGAACCCCCCTAGAAGTAATGTGTGTGAGATCAAAAGGGCATAATAACCAAATGCAAGGTATGAATCATATTTTCTAGTTCAGAAATTAAGCTACAGAACACATTGTAGAGACTGCAAGAGAAATCTGATTTTGGAATATCAGATTTTATGAACTTTTCTTAGTTTATATTAGATTAGTTTTATTAGATGTAATAATAATATTTATGTATAAGAAGACTATCTTGAATTTTAGAGGTATCATGAAGTCTGCATTATATTTTCCAATGGTCCAGAAAAATACAGACAGATGCTAGACTGAACCATATGATATTTGCCAACATAATATCATTTTTCATTTATGGAAACAGAAATTCTATTTTATTTAACCTAATTTAAAAGTAAACATAGCAAACTATTAATAGTTTAATCTATGTCGTGGTATATGGATGTTCACTGATAAGTTCTTCCAACTTTTCTGTATGTGGGAAATTTTCATGATAAAATGGGGAAAAAATAAGTTTCTGTTTGTGATATCTCTTAAATCTACTCTATTAGTTATCTATTGCTATGTAACAAATTACCCCCAGATTTCGTGGCTTAAAACAGCAAATGTTTTTGGGTATATACCCAAAATAATTGAAAGCAGAGGCTTAATAAAGAGTTACGTGTACACCCATACACCCGTGATCATAGCAGCATTATTCATAATAGCCAAAAAGTGGAAGCAACCCCAGTGTCCATCAGGGGATGGATGGATAAATAAGATGTGGTATATACCTCCAATGGAATATTATTCAGCCTGAAAAAGGAAGGAAATTTTGATACATACTACAGCATGGATGAACTTTGAAGACATTTGGCAAAGCAAAATAAGCCAGTCACAAAAGGACAAATATGATTGCATGTGTATGAGATATCTAGAGTAGTGAAATTCATAGGAACAGAAAATAGAGTGGTGATTGTCTGGGACTGGCAACCTCACAAGGTCTTCAAAAGCTGCATCCAGCATTAGTTCAAAATCCAGAATTTCATTATTTAAATCAAGACCAGGTGTGGATCAGGCCTCTAGTATAGTTCCTTGAAAGTACTTCCCTCTCATAAGTGGTTGCCAGAGGGGAGAAAAAAACGTTAGTGTTTAATATATACATAGTTTCCATTTGAGAAGATGAAAAATTTCTGGAGGTGGATGGTACTGATGATTGCACAATGTGGATGTACTTAATGCCAATGAACTGTACACCTAAAAACAGTTAAAATGATAAATTTTATGTTATTTATATTGTGCCACGATAAAAAAAAAAACATTTATGATCTCATGGTGACATTTCAATATACTATTCAGTACAATCAAGTCACTAGGTCCACTGTAAAAGAGCGATGACACAAAGCGTGAGAACCAGAAGGCGGGACTCTTTGAGGGCCATCTTAGAATCTGCTGACCACAGTTTTCCCTCTGGACCCAATGATTCACATCCCCTCTCACATGCAGAATACATTCACTCCCTCACAAGGTCCTCAAAAGCTGCATCCCATTACAGCATTAGTTCGATATTCAGAATTTTGTTACTTAAATCAAGACCAGATGTTGATTAGGCCCCTCATATAGTTCTTTGAAAGTACTTCCTCTCAATCTGTGGACCTGTGAAACTAAGCATATTATCTGCCTACCCCTCAATATACACACTAGTGGAACAGGCATAGGATAAATGCTGTAGACATTCCTTTTCAAAATGGGGTAAGTGGGAGCCATAAAGAAGTCCCACAAAGATTCATAGCAGTTCCAAAATCCAGCCAGGCAGATGTGGGAAGTTACTTATAGGTTTCAAGAACTAGGAATAATTATCCATGGTTCCAGGTTTTGCCATCTGGGCCTGTCTTTTTCATGAAAGGTAGCACATGTGTTTGTAGATGAGTAGTTTTCTCAGCCTTTTTCCTGGCATTAAAATCTGGGAGGTCCAACAGCCTTTTTTTTAGTTTGTACTGTCACTGTCTCTTTCAGTCCAAGTTGGTACTGTTCTTGCTGATATCATTCTCACAAAAACTTAATGGATCTTATGTGGCTCTCATTGGGGTTCACCCCATTAGACAAAAGTTACACCCACAGACCTCTGTGAGATAAGCCCTTCTTGTTGGTCTCCTGCTGATACAGCAAAGAAACGATGCCCTTAAGTTTCTCGGAGGTCCCATTGTTTGATTGAGAGAATCTATAAAACACACATCCTTTAAAAGAGTCCTTTGTGTGCGCGAATACTACTCTGAGGTACTACCATTGATAGATATTTCTGAGATCTTAACAAAAGACTCACAGTCACACCATTTGCTCTATCTCTAGGTCACTGCTTGAATTGCACCTTGGATTTAAACTTTTCTCAGAAGGCATTTCTTTTAGCATCTTCTGCCTCTAGAGAGGCTGAGAATTTGTAAAACCATCAAATCCTAGCTTTTTTTTGTTTAACAGTCCTTCCCTCAATTCACCTCTCTCCTCTTGCGTTTTACTAGAAGTAGCAGGAAGAAAACAGGTGTCACCTTAAGTCACTTTGCTTGGAAATCTCTATATATATCTGCCTGCCACAGTCCCTTCCTCCTCATTTCTGCTGTTACTACTCTCTCTTAATGAGCAGTTCTCCAAGTTTTGGAGGGCAGGATCCCTTTACAGTCTAAAAATTATTGAGAACCCCAAAGAGTTTTGTTTATGTGGATTATATCTACTAATATGTACTGCATTAAAAATTAAGCATGAGAAATTTTAAAAATATTTATTAATTCATTATAAAAACCATTACAAGGTCCTCCTCTAGCCAGGCAGCTTCGTGAGACTGACGTCATCTTTAAACCCCGTGTGGCTATCCCTGATGTGCCACCATAATGCCCAGAGAAACAGGGTGACCTGGGAGTCCAACTGCTTCCTTAAGATTATCCAGCTTCTAGATGATTATCCAAAATGCTTTATTGTTGGGGCAGACAATGTGGGCCCCAAGCAGATGCAGCAGACCTGCATGTCCCTCCTGGGAAGGCTGTGGTACCAATGGGCAAGAGCACCATGATGCGCTACCCAGCTCTGGAGAAACTGTTGCCTCATATCCAGGGGAAGGTGGGCTTTGTGTTCATCAAGGAGGACCTCACTGAGATCAGGGACATGCTTGTAGCACAGGAACCCCAAACTCAACCCGGGAAATTGCTTTAATGTTCATGATATTCTGAAAAAAACACCCAGAGGACTAGCTGATGTGGACATGACATTTATTATTCACATTAAGGGGACAGCATCAACGGTGGTGGGCGGGTGCAGAGAGACTGAACCTTCTCTAGTCTGAGGCTCATTATAAGGGATCCCAGACAAAAGAGGCACATATCTTACATGACTCTTAACTACCTTACCTCTGTGTGTAAAATGTCAAGAAGCAGACACAGGACAAGAAGCTGCTCCCAAAAGGAGATAAGAAGTAGTTACAATCCATTCCCCAAACAATACACATTCCTCTGGCCAGCAGCTGTCTAACCAAGACTTCAGTCATGGGAGGGTGAAGGGCCATGTTCATTGACTCCTACAATGCCTCTAACCAATAAGGTCCTGCTGCCACCTGTTCTGGTGCCATTGCCCCTTGTGAAGTCACTGTGCAAGCCCAGAACACTGGTCTGTGGCCCAAGAAGACCTCCTTCCCCCAGGATTTAGGCATCACCACTAAAATCTTTAGGGGCATCACTAAAGTCCTGAGTGATGTACAGCTGATTAAGACTGGAGACAAAGTGGGAGTCAGTGAAGCCACACTGCTGAGCCTGCTAAACATCTCTCCCCTTTCCTTTGGGCTGACCATCCTTCAGGCATTTGACACTGGCATCATCTACAAGAGGAACTACTCTGCATTCTTACTTCCTGCACTGTGACTACAATGTTGTCAATGTATATCTGCAGATTGGGTACCCAGCTGTTGCCTCAGTACCCCATTCTATCATCAGTGGGTACAAGCAGGTCCTGGCTTTGTCTGTGGAGACTGATTACACCGTCCCACTGCTGAAAGGGTCAAGCCCTTCTTGACTGATCTGTCTGTCCCCATGGCCACCGCCACCATTGCTGCTCCTGCTGCCGCCCCAACCAAGGTTGAAGCAAAGAAGAGCTGGAGGAGTCAAATGAGGATATGGAATTTGGTGTCTGATTAATCACCAGAAAGCAACCAACTCAGCCAGCTTTATTTGTGAAACAAGGAATTAAAGGCTAACTTCTCTTTTAAAAAAAATCCTACATGTTCAAACATTGATGATGTCATCATATGTCATATAGCCTCTGGAAAGCTCCACAGCATACACAGGATAGCTTGAGAGTAAAGAAGGCAAATAATATCTTATTATTGTTATGAAAATAGTTTTGACCCCACAAACTTGGGTTCTCTGAACCACACTTTGGGAACGGCCATCTGGGTCCTTCTCCTCAAAGCAACAACTTTCTATCCCCTCAGGATCAAGTCTCAGTTCCTTGCCCTTCCACACCTTCCATTTTGTTTAGTTCCTTTTCTGGGGTTTTGCTCTCTTCTTTCATTTGGGCTATATTTCTTTGCCTCCTCAATTTGGCAGCCTCCCTGTGTTTGTTTATGTGTGTTGCGTAGAACTGCTTTTACTCCCTGTTTTAGTAGCATAGCCTATGTGGCAAAGGTACCTGTAAATTGTGTGGAGCAGAGCCTTAGGTAAATGCCAGGGTGGGGCAACCTGCTTCACCTCTTTGTGGCTCTGTGTGTCGTGGGGGAGGGGGGTCAGAGAGGGGACAATGTTGCTGCTTGGCTTCTGGCAATTTGCCCAGCACTCATCCTGTGTCCAGCCACTTCACCCACTTCCCATATGTAATCCGTACCCTTCCAGCTGCTTCCCTGGGGTTTGCATACATTCTAAGATCATGCAAGCTTTTTAAGAGGTGAAAATCTGGCAGTTTCTTCTACTACCCAACCCCTACTGATTTTTACAGCCAGAGGTAATGACGGTTTATCTTCCCAGTGCTGGACCCTGGACTGTGTGGTCTAGCCTGGGGCTGGATCGCTTGCTCCCTGGTATACCTCCTGACTTTTATTCACCACAACTGAATGTGGGACAGTCCATTCCATCATCACTGTCACCGCCACTGCTTCTCCATGCCATACCGCCTCTCTGCCCTGTCTCCGCTATTCCGCCCCTCCTACCCGTCTAGATGAATGTGGCTTTAAATCCTTGGTTGACAGCTTTCCATATAGCTTGATTTTCTGATGGTTCTAGTTGTTACAGTAATCCCTTTCTATATCGTGGTTCACTTATCGCAGCCTCACTGTATCGCGAGATTTTAAAAAACATTATATTTACCCTGGATGGTGTGGCTCAGTGGGCTGAGTGCTGGCCTATGATCCAAAAGGCCACCTGTTCGATTCCCAGTCAGGGCGCATGCCTGTGTTGCAGGCCGGGTACCTCATTGGGGGCACGCAAGAGGCAACCCATTGATGTCTTTCTCGCTCATGGATGTTTCTCTCTCTTTCTCCCTCCCTTCCCCTCTCTCTTAAAGTAAATAAATAATCTTTTAAAAATATATATTATATTTAATTATTTATCACGGGTTTTTTGCTATATTGTGGGATTTTGCGGTACTGTATATGTATGTTGTTAAAGTTATGTAGGTTTAAGACTGTAGAATACGTTTAAGAACATAAGTAGTGTTTATAAGTGTGGAAACGGTTAATAAGGGAGAGGGAAAGGTTAATAAGGGACTGAGAACAGTTTATAAGTGTGTGGGAAGGGTTTATAAAGCCTTAAAGCCCTATGGGGGGGGAGTCTAGAACGTAATACCCGAGATAAGTGAGGGAATACTGTACTTGTTTTTGAGATCTGGTTGTACTTCTTTCTATGACTGTACAAGGAGGCAAAACGTGTCTGCCTATGCCTCCAGCTTGACCGGAAGTTCTCATTATAGTTCATTTCAATGATTATATACATGGTGTGAACATTCATGAGTGTACAATGCCCTGTGTGTGTTGAGTACTTTACCATTTATGGACATTGCCCCTTCTGATCCTTCCAATAAGCCCTCTAATGCAGATCAAGCAAGCTTCAGTATTCCTGCTGAACAAAAACGAAAATGAAGACTCCAAGAAGACAAGTGGCAGACCCAAAGGCCCACAGTGACTAGGGATGAGGCCACCTCAGTCTAGTTCAGGGTTCTTCCTACTAATATCTCAGGCTGCCTTCCACAAACACGTTTGAGTTAATACACACACACACACACACACACACACACACACACACACACATTTGCCCACTACCACCACATATACACACATATAATAGATTCAATATCCCTGAAAGGAAGGTTCATGCTTTTTCAATCTTAGTATCCTCTGTAACAGATAGTACCTGGCAGCCAAAAAATAATAAGTGATTGTGGAATTGAGTTGACTTTAACTCCTGAACCGGACCCTCTTGGGGGAAGGAGAGGGGCGCATAACTGAGGATCACTGCCAGAGCCAGAGTTCAAGTCCCACTTGAACCAACTCTAACAGTGGTCTGTCTCTGGATTCTGGCTTTACCCAGACCCTTCTTAGGCCACCCACAGAGAAGAGGGGCCTCATCACCAGGAGAGGCTGAGATGCCCTGGAAAGTATATCTGCTCCCCTGGCCCTTCCCCAAAGTGTGTAACAGCTTCTTCAGGAGAATGGGAGCCTGGAAGGCAGGAGCTTGTGCTAAAACTATGGTGCTAACTAACCAACTGCCTCAGCTGCCCACTCAGGGCCTGGCACTCGCACTTGTCCCTGGCAAACTATTCAGAGGAGAAGCCTAGCAGGTGAGCATGGAGCACTGGCAGAAAGCATGGGATACTAAAAATTACAAACCTGGATTAATAAAATGGATCACCATTAGGGCATCACTGTTTGCAGGCTTTTCTACATAAATATATCTGGTTCTACTCTTCATTCAGCCAAGGCATAAATGCTGCTGAACTCTGACCCTGCCCTTTGCACTGGCTTCAGCTATGAACTTTCTCACCTCCAATATCTTGCAGAATCTACATATTCAGCTGATTTGGCTTGACTTTGCATCTGTGCTCTTTCTCCTGGGAAGCCAGTATGTCCTGTCAGCCTAGCACACGTGGTCCAGGCAGCTGCCCACACCACTGCTCTGTGCTTTGGAGAGCCCTGTGACTGCCACATTCTTCCCTCTGCCCACAGAAGTTCCAGTGCCCTTGAGATTCAATGGAAAAGGCAGAGTCATGAATTAGACTACAGGCAGCTAGTGGGAAGAGCCAAAGCCAAAGGCTTCACAACAGATTCTGAGACCCTTTAGCTGGGCCCTTTATCCCTCAGGCCCCATTTCCTCTTCCTCTTCTCTCACACCACTCTGTTTCTGGAACATGCCAGGCCCACTCCTGTCACTGGGTCGTTGTGTCGCTCGGCCCCTAGAAGGCTCATGCTCCCTCCAGCTTCCTATTTAGCAATTTGTTCTAAAGTCATGTTCTCACTGAGGCCTTCCTTGACTGCCCCTCTACAGATACAAGCCCCCATTCTCTACCCCCTGCTTTTCCCTTGGCACCTCTTACCATCCACTGTGTCTCATTGACTATTGGTCTCCCATCTCAACAGTTTTGTCTGTTTGCTCACTGCTGCATCTCCAGCACTGACACACTGCATGACTCATAGCACACACTTAGTAATATTCATTAAATTCTTACATGAATGAGACTGGACTCTGAGCTGATACCAGGAAGCCATGTGGTTTGAATTATCCCTGCTCCCTTAAGGCCTGACTCAGTTCATCTGTCTAATGACAAGGGCACATGTGCTGTTGTGTAAGCTGCCTTCCAGCAGTAATTATTGATGATTTCAGGCAATATCCTCTTACCCACCAGAGAGGCTCAAACACAGGCAATAAGGGACAGGAGGCAAGAAGCAGCTGCCAGATGACTCACTGGGATCTCAAGTCATCCACCCCAAGTGTTAATCCCCAGTGAGGCTCAGGATTATTAGCTCTTGAGACTCACATGGCCTCCTGGCTTGACCTGATCCTAAATGACCATGAAATGCACTTGAAAAAATAACTCCATCATAGAGAGGTAACCCTGAAGCCTGGAGAAGAAATACAGATTTGCTAAACTTTGTACAGAAATTTTGTAACATTAGACTTGCTCTATTTCTCATTCAACAAATACTTCTGAGGACTCCCTCTGCACCAGGCACTGTTCTGGACAGGAACTGAGCAGTGAACCAGAGGGACAAGCTCTGGACTTGATCTATGTGTTTATTGTTAGTCCTGGCATGCCATTCCTTCCCAAGGCCTGGGGCTGACTTCCCTGTGACCTCTTACCCTTCAACATCTTAAATTTCCCCTGACCTAATGGCCACGCATAGATGGATAAACCCTCTTCATCTCAAAAGCAAACTACACATATCAGACCAATGAGAGTCCATCATATACTCCTCCTACATACCAGTCACATCAACTTTGTACTTCTGTCTAGCTTTTGGGAAACTCCAAATCTCTTCCTCATTCTCACTATTCCCCAACAAACTCACATTCTGTATGTGTGGGGCTAATTTTCTCAGTGGCCCCCAAACTGTCTTCTGTATTCAGCACCTTCACCCATCTTCCCTATCTGAACCACCTCTCCCCTCTGTTCCCTCTGCCTCTTCAAAGCTGCTCATTACAGCTAAATCAACTCTCTCATCTTCAGGGGGAAGCAGCCTTCCTCAGTTCCCAGCTCTTGATGAACTCTCCTGGAACACCTGCTTACCATGGCTCTATTGTCTGTACCACACATCTTTCCATGTAATTACTGGCTGTTTGAGGCTGTTTTGTGTATCTGTGCCTTATCTCTCCATGAGACTGCAAACTCCTTGAGAGCAGGGATAACTTTCATTTTTCTGTCTCTTATACAAGCCATTACCCATTCATTGGGCAATCAATCAGAGATAGATTTGACCGGGCTTTATGTAATAGTTAAGAAAAATGCATTTGGGGAAATGTGTATTTTTTCTAAATATAAAGAGAAAAATGTAGAGTGCAAGGTTGTATTATGGTCTGGTTACCACAATGTAAACTATGTATTCATATGGGTAAAACTGGAAGACAATTAATAGGAATAAAGAGTTGTATTAGAGTGATTTGTTTCACTAATCTGTGAATATTGTTAGTGCATTTTGTCAATGTAAGAACACGAAAATCTGTAGAGAATTTTTATGAGTTTATTTGAGCCAATTCCCTTTATACATTTAGAATTAAAGAAGGAATTAAGGACGATTACATGAAAGAAGGAGAAAGCAAGGCAGGGAAATCTCTATGATTGAATTACAAGATAGTTTACAAGATTATAAATTCTCCTGAGGGGGGTTACACCTCCAAACGGTATGAAAAAAGAGGCTTATTCTAGCTTTTCAAAGGTGTGTTAACCTAGATGCACAAGAACAGTGGACAGGGCTTGCTTAAGATAAGGATAAACTTTTTTATAGTCCTGGAGTTGACTACCTACCATGATCTGCCCAGTTAGGAATATACCATTTGATCACTCTATGAAGTTATGTTCAGTAAAATTTATTACATAGTCCCTCCCCCCTTTTTTTGTCCACAATTGTTTACAGATTTGAAAAGATTTTGGAAAATACATGGAGAGCTTTAAGTGTCATGGAAACATTCCAGTCTTGGGTGTAAACTCATTAAGTCTTTCTTAGGAAGTAAGACGGAAGGGGAGTGGGGTGGGCAGGATTGACAATCCTTTAGAGACTTTACTCAAATCAATTATACACAAATAACTGAGCAAAAGGGAAAAAAACCTGAACTTCCCTTTTTGCTTGCAAACATTATTTCACTGAGGATGGGACAGAAAAAGAAATAGTTTAAAATAACCCAGGGAAAGCACATGAGCATAAGAATTTTTTTCTCTCAACAAGAATGGGAAACTCCCTGAGTTTGTTTCTTGGTACTTCATACTCTGAAGCTCCAGTAGTAGGGCGTGGGCTAGGAGAGGGAGAGGTTGGGTATACCTGTCCACCTAGGCAAGAACTATTCTCAACACTGGCTTTCTTTGAGTCCTAAATCTTTTTTACATGTTTATCTTGTCCATATCAGATATGGAATCTCAAAGATGAAGACTCTACTCTCTTCCTGCAAAAAAGATGGCCCCACAGTACATCTAACATCTAAGAGGAACCTGAGAGGTCACTAGTTCAACCCCTCATCAGACACAAGAGAACCAAACTCAAAAAATGAGGCATGTGCCAAGGCCATGAAGCCAGGGGTTTGGGGTAGGCGGAAGGTTTTAGAGAGCTCTACTGTGCTCAAGCCTAGCTGTTACACTGTCACTACTTAGCCTGATTACTTAGAATATCCCTCTGGTAAGTGTGCGTTGAGCATGTATCTCTTGGGCCAGAAAAATATTAGAAGACCAACAATAAACAAACCATGTTACCTAACATTAAGGAGCTTAAAATTCAGAGGAAGAGATTAGGCAAGTTCATGGATGAACACAAAGCAGGAAGGAGGGAGGATTTCAAGAGGCATGTCAAGGCGGGCCAAGAAAGGCTCTGTCAGCCTTAAGCTGGGCCTGGAAGGGTTTCAAGACAATGCTAATGAAGTCAGAGGCACCATACCAGTTGCACTGATTTAACAGATACTTACTGATCACCAACTACCGTGTGCCAAGCAAGATTCTCGGCACTCTAGAAGCAAATCTCTGTCCTCGTGAAGCTTACATTCAAGTAAAAGTGGGAACAGATAGCTCACAAAATATATAAGTAAAAGCAGGGTAGATAATCTGGAAAGAATATGAAATTGTGCAGCCACTGTAGAAAACATTATTTCTACAGTGGCAGTTCCTCAAAATATCAAATATGGAATTATTAGATCCAGCAGTTCCAACTCTGGGTATATACTCATCCCTTGCAGAAATCTGTGGTAAGAGTGTTCCAAACAGAGCTATCAGCAAGTACAAAAGCCCTGAGGCAGAAACAGCAAGGAGGTTACTGCCAGAGCCATTGCCATGAGAATCCATTGGTTTAGCTCTGTGCCTCTTCAGTCAATACCAACAGTACTAGGCAAACTGCTTAAGAGTGGAGCTGGGAAAAACCCTCCTCAGCCCTGGAGAAAATGCACAGTGCATAGGGCTTTATTTGGGTGGATAAGTGATTTGGTTTTTTATTAAACTTGTATAAAAGTCACTGTAGACACTAGCAATTATGCTTCTTTTAGAAACATGACTGCTCAGACCATAAGAGCTGCATCTGACCATAACTTCATTTTTCTGGAAAGAATTCTGCTCGGACAGGAACTGAGAATTCTTTCTCCACAACCTTTGTGTTCTATGAGGATATTGACTTTTGCATTTCTCATTAAGTGCTCTCATAGCTCCTGGGTTTAACTGTCATTAAACTCTTTTATGAGTTTCACACCACCCCCACCCCCACCCCCGTGAAACCAAGAATAAAGGTGAGTAAAGAGCTCATCCAAGGTACAACATTCCAAGAGTCTGAGATGATTCCTGAAGTTTCATGCCAGGGCATTACAGAAAAACAAAGCCAGAATAGTCAAGTACAAACGATATCATTATAGACAATGATGTGAGACGGAGCCTTTCTTTCAAGATACTTTAATTGCCAGATACAAAAGATAGTGGGTACTTTTCTTCTTGAACCTTTGCCACCCTTGTGACCAATGCCCAGTGGAGTTGCATTAAAGACTTTAGAACATTTCTGCCAACATGTAATGGCCAAGAGCCAGTAATGACTTCAGAGTGAGCTTTCTCAACCGGCCAGCCCGCCATCTTGGCTAGGCCTAAATGCCAGCTGCCTAAATGCAGCTCCCATGGATTGTTAGTCTGTTCTCACATAGAAGCTGATACTCAGTAATGTTTTCAGGAAATTAGTCTGAAGTTTGATGCTGAGGAATGTTGGGGACCTCATGGTGATCTCTGGAGGAACATTCTGTGTAAGCCACAGTGTTCTGGAAAGAGCACGGGAAGAAACAGAAGACAGGAAGTCTGAGGTTTAACTATGGGTCACATCTGTGGCAGATAGCTTTAGTTTGCTTAATCCACCCCAGAGCCACTCCTTACTCTTGTCTAACCTGCTCTGTGCCTCAGGAAGGTGTCCTATATTGATTTCAACAGGCTTCCTGGCTTCATTGAGGTCAATGAGGATTACTCAGTAGGATAGACAGGTTGAGTGTTAGTTCACCTGATTTCCTAGGTCTCTGTGAGCTGTGGTATCCTCCTCCTGCAGGTCTTTCTCCCGAGGTTCTGGCAACTGTGCCTTCCTCTCTCCCTCTCAGGTCTAGGTATCTCTGCACAGCACCACACTGTACCTTTTGATTTCCTCCAACCCTGCCCCCACTTTATTGAAATCTGCTGAAATTACCCAGTTATAGTGTGTCCTCCTGGACCCTGGCTGTTACGGCTACTAACAAGCTAGGTGACTCTTATCTCACCAACATAGGCACCATGGGTGTGGTTTCCCCATCTTTAAAATGGAGATTAAAATGCCAGTTCTTACATATTTGTTTCTCCAAGTTTTCACAGGCTTACAATGGAGATAGAGCATTAAACAAACATGTTTTTAAAACATGCCCCACGTGAAAGAGCAGGACAAAATTCCAGGAAAAAAGTATAATAAACGAAATGGAGGCAACAGTTTACCAGATCCAGGGTTCACAGCACTGTATGCTCAATGAACCTAGGGGAAGGATAGATGAACTCAGTGAGAAGTTACACAAAGAGATAGAAACCATTAAAAAAAAAAAAAAAAAAAACAGTCAAAAATGAAGAATATAATAACTGAAGTAAAGAACACATTAAATGGAATAAACAGCAAATTAGATGAGGCCAAGGATCAAATCAGTGATTTGTAAGACAAGGTATCAAAAATGCCCAATCAGAACTGCAAAAAGAAAAAATAATTTTAAAAAATCAAGTTAGATTAAGGTACCTTTGGGACAACATAAAGCATAACAACAGTTGTATCACAGGAGTACTGGAAGAAGAGTGAGAACAAAGGCTTGAAAAACCTATTTGAAGAAATAATGACTGAAACTGCCCTAACCTGGAAAAGGAAATAGACATACAAGTCCAGGAAGCACAGAGGGTTCCAATCAAGATGAACACAAAAAGTTCATATCAAAACACATCATAATGAAAATTCCAAAGGTTAAAGACAGAAAATTTTTAAAGCAGCAAGAGTATAACAGTTACTTATGTACGGTGGCACTCCCATAAGACTGTCAGCTTATTTTTCAACAGAAACATTGCAGGCCAGAAAGGCTGTCATGAAATATTCCAAGTGATAAAAAGCAAGAACCTACAACCAAGATTACTCTACCCAACAAGGCTATCACATTTATTTATTTATTTATAACAAGGGAAGGGAGGGAGAACAAGAGGGGGAGAGAGATCCATGTAAGTGCCTCTTGAACATGCCCTTACAGGAGACTGAACTCGCAATCTAGGCATGTGCCCTGACCAGGAATTGAACTGGCAACCTTTCACTTTGCCAGATGACACCCAACCAACTGAGCCACCCCAATTAGGGCATGGGCTATCATTTAGAATCAAAGTGGAAATAAAGAGTTTCCCAGACAAGAAAAAGCTAAAGGAGTTTGTGACCACCAAGCCAGTATTATAAGAAATGGTAGTAGAACTTTAAGAAGAGGAGAAATTAAAAAATATGAATAATAAAATGGCAATAACTACATACCTATTAACAATTACTTTAAATGTAAATGAATTAAGTGCTCTAATCAAAGACATAGGGTGGCTGAATGGATAAGAGAATAAGACCCTACATATGCTGTCTACAGAGAGCCCCTTCAGATCAAAAGACACACAGCCTGGAAGTAAAGGGATGGAAAAAGATATTTTATGCAAATAAAAAGAAGAGCTGGTGAGAAAATACTTATATTAGACAAAATAGACTTTAAAACAAGACTATAACAAGAAACAAAGAAAGACATTGCTTAATAATTAAGGGATTAATCCAAGAATAGAATATAACCCTTGTAAACATTTATGCACCCAAAGTAGGAGCACCTAAATATATAAAGCAAATATTGATGGACATAAAGGGAGAGATTGACAGTAATACATTCATAGTAGAACACTTTAACACCCCATTAACATCAATAGATAGAACATCTAGGCAGAAAATCAACAAAGAAACAGCTATCTTAATTGACACATTAGACCAGATGGAATTTTTTAATATTTTATTTATTTATTTTTAGAGAGGGGAAAAGAGGACGAAAGACAGGGAAAGACACATCGATGTGGAAGGGAAACATTGATTGATTGCCTCTTGCATGTCAGGTGTATGCCCTGATCAGTAATTGAACCAGCAACCTTTCAGTTTGCAAGACAATGCCCAACCCACTGAGCTACACCAGTCAGGGCTAGACAAGATGGATTTAATTGATATTTTTAGAACATTTCACTCCCAGCAGAATATACATTCTTTTCAAGCACACATTGAACATTTTCCAGTATAGGTCACATGTTAGACACCAAAACAAATCTCAATAAATTTCAAAAGATTGATAATATACCAAGATGGTAGCCATTTTCTATTTGGCATCATGGCTGCCCTCAGACCCCTTGTGAAACTCAAAATCATCAAAAAGAGGACCAAACATTTCATTCACCACCAGTCACACCAATATGTTAAAATTAAGAATAACTGGCAGAAATACAGAAACAGTAACGATAGGGTTGCAGAAAATTCAAAGGCCAGATCTTGATGCTCAACAGTGGTTATAGGGAAAGTAAGAAAAGAAAGCACATGTTGCCCAGTGGCTTTGGGAAATTCTTGGTCCCCAGCATTAAGGAACTTGAAGAGCTGCTTACATGCAACATATGTTACTGTGCTGAGATTGCCCACATCTCCTCAAAGAGCTGCAAAGCCATTGTGGGAACAGCAGCCCAGCTGGCCATGCAGAAAGGAAAATTAATATGCAGCTTGTGTGCACATTGTATCTGTTACTAGAAGCATAAAATTCTGCCATTTGGTGGAAGGAAGGAAGGAAGGAAGGAAGATCATACCAAGCATTGTCTTCAGTCTCAATGATATGAAACTAGAAATCAATTACAAAAAGAAAACCGAGAAAACACATGAACACACAATGGCTAAATAACATGCTACTAAACAATGAAACAATGAATGGGTTAACAATGAGATCAAGGAAGAAATCAAAAGATACTTTGAGACAAATTATAATGAAAACACAATGACCCAATATCTATGGGACAGAGCCAGAGGAGTTCTAAGAGGGAAATTCAGAGCAATATAGGCCTACCTCAAGAAACAAGAAAAATCTCAAATCAACAATCTAACTTTAAACCTCAGGGAACTAGAAACAACAGCCCAAAGTGAGTAAAAGGAAGGAAATAATAAAGATCAGAGTAGAAATAAACAGAGTCTAAAAAATACAAAATATTAATGAAACCAAGATCTGGTTCTTCTTTTTTGTTTAATTTTTTAAATTTTTATTTATTTATTTTTAAGAGGAGGAAAGGAAGGGAGGAAGAGAGGGAGGGAAATATCAATGTCCAAGAGAAACATATATTGGTTGCCTCTCACATACCCCCAACCGGGGACCTGACCCACAACCCAGGTATGTGCCTTGACTGGGAATCGGACCAGTGACCCTTTGGTTTGCAGGCTGGTGCTCAATCCACTGAACCACACCAGCCAAGGCCCAAAGCAATCTTGAGAAAGAAGTACAATGTTTGGAATATCACACTACCTGATATCAAACTATATTACTAGACTATAATAATCAAAACAGCATGGATCCCTGGCCAAGTAGCTCACTTGGTTAGAGCTTCATCCAACATGTTAAGGTTGCAATTTGATCCCTGGTCCAGGCACATACAAGAGGCAACCAATGAATGCATAAATAAGTGGAACCAATCAATGTCCCTCTCTCTAAAATCAATTTAAAAAATTTTAAAAACAGCATGGGACTGGCATAAAAACAGGCAAGTAGATCAATGAAACAGAATAGAGAGCCAAGAAGTAAACCCATGACTATATGGTTATTTATCTGTGACAAAGGAGACAAGAATATACAATGGGGTAAAGACAGTCTCTTTAATAAATGGTGTTGAGAAAACTGGACAGATACAAGCAAAAACAAAAACAAAACAAAAAACTAGATCACTTTCTTACACCACATGTATAAACTCAAAATGGATTAAAGACTTAAATGCAAGATCCAAAATCATAAAACTCCTGGAAGTAAACATAGGCAGTAAACTTTCCAACATTGTTCTTAGTAATTTTTTTTTTTTTTTTTTGCTATATCTCCTCAGGCAAGAGAAACAAAAGAAACAATAAACAAATGAGGTTACATTAAGCTAAATGTTTTTGCCTGGCAAAGGAAATCATCAACAAAACACAAAGACAACCTATGAACTGGGAGAAGATATTTGTCAATGATACACCCCATAAGGGGTTAATATCCAAAATTTATAAATAACTCATACAATTCAACATTAAAAAGACAAATAATCCAATTTTAAAAATGAACAGAAAACCTGAATAGACATTTCTCCAAAGAGGACATACAGATGGCCAATAGACATAAGAAGTCACTAATTATCAGAGGAATGTAAATTAAAGCCACAATGAGATATCACCTCATGCCTATTATCAATCAATCAACAAACAACAAATGTCAGTAAGGATGTGGAGAAAATGGAGCCCTCGTGTAGTGCTGGAGGGATGACAAATTGGTGCAACCATGATGAAAACAGCATGGAGGTTCCTCAAAAAAATTAAAAATAGGACTACCTATGACTCAGCAATCCCACTTCTGGGTGTTTATCGAAAGAAATCCAAAATACTAATTTGAAAAAAAAAAATTGTATGTGTGTGTGTGTGCGAATCCGTATGTTCATTGCAGCATTATTTACAATAGCCAAGATATGAAAGCAACCTTAAGTGTCCATTGATAGATGACTGAATGAAGATGTGGTATGTATATACAATGGAATATGACTCAGCCATAAAACAAATGGGATCTTGTTATTTGTGTTACCGAACAGCAACTGGGGTCTTGCTGCCCACCACCACCCTCTAGGCAAAATTCCAGAGACAAAGGTTTGGTGATAAGGAAAAGGAGCCTTAATTCAAAAGCAGTCACTTAAGCCTGTCAAGTCACAGCTTTCATCACTTAAACCTAACAAGACTAGACTCTTAACACCTGGGTTCTTCTATCATTGCCCATATTAGTTTTAATTATCTTATTTCTATAGCATTAGTTTACAAACTAAAACAACAAAGGATGCAAAAGCTATACAATTTTGGAAGAATGGCAGGTTTCTGCCTCAGAGCCTGTTTCCTCTAGAACACCCAAAGAATAGACCTGCCACCCTCTGCCAGGCCAGCCCAATCCTAGGCTATGCCTGGAAGTTCCTTGCCACCTGGAGTTTCTTCCTATCCAAAAAATACCACTCATTTGGAAATACAGGCAGCAGCAGCAGCGCAATCATCCAGGGATCCTCGAGGAAGAAGAGCCTGAGAACCAGAGAGCCAGAGCCAGCTTGAAAGCCAGCTTGAGAGCCAGATCTCTTTATTTCCATTGGCTCTGGAGGCATTCAGCTTCTCAGCCAATCCCATCCTAGACTGCTTTCAATTGCCTCAGTAAACTCCTTCTTTGGCCCCTCCCTACTTCTCCCCAGTGATCTGATCAGATCTCTCTGTATCATTTGCAACAAGAATGGATTTAAAGGGTGTTAAGCTAAATAAAATAAGTCAGACAAAGACAAAAACTATATAATTTCACTTACTTGTTGAATCTAAAAAGCAAAATAAACACTCACAAACAAAAACAAGCTCATAGATACAGAGAACATCTTGATCTTTGCCAGATAGAAGGGGTATTGAGGGCCTGAGTGAAAAAGGTGGAGGGACTAAGAAGTACAAATTGGTAGCTGTAAAAGTCATGGGGATGTAAAGCACAACATAGGGAATATAGTCAATAATATTATAATAACGATGTATAGTGTCTGGGGGACTAGAGTTATGGGGAGATCACTTCCTAAGTTATATAAATGTCCAATCACTATGCTGTACACCTGAAACTTATATAATATTGAATGTCAACTACATTTGAAAAATATTTTTTTAAAATACACATGGGTTTTTATTAAGTACCAAGAAAACAAACTGGATTTCAATGTGATAAACATAAAGATATTAGGAGGCCAATAACACTTAAATCCTAAAATCTATCCCAAAATCAGGAAGGGAGATAAGACAAAAACATTTTCTATATTTCATATCCATCAAGGTAGTAATAATTAACCTTTTTATTAGAAAAAATCTAAACATAGATATGAACATATTTTTCAGTATAAATAAAAATAGCTTCGTTCTCACCATTGACTACCAAAAAATAACTTGTGTAGTAAAAAAGTATATTTGGGGGCTTGAAAGACTGGTATTGACTTGAAGTGCCAGTCCTGACACATCTTGTATGTCTAACCTTAAGCAAAGCACTCAATCCCCATAATGTTTGTATCGGATCTATAAAATGGGGGTGTAGTTGCCCCCCTTGTTTACATATGAGATAACGGTTAAAGTCCCTTGTAAATAAAACCAGGCTATTTTGTAATAACTTCCCCAAGGCTTCTTTAAGTCCTTCATTTCATCTTTGATTATTCTCATCTGGTTAAGGAAAGTGAGGGCTCTGAGGACTGACCTGATTTGAGAGAGGGATGGCTTAGGTCTTGGGGAAAGAAACTGAGGGGACAAGACAGAGGGAGGGCCACGTGTCTGATTACCCTAGCATTGAGGAGGTTTTAGCCACCCTAGGCTGGCTGCCGTCCAGACACAAAAGTGAGTTCAGTGGTGAAGATCTGTCCTTGCCCTTGAGGACTTTAGCCTTTAGCCTTTAGCCAGGGATCTGAGTGTAACCCACTGAAAATCCTTCACGGGCAGATTATAATCACCAAAATGAGTGGTTCCCACAAAGCTCCAAGCTGGTTGTGCTAGGTAAGATCTGCCTCAGGCTAAAAGAAAGAGCCGAGCCTCCAGGGAAAGCCTGGGCACAGGGGTGGGGCATTGGCACCAGAACCCCAGTGTATTCAGCAGGGAGTAGGCTAGCTGTGGGGCAGGGTACTGACTTCCAGAAGGTAGGAGGGGGCCAGATTGCCAGGGCCTCAGAGCCAGGCTTGATAACATTTATATTCCATGCATTAGGAAACAAAACCACCATACATTGCTAAGCAAAAGAGTCCCAAGGTGAAAGTGAATTTTTACCAGGATGAGTTTTGCAAAGATGGACAAGATGAAATCATGAAGAGACTTAAAGAACAGAGAGAGAGAGAGAGAGAGAGAGAGAGAGAGAGAGAGAGAGAGAGATTTTTTTCACTCTTTTATTTACCTTTTTAAATTATATTTTATTCATGCTATTACAGTTGTCCCCACTCTTCCTCTGCCTCTTATAATCAGGAATTAGGATAGGTGGTTCTGCTTCCTACCAAAGACAAGTTCTTCCCAGAATATGTGTTTTCCCTTTAAATGAAGTTTATTTACCCTTCAAAACAAGCTTACACAACTGTGAGGTGACTGTCATGGCCCTGCAGGTGCCAAATCAGATGAGGTTTCTACTCAAGGCCCTAGATCTTTACAACCGCTTGTCACACTCTGCTTACCAAATGTGGCAGGGGGGAGGGGAGGCATTTAAAAAATATATTTCAGCTTATGCAATATTAACTTACTGGTATGTCAGAGAGTACCACTGAAGTTCAGTTTTGCACTTTTTTCTTTTGTAATCAGCTTTCCTTTATTATCAACTCATCCTGCATACTTGGTTCAGTAGCAGACACCTTTCTGGCTCTCCAGCCCAGGCTTTGGCTTGGCTCAGACTCAGAAGCACCTGAATTGCTGCTTCCCTTTTGTCTCAGATCCAAGTTGTTTATTTATCTTCCCTAGACTATTTGGGTCATTAAAAACCATGTATTAGTTTGCTTTTTCAACTTCTCTATTCCCTAGAATTTAGCTTCCTTATTTTACACAGGATAGAATAGAGTTATGCTGGGTATTTTATAGCAGAATTTGGGCATGTGGGTCAGGGAGGAAGGCCTACTCTGAAATAGAGAAAGAGGGCATTGTTTTTATCTTATTTTATTTTTATTTATTTATTTTTTTTTATTGTATTTATTGTTAGAGAGAGGGGAAAGGAGAAAGAGAGGGAAAGAAACATAACTGTGTGGTTGCCTCTCATGCACCCCCAACTGGGGAACTGATGTGCAACCTAATTATGTACCCTGACATGGGAATCGAACCAGTGACACTTGGTTCGCAGGCCAACGCTCAATCCACTGAGCCACAGCAGCCAGGGCTGAGGGCATTATTTTTTTATTTGTTTTTTTATTCTCTGTATTATCATATTCTTCATCATGTCATGAAATGCAACATTTATTGGTACAGAAACTATGGAAGGTACATAAACCTTATGATTCCTGTTTATAATCCGGTTGGATGGTCTATATAGAATAAACTATGTATTATGTGTCAAGTTGCCCCTGGCTGGTTTGGCTCAGTGGATTGAGCGTCGGCCTGCGAGCTAAGTGTCGCTGGTTCGATCTTCCAGTCAGGGTACATCAGAGAAGGAAAACTCTGACTCCAAAAAACCTCCGCTGCCTTGCGGCATACCTCTTCAGGGGAAAGGCTAAGGGAGTAAACCCCGACAGAAAATCCGGAGCCGGAGTCCCTAAGGCGGTTTGACGTTGTAGTCAACACCGGCAACTCCTGCGGCGCACCTGAAGCCAAGCTGTATTGACTCCGTCTTTCCCTTGGACCCTTCAGCTGCGAAGAGAGGGGGGGTCTGCTGCATGGGCAACAGCAGACCCTCCATATCACCCTGCCCAGGCTCTGTAGCTTCAGCTTCACTGGAGAGGACACTCCAGCGTCATCACAAGATGTCGATTCAACACGGGAGGAGACAGATACCGTGTCACTCCCGAGTCGGACTGCACAGCCATTCTCGGCGGTGCAGATGGACTCTTAAGAAGCTACACCATCGTCTCTCGGGACGGACGGCTGCCGACGACGACGACGATGTGTCAAGTCAGAAGCATAGAGGAGAGGTGATGGTCAAAGGCTAAGGGAGGCAGGGAAGGTTTGGAGGAAGTGGGGCCCTTGTAGGATGGGTGGGACCTGAGAGACAGAAACGGAGTGGTGGGTTCTATGCAAGGAGAAGCCCCAAGAAAAGCTGTGGAGGCCTACACAGGCTGGCTGCGCCTGATGAACTCAGCATGTGGAGTGTGCTAGAGAAGAGGTGTGTGTGCCGGGAGAGTGGATGATAACGCTGAGAAGACAGGGCCATGTCTCAGAGCCTGGGCTCGGAACCCAGTCTGAGGCTGGCTTCAGGGGACCAGACCCTAAAGCTGTACTGAAAGTGGGGTGTGTTTGTGCAGGCTTCTGTAGAGATGACCATAGAGGTCAAAGGACTTTGGGGAGAGCTTTGCATGTCTTGGCTGAAGGTTCTGGATTTTATTCTGTGGAAACCAATAGTTTGGGGCTGAAAAAGCTGTATCACAGGGAAAACAGTTATTGTGTAAGGGTTTTTGTTCTGCTGCTGCTTGGTTTTTATTTTTTCAATATTCAGCAGTGAGGGGTTAGAATAAGGGTAAACTCAAGTAGGAAAATGATTTCACCTCAGGCATGAGGTGAAAAGGCCCAAACACTATGATGGAATGGGCAGGAGAAACACAAGAATTGGCAAGAGCTTGTGGCTGCATGTGATGAGAGAAAAAGAATGTATTCACTCTCAAGTGAATTGAAGAGACTGAGGCCTCAGCCCTGGCTAGGTGTAACTAGGCTTATGCATAATACTGCCTTACTTATATAACTTACTGCTTCTAACAACAGATTTTGCTTAAAAACTGCCCCAATTTCAGTTTCCAGAGGATCCATTTTTTGAAGGATCAGTGTGTCTTCTCAAACGGGTATGAATGACCAACAAACTCTGAGCTTCTCCCTAGGCAGAGAAGCTGGGCCAGTACACCCTACTAAGCTGAAGGTGGAGGACCAAACATGTAAGGGTTTCCTGACGGAAGTCACATGAGGTTTTAGGGATTCATCAGGTTTCTGCTGTAACGTCTTTCTTTTAAATTATTATTACAATGGCAACATACAACTACTGAAGAAAATGTAGAAAACAAACAAAAAAAATTTACATTTTTGGCTTTCTCAGACAGATTCCTAAATAATCATACCAACTCAGGCAGCAATGACCAAAAATAAAGTTGTTATGTGTCAAAAACTTCAATCAAGACACTTTTGGCCCTTGTTGATGTGGTTTGGTGGATTGAGTGCCAGCCTGCAAACTGAAAGGTTGCTGGTTCAATTCCCAGTCAGGGCATATGCCTGGGTTGTAGGCAGGGTCCCTAGTTGGGGCGTGCCAGAGGCAACTGATCAATGTTTCTCTCCCTCTCTTTCTCCCTCCCTTCCCCTCTCTCTATAAATAAATAATATCAGATTTTAAAACAATAGGAGGGGGCTGAGATGGGGACAGATGCACAAGGGGGATTCAATAATGTGGATTTTAACCTGTATCCTGAGCTGGGTTGTAAGTACTTGAGTGTTCATTTTAAATATTTTGCTCATATAACCTATTTTTTGTATGCATTTAATATTTAATTAGATTTTGAAAAACTAGATAGAGGCAGAAGTCTCCTGCAAAAGACGTAATTACAAAGCCTTAGCCTCATAATTCTGGAACTTGAAACTTATTAACTCTATCTTCGTTTAACAGTCAGACAAACAAAATGAAAAGACCAAGTAAATGAAGGAAATATATTAATAGATGAAGAAAAATGACCCAAGAGCCTCAGGTTTCTCTGTCTTCTGGATCACATTTGTCTTTTACATTTCTTCTTCTTCTTCTTCTTCTTCTTTTTAAAAAATCCTCACCTGAAGATATGTTTGATTTTTTTAGAGAAACATTGACATGAGAGAGAAACATCAATTGGTTGCCTCTGAACGCGCCTGACCAAGGATGGAACACACAAGGTATATGCCGTAACTGGGGGTCAAACCCACAAACTTTTGGTGTATGGGACAACGCTCCAACCAACTGACCTACTCGGCCAGGGTCCATGTCTTCTTTTTAATATTTCATTTATTATTGTAGTCAAAAACATTTCTGCCCTGGCTGGTGTGGGTGAGTGGATTGAGCACTGGCCTGCGAACCGAAAGGTCTCTGGTTCGATTTCCGGTCAGGGCATACGTCTGGGTTGCAGGCCAAGCCCCCATTGGGGGTGTGCAAGAGGCAACCGGTCTACGTATCTCTCTCACATCGAAGTTTCTCTCCCTCTTTTTCTCCTCCCTTCCCATCTCTCTAAAAATAAATAAATGAAATAAAATAAAAACATTTCTTACAAAAATAAATTAATTAATTAACAAAGAAAAACGTTTCTTGAGAACAGATTAGATTGTAAGGATTGGACATAGGCTGAGGAGCACTGTTTAGATCATAAAGACTGGACAGTGGAAAGCAAGACATATGTGGTTCCTGCTCTCATGAAGACAGGAAATTAAGCAATAAAGATATAGGAGGTCAGGTGCTACATGGAAGTACAAGAGGTTAGGAGAGCACAAGGTGTCAGCAGGCAACTGAGCCTTGGGGGATGTATTGTAGAGAGCAGTAAGAACAGACGCTTATTGTATGCCAGGCCATGTTTTAAGCACTTTACATATTCTATATACTATATGTTAATTCATTGAATCCTCACAACCACCTTAACTAGATAAGAGCTGTCCCTATCCCCATTTTACAGATCAGGAAATTAAGGCATGGAGGGGTTAAGTGACTAGCCCAAGGTCACACATCTAGGACGTGCTGAACCAAGATTCAAACCCCGACACACTGGTTTTGTTCATCACCACACTCTGCTGCCCCTTATGCTTCCCTGAGCAAATGACATTCTGGCCAAGACCTGAGAGATAAAGAACCAGCAGGAAGATTAGAGTTCTGTACATGTATGTATGCATCACTTGAAGGTGGTACATACAGGAGCTAAAGTAAATATTTTGCCACAAAAAGTATGAAAGATCCTTCCAGCTGAAAATAGTTGTCCTTAATTTCTTTCTTTTTTCTTTTTCTTTTTCTTTTTTTTTCCTGAAGAGGCTGTGCAGGCATGAGGCGCGGTCTGGTCTGGGGGAGGTAGTCTGGGCTCTTTCAGTTTCTCTGGGAGAGACACAGACCTTGGTGCCAGGGTTCTGAGGGTTTTTAAAGGCCCATGGCAACAACTGCCAGGGCTCCTGGGAAAGTCCCCAGGCATCTGGGATCCTAAGCCTTTGGCAGTCCCTGTGTCCCCTCTTGGCCTCATTTTCCAAACCGATCCCACATCAATCAAGCACAAGAACCTAAGACATGACCTAGCAAACAGCTGGCAGAGTAATTTTAAAATCCAATTTAAAGTTGTATATGTATAAGTCCCCATGTATTTCTCTAGAGGATTCTATCTTTCAAGCAGAATTTTTTTAAGTCAAATAAGGTAATCTCTATTTTCATTCCCATCAAACCTGAGTACAGGGCCCTGCAGCTTCCGATCAGTGCTAATCCTCTTTAAGTGCCCATATAAGCAAGTCGCAGCTTGGGAGTCAGGGCAACTCCAGGACCCAGAGAGAAAGGTCAGGACTGCTGATATTTATTGTGTTAACACTGTTCATGTGTTTGACTTTGTCTGACAGAAGAAAAGAAATAGAAGACATGGATTACAGTTGCTGGAGTGGGAGAGAGCGAGGCTTCCGAGATCTGCCATGTGTTGTCCAGCTTCCTCAATCTTGGGTTTCTAGCCTCCTTCAAAATAATTAAATAAATAAATAAATAAATAAATAAAGGACTCAGAAGAAACAAGAGTGAGGAGAGAGCAGGGTTCTGGGGCAGAGAATGGAGCAGAGAAAGCGAGGTGGGAGCAGACAGGGGGCACAGCTGCCAGCAACTCATACCTGCTTGTCTAACTCAGACCCCTGTCTTTTTGGTGATTCTGTGGCTGCCAGGTCTTGGCCTCAGACGTCAATGGCGAGTGAAAGCATCTTGTCCCAGGGCCAGCAGCACAGCCTATCCTGTGAGGATGACCGCATTTTGCTTCTCCTAACAAATGCCTTTTGCATCCAGCAACCCAGATTTATTTTTCTGGGGTTTTCTTCTCTCTGTGGCCTAAACTGTATAGATACATCTGGAGAATTTCTCCAGTTTTTTTTTTCCCCCAGGCATTTTCTAAATATCATTGTTCCTGCCTTATAATTTGTCTCAAATGAACAAATAAACTTTAGGATAACCCCAAATGACCCTTGGCTACTTGAAGAATCAGGCCTGCTGTGGCCACCCCTGCCCCCCACCCCACCCAACCAGAGTCATCACCCATGCAGGTGAAGGTTTTGAGTGATTGGAAGAAGACAGCAATGCTGATCAGACATCCTGGGGAAGAGAGGAGAGGGTCCTGGCTAGGACAGGTGGGCTGGAGTAGAAGGAAGCTCTTGACAGAAATTTGCTTGCTGTGTTGGGACCCAGGGAGGCTCTTTAGGAGATGGCTCTCAGGAAAGAAGGCAGCTCCATCAGGAGGAGAGCAGGGCAGGGAGCCAAGTTATAGGAGGGCTTTTCCATGACCCTATAAATGTAACTTCCCAGAGTGCATGACCACCAATGTCTGCAGCTATGAAGTGGTCACAGTTTCACTAGGCAGCTCATGGACGAATGGATACAAAGCCCTAAGCACATGCCAGGGCCTGGTGTATGATAAGTGGTCTCCAAATATGAGCCAGTATCATGATTATTATTGAGCAGAAAGGTGCCTCCCCCAAATATTTAGCCATTGCCCCAGTGCTGTCTTCAAAAGCAACCTGGTCCATGTCTGATCCCCTTTCTTTTTGTTTCCATAATAAATGTCTCAGTGCCTTCCAGCATACCTGGTACTGCATGGTTTTCAGATCACCACCATGGTTACCTTCTACAGATAATTCAAGTTATCCATGGCCCCTTTAAACATTTTAAACACACACCCTGAATTGAATCTAATACTTCAGGTATTATCTGACCATCCAAGAATACAGTGGAAAAAAACTTCAATTCTCCCACTGGTTTATAAACAAGCCATTATGCCACGCATGTGGGAAAGGCTGGAGATATGGAGATGAGTAAAACATAGTGCCTGCTCTTTGCAATGGCCCCGAATGGGGCTACTATCATCATACCTTAATTGATCAATAAATTGTGGTCTGTTCAAACATTGGAATTTTTTTTTTAAGTAAAATATTGTTTGTTTGTTTGTTTTTTGGTTTTTCAATTACAGTTGTCCCCTTTTCCCCCAATTTCTCTCCCCCACCCAACCCACCCCCTCTCCCGCGATCATATCCCTCCCCGTTGTCCATGTCCATGAGTCATTTATACGGGTTCTTTGACTAAACCCTTCCCTTACTTATCCCCCTTCTCTCCCACTCCCCTTCCCCCTATTGACTGCTATTCTGCTCTTCGTTCTATTTAGTTCCTTTGTTTGTGTTGTTCTTTAGTATCCTGTATTAGGTGATATCATATGGTATTTTTCTTTCTTTCCCTGGCTTATTTCACTAAGCATAACTCTCTCTAGTTCCATCCATGTTGTTGCAAAAGGCAGGAGTTCCTTCTTTCTTTCTGCTACATAGTATTCCATTGTGTAAATGTACCACAGTTTTTTGATCCACTCATCTACAGATGGGCACTTAGGTTGTTTCCAGCACTTAGCTATTGTAAACAGTGCTGCAATGAACATAGGGGTGCATAAGTTCTTTTGAATTGGTGTTTCAAGATTCTTCGGGTATAATCCTAGTAGTGGAGTCGCTGGTTCAAAAGGCAGTTCCATTTTTAATCTTTTGAGGTAATTCCATACTGTTTTCCATAGTGGCTGCACCAGTCTGCATTCCCACCAACAGTGCAGTAGGGTTCCCGTTTCTCCACATCCTCACCAGCACTTGTTGTTTGTTGATTTGTTGATGATGGTCATTCTGACTGGTGTAAAATGGTATCTCATTGTGGTTTTTATTTGCCTCTCCCTGATGGCTAATGATGTTGAGCATTTTTTCATGTGTCTATGGACCACTTTGGAGAAGTGTTTGTTCAGGTCCTTTGCCCATTTTTTAATTGGGTTGTTTGTTTTCTTGATGTTGAGTCGTATAAGCTCTTTATATATTTTGGAAATCAGTCCCCTGCCTGTGAGGTCATTGGCAAATATGTTTTCCCATATGGTTGGTTTCCTTTTCATCTTGCTGATGTTTTCTTTTGCTGAGCAGAAACTCTTTAGTTTGATGTAATCCCATTTATATATTTTTTCCTTTATTTCTCTTGCTTTAGGAGATGTATCCGTGAAGAAATTGTTACGTGAGATATCTGACATTTTCTTGCCTGTGTTTTCCTCTAGGACTTTTATGGTGTCACGGCTTACATTTAAGTCTTTGATCCATCTTGAGTTTACTCTCGTGTGTGGTGTAAGTTGGTGGTCTAGTTTCATTTTTTTGTAGGTCCCCATCCAGTTCTCCCAGCACCATTTGTTAAAGAGGCTCTTCTCACTCCATTTTATGTTCCTTCCTCCTTTATCAAATATTAGTTGACCATAGAGGCCTGGGTTTATTTCTGGACTCTCTATTCTGTTCCACTGATCTATATGTCTGTTCTTATGCCAGTACCAGACTGTTTTGATTACAGTGGCTTTGTAGTATTGTTTGATAACTGGTGTTGTGATTCCTCCTGCTGTGTTCTTCTGTCTCAAGATTGCTTTTGCTATTCGGGGTCTTTTTTGGTTCCATATGAATTTATGGAGTATTTGTTCTAGGTCAGTGAAATATGTCATTGGTATTTCAATAGGGATTGCATTGAATCTGTAAATTGCTTTGGGTAGTATGGCCATTTTGATGATGTTGATTCTTCACATCCAAGAACATGGTATTTGCTTCCATTTATTTGTATCTTCCTTAATTTCTTTCTTCAATGTTATGTAATTTTCAGAGTACAGGTCTTTTATCTCTGGTTAAGTTTACTCCTAGGTCCTTTATTTTTCTTGTTGCTATAGTAAGTGGTATTTTCTTTTTTGTCTCTGTCTCTGACATTTTATTGTTGGTGTACAGAAATGCCTTAGACTTCTGTATATTTATTTTGTATCCTGCTATTTTGCCAAATTCACTTATTATATCTAGTAGTCTTTTAGTGGAGTTTATAGGGTTTTCTAGGTATACTATCATGTCATCTGCATATAATGAAAGTTTTACTTCCTCTTTCCCAATTTGGATGCCTTTTATTTCTTTTTCTTGCCTGATTGCTGTGGCTAGGACTTCCAACACTATGTTGAAAAGGAGTGGAGAGAGTGGACAACCTTGTCTAGTTCCTGAACTCAGGGGGAATGCTTTTAGTTTTTGTCCATTGAGTATGATGTTGGCCTCAGGCTTCTCATATATAGCCTTAATTATGTTAAGGTATGCTCCCTCTATTCCCATTTTGCTGAGTGTTTTAATCATAAATGGGTGTTGTACTTTATCAAATGCTTTTTCTGCATCTATTGATATGATCATGTGATTTTTGTCTTTCATTTTGTTTAGGTGATGTATTATGTTTATTGATATGCAAATATTAAACCATCCTTGCATCCCTGGAATGAAGCCCACTTGATCATGATGTATGATCTTTTTGATGTATTGCTGGATCCTGTTTGCCAATATTTTATTGAGGATTTTAACATCTATGTTCATCAGTGATACTGGCCTGTAGTTTTCTTTCTTTGTTGTGTCTTGACCTGGTTTGGGGATTAGGATAATATTGGCTTCATAGAAAGAGTTTGGAATTTTCCCCTCTTCTTGGATTTTTTGGAACAGTTTGAGGAGGATAGGAGTTAGTTCTTTCCTGAATGTTTTGTAGACTTCGCCTGTGAAGCCATCCGGTCCAGGGCTTTTGTGTGCAGGGACATTTTGGATTACTGTTTCAATTTCCTTCTTTGTTATTGGTCTGTTGAGACTTTCCACTTCTTCTTGATTCAGTTTTGGAAGGTTGTATGTTTCTAGAAATTTGTCCATTTCTTCTAGATTGTCAAATTTCTTGTCATACAGTTGTCTGTAGTAATTTCTAACTATCATTTGTGTTTCTGTGGTATCAGTCGTGATTTCTCCTCTTTCATTTCTGATTTTGTTTATTTGGGTCTTCTCTCTTTTTTTCTTGATTAGACTGGCCAGAGGCTTGTCGATTTTGTTTATTTTTTCGAAGAACCAGCTCCTAGTTTTGTTGATCTTTTAGATTGTTTGTTTAGTCTCTACGTCATTTAGTTCTGCTCTGATCTTGATGATTTCGTTCCTTCTTCTTCCCCTAGGCTTTGTTTGTTGTTGTTGTTCTAGTTCTTGTAGCTTTATGGTTAGGTTTTTTTATTTGAGATTCTTCTATCCTTTTTAGATATGCCTGTATTGCTATGAACTTACCTCTCAGGACTGCTTTTGCTGTGTCCCACAGGTTTTGGGTTGTTGTGTGCTCATTATCATTAGTTTCTAGAAATTTCTTGATTTCTTTTTTGATGTCATTGTTAATCCATTCATTATTTAATAGCATGTTATTCAATCTCCATGAGTTTGGGTGTCTTTGATATTTTTCTCTGAGGTTGATTTCTAGTTTCAAGGCATTGTGATCTGAAAAGATGCTTGATATGATTTCAATTTTCTTGAATTTGTTGAGGCTTGTTTTGTGTCCTATCATGTGGTCTATCTTTGAAAATGTCCCATGTACATTTGAAAAGAATGTATATTTTGCTTCTTTGGGGTGGAAAGTTCTATATATATCAGTTAGGTCCATGTGGTTTAGTGTGTTGTTCAATGCCTGTATATCATTGGTGTTTCTTTGCTTTGATGATCTGTCTATTGTTGATAATGGAGTGTTGAAGTCCCCTACTATGAGTGTGTTGTTGTTGATATCCTTTCTGTGGTCTTCTAGTATTTGCTTTATGTATTTGGGTGCTCCTATGTTGGGTGCATATATGCTTATCAATGTCATATCTTCTTGATGGATTGTTCCTTTAAGTATGAAATGTCCTTCTTTGTCTCTTTTTATTGCCGTTGCTTTGAAATCCATTTTGTCTGATATGAGGACTGCTACCTTGGCTTTTTTTTTCCGGTCCATTTGCTTGGAATATTTTTTTATATCCCTTTACTTTCAGTCTGTGTAAATCTTTTGTTTTCAGGTGTGTTTCTTGTAGACAGCAAATATGTGGGTCCTGTTTTCTTATCCATTCCGTTACCCTATGTCTTTTAATTGGAGCGTTTAATCCATTTACATTTAAGGTTATTATTGACGTGTATTTATTCATTGCCCTTTGTACCTCTGTTCCTCTCCTCTCTTGTTCTTTTCTTCTTTTTTCTTAGAACACTCCCTTTAGCATCTCTTGCAATGCTGGTTTGGTGGAGATGTATTCTTTCAGTCTTCCTTTGTCTGAGAAACTCCTTATTTCACCTTCTATTTTGAATGAGAGCCTTGCTGGATAGAGTATTCTTGGTTGTAGGCCTTTGTTTTTCATTGCTTGAAATATTTTTTGACCATTCCCTTATGGCTTGTAATGTTTCTGTTGAGAAATCGCTTGATAGCCCTATAGGAGCTCCCTTGTATGTTATTTGCTGTTTTTCTCTTGCTGCTTTTAGGATTCTCTCTTTGTCTTGAAATGTTGCCATTTTAATTATGATGTACCTTGGAGTGGGTTTTGGGGGGTTCCTCTTCATTGGAACTCTCTGTGCTTCCTGAACTTGTATAACTTTTTCTCTCATCAGGTTCGGAAAATTTTCTGTCACTATTTCTCCTATCAGTTTTTCAATTCCATGGTCCTTTTCTTCTCCCTCTCTAAGTCCGATGATCCTGATATTATTTCTTCTCATGCTATCCTGTAATTCCCTTACATCTTGTTCATATTTTTTCAATCGTTTTTCATTTTGCTGTATTGTCTGGGAGTTTTTCTCTACATTATCTTCTAACTCACTAATCCGATCCTCTGCTTCGTTTAGTCTGCTTTTTTGACTGATTCTACTGTGATTTTTCAGTTCAGAGATTGAATTCTCCAATTCTTCCTGTTTCTTGTTAACAGTTTCTGTCTTTTTTTATGCTGGTGTAGTTCTCTGCAAGTTCCCTGTAATTTTCTTGGAGCTGCTGGTAACTTCCTTGGAGGTTGTCATAGTTGTTTTTAAGGATGTCGAGTATATTGAGCTTCTTTACCACCATTGTTTTGAATTCCATGTCTGACATTTGGGCTATGTCTATTTCATCTATCTCTCTTTCTGAGGATTCCTCTTTTCTTTTCATTGAGGGGTTATTTTTGCATCTTACCATGTTGGATTCTTTTTGTTTTATTTATTTATTTATTTATTTGGGGGGGGGGGTGTCTGCTTTGACTTCCCTCCTTTGTGGTGTGAGATTCTTTATGGGAGATCTGGGGGTTTCAGTGGTGCCGTCTCTTTGATATCCTGAGCCTGATGTTCTTGAGTTACCCTTTATGTCGTTTGTTTATGCTGTCTGGTTATATTTCAGATGTTCTTTGGTAGGATCTTCCTTCTGGCTAGTTGGTTGAGAGTCACTCTATCCACTTTGTCTTGAGTTCTTTTGTGGATATGCTGTTAAAAACATAAACACACAGCCCAGGCAGGAGACCCACACCCTCAAAAAAATCCCCCACCCTCTATCCCGCTATCGTTAGCCAACGAGCCCATATTAATATAAATGTAAAGCGATTAGAGCTTTTATACTATAAGAAGAATAGGTAAGAGTTGTTTTGGGGGAGGAAAAATATAATTTTTGATAGAGGTGGTGATAGATTAATAATAGTTGAGACTATGCAAGCCAGTAGGTAATATTTACATTGTATGTTAATAAAAATAGAAGAAAAGGATGGAAAAATGCATAATATAGTAAGAAAGTGGGATTGTATTGTATTGGGTTTATATAGTAATTATATTCTAATATTTAGAGTGATAGGGGGGCTAAATTAGACACACAAACAAACAAACAACGACCAAAGAGAAAGGATGAAAAGGAGAAGTTATATGCAACACGTTAGAGATAAAGTTTGTTTTTCTTTTTGGAAGGGGAGAAAAAAAACAAGAAAAAAGAAGAAATAAAGAGAGAAAAGAAAGAATAAAGAAAGAAAGAAGAAAAAAAACCTGAAAGAAAAAAAGTAACCCAAGAAAAAAGAAGAAAGAAAAGAAGAAAGAAAGAAAAGAAAGAAGAAAGAAGAAGGAAAGAAAGAAGAAAGAGAGAAAAAAAGTGGGGGGAAAAAAAGGATGTTTTTACTCAGTTTAGCCTTGGTGTGTCGCCTTCTTTTTCTGTGTCCGCAGCTGGTCTAGTGTGGCGGTTCAGAGGTTCTTGTTTCTTGCAGCACTGGTGTGCGCCCGCGGGTTGCCGGCACGGCGCACTCCCCTGCTGCCCGCTGGAGCCAGCTGAGGTGTCCTTGCGTGCAAGCCCCTGCATGGGCGGGGCGGCCGAGAGCTTGCCCTGCAATTGGCGCCTATTGTTGCCGGGCCGAGGTGTCTCCGCGCGGGCACTTCCCTGCCCTGGCAGGGTGGCCGAGGGCTTGCCCCGCGATTGGCGCCTATTGTTGCCGGGCCGAGGTGTTTCCGCTCTCGCACTGAGGTGTCCCCGCGCGCACGTCCCTGCCCCGGCGGAGTGACCGAGGGCTTGCCCCGTGATTGGCGCCTATTGTCCCCGGGCTGAGGTGTTTTCAAGCTCACGCACCCATGCCCTTAGACCCGCTGAGCCGAGCTCCGGGAGTTGGTCTCTCTCCTCTTAGGGCGGGGCCCCGGACACTTGTGCACAGTGGAAGTGAGCATCTGTGAGTTGCTGCTGCCCGCTGTTCCCATGCCGCAGCCACCCGCCTTCCCTCACCCATCTGGGCGGGGAGGAGCGGAGCCTGAGCTAGTGGTCTGCTTTCCAGCCTGGGGCCCGGCGCCCACGGGAGCTGTCTAGGGGTATCTGTGCACGATCCTCTGCGTGTTCAGTGGGCCCTCCCTGTGCCTGTTGGGGCACTGATCTTATGTCCATTGGGGAGTGTCCGAGGGATGCCTGGACTCACTGCCCCATGCACCTGGGCCACTGAATGAGAGCACTTCCCTATGCGCGTCCCCAGGACCCAAGGGTAGGGTTGGGGAGTGGATGAGCGCGCCTCTGTGCCTGCGCTCCTCAAGAATGGCCTACCACCCCCAAACTTCCCTCCCCTCTCCACTGTCCACTAGAGAAAAATATAAAGGAGAATTATGTTCTCACTTGCCCGGCAGCACACTGTCTCCTGTCCTTCAGCGCCAATGCCACTTGATCGAGTCCCGTCTCTGCCAGCGGGCAGAGATACGCTCTCCTCCCGACTCCTCTCCGGGGCAGCCTGTGGTCGCCAAAAAGCCTTTGTGTACTTCCAGCCACAGCTCAGGCAGCCACCCCAGTCAGGAATCCCGTTTCGTCCCCTTTTCCTCCGCTATCCTCACTAAACAGGTTGTTCCCAGATGGATTTTCTCTAATCCAGCAGTGCCATGGCTCAACTCCTGCCAGTGTCCAGCTGCTCACTGAGATGTTCTGTCTGCAATTAGCCCAAACTGCAGACGGGTCTCGGGAGCCTGAAAGCGCAGCCTCCCCTCACTCCTCCGCCATCTTCCTTCCGCCCAAACATTGGAATATTATATGGCAATGGAAATGGACTATGACTGTATACAATAATATGAATGATTCTTACAAATGTGATGTTGATCAAAAAAGCCAGGTAGAAAAGAGTACATACTATTTGGGGTTTATTTTTTAAAACTGTACAAAAACAGTTGAAACTAATCTATGCTATTGAAAGACTGGATAGAGATTTCCCTGCAGATGAAGACAGAGAGAATAAGAGAGTACAGGAGGGTTCTAGGGTGCTATACTGCTTGGTTTCTTTACCTGGGTGCTGATTCCATACATATGTTCAGTTTGTGGAAATTCTGTGAGCTTTACATTCATAATATATGCATTTTATTTTGCTTGGATGTTTATGTATCAAGAAGAAGTTAAGGGAGAAAATATCATGCATAGGATCAAGCTAATTGGAGGAGACAGACAGTGAGATAAATTTAGCTCATCATGATAAACACCATGATAGAGAAATATATATGTGATACAGTGATATAAACAAAAGAAGGAGCAAGTGACCAACGCTCAGGAAGGAACAGGGTCAGCAGGCTTCCTGGAGGGACTCTAGAGCTAAACAGGAGGTGAACCTCATCCTCTGAGGCTGAATACTTGGGAAAGAAGGTGAATACTATTTTAGATACACTTAGAGAAAGAGGGCTAAGATGTTAAAGACACTCACCTCCAAGGATTTCATTGGTTTCCTGATGAGAGTGGCTGTAAGACATGAACATGGTGATGATTTAGAATAACTGGGGGATGAGAGCCAGAGTCAACCAGAGCTAAAATAAATAAATAAATTGATGGGTGGTACAGAAAGAACCCCGAGAAGGTGTATACCAAAAACTTGAAGTGGGACCATTCTTATTGGTTGGGTGGCCTTTTCAGGAGCATAAACAGAAAATCCGGGTTTAAGATTTTACTTGGAAGATGTGGCAAAAGCAGAGCAATTGGCACTAGTGAGAGAGCAGCTTCAAATAATCAGCTCCAGGGTTCAGCCCCCTGTTTTCCTTTCCTGGCTGTGATCACTTCTAGAGATTCCCACCTTGAACCAGGCTTTCTTTCTTTCTTTCTTCTTCTTCTTCTTCTTCTTCTTCTTCTTCTTCTTCTTCTTCTTCTTCTTCTTCTTCTTCCTTCTTCTTCTTCTTCTTCTTCTTCTTCTTCTTCTTCTTCTTCTTTCTTCTTCTCCTTCTCCTTCTCCTTCTTCTTCTTTCTTCTTCCTTCTTCTTCTTCTTCTTCTTCTTCTTCTTCTTCTTCTTCTTCTTCTTCTTCTTCTTCTTCTTCTTCTTTCTCCTTCTCCTTCTTCTTCTTCTTCTTCTTCTTCTTCTTCTTTCTCCTTCTCCTTCTCCTTCTTCTTCTTCCTTCTTCTTCTTCTTCTTCTTCTTCTTCTTCTTCTTCTTCTTCCTTCTTCTTCTTCTTCTTCTTCTTCTTCTTCTTCTTCTTCTTCTTTCTTCTTCTCCTTCTCCTTCTTCTTCTTTCTTCTTCTTCTTCTTCTTCTTCTTCTTCTTCTTCTTCTTCTTCTTCTTCTTCTTCTTCTTCTTCTTCTTCTTCTTCTTCTTTCTCCTTCTCCTTCTTCTTCCTTCTTCTTCTTCTTCTTCTTCTTCTTCTTCTTCTTCTTCTTCTTCTTCTTCTTCTTCTTCTTCTTCTTCTTTCTCCTTCTCCTTCTCCTTCTTCTTCTTCTTCTTCCTTCTTCTTCTTCTTCTTCTTCTTCTTCTTCTTCTTCTTCTTCTTCTTCTTCTTCTTCTTCTTCTTCTTCTTCTCTTCCTCCTCCTCCTCCTCCTCCTCCTCCTCCTCCTCCTCCTCCTCCTCCTTCTTCTTCTTCTTCTTCCTTCTTCTCTTTCTCCTCCTTCTCCCCCTTCTCCTCCTCCTCCCTTCTCCTCTTCCTCCTCCTTCTTCCTCCTCTTCCTCTTCCTCCTCTTCCTCCTCTTTCTCCTCTTCCTCTTCTCCTTCTTCTCCTCCTTCTCCTTTTTTTCTTCTTCATCTACATAATTTCCTTGCAATCAGTTTTGAGTACCTAACCTGATCTGATATAGTCCATCTCCAAACCAGAATTGTCTCAGCTCCCTGCCTCTTTGTCTATTCAACATGATCAAATTCAGTATCTTCCTCAACTCAACATGTTCAGAAATTAAATTCATTTTATTTTCTTCCCCACCCTCTTCTGGTCTTTGACCCTCTCCCTCCTTCTGAGTGTTTCCTTGGGCAGCATTACCATCCACTCAGCTGCCCAAAGCAGGTGCCTAGGCCTCCAATCCACCTCACCCAATCAGGCATTAAGACTGTCAGTTTCACTTTATAATAATAACTGTCCTCTCTAGGGCAGTCTCTCCAACTCACCTTTATATTCTAAATTTGAACTCCCTCCTTTGCAAAATCTTTATGACCAGTTGCCCTGATTCTATTGTTACATCTCCCTTCCGTCCTCCAGGCTGCTGCTCTGGTGGTCTTCCTAAAACTCAAATGACCCAGTTACAATGTTTTTATTAATGCAGATAAAACAAGATTATCCTGTGTCAGGACATACCATAATTTCCCATCTAAGGGATGTCTCTTTTCTCTCTTCTTTATTCTTCCATGTTCCTTGTCTGCTTAAAAAATATTTATACATTCACATGGTATAAAAAAATCAGACCTTATAGAAAAAAGAGTATCAAAAAAAAGCAGAAGTTATCTTTTTCTCTCTCTAAACCCCAGTGCTACTTTCCAAAAGTTACTACCAGTTCTTGCGTATCCTTCCTGAAAAAATTGTCTGTATACCTATTCATCTATTTTTTAATTTAACACAAATGATATCATATTGCTGTGCACATTGGTTTCTTTTTTAAACAAAACACTTAGAGGATCTTTCCATATCCACATATATATTTCTACCTCATGTTTTAGTGATTGCATACTTTTCCATTACATGTATGTATTTAACCTGCCGATTAATATATACATAAGTCTTTCCAATGTTTCAATAAACATCCTTGAACATGGTTTTGGCATAATTTTGTCAGCATATCCCTTGGGTAAATTCCTAATGGTAGAATTGCTGAGTCAGTGAGAACAAACATTCAAAATGTTGGCATTGCTAAATTGCCCTCCAAAAGACTTGAATCTGTTTACACTCCCAGAACAGTGTAGGAGGGTGCCTATTTCCCCATAATCTTTGTGAACATTGGGCATTACCAAACTTTTGTTCGCCAATCTGATAGATGACAAATGGATTTCATTGTTGTGATGCATTTCTTCAACTATGAGTGAGGCTGAAAACCTTTCACACATCTATTAGCTATTTCTTTCTTTTTTTTTAAATCCTCACCTGAGGTCATGCTTATTGATTTGAGAGAGAGGGAAAGGAGGGAGATGGAGAGGGAGAGAAGCATCCCTGTGAAAGAGAAACAGCAATAGTTTGCCTCTCTATGTGCTCCAACCAGGGTGGAACTTACAACCTAGTCATGTGCTGTGACCAGAAATCAAACCAGCGACCTTTTGGTTTATGGGACAATTCTTCAACCAACTGAGCCACATCAGCCAGGGTGATTTCTTTTTCCTGTAGACTGTTCATATCCCATGCCTATTTGGTAATTAGTTTATGAGTGGGTGCTTGAACCATTATCTAGTCTTCCAGGAAACTTAATATATTAACTTAACTTAATGAATTTCATCTTTGCCCAAGTATGAGCCTCAACTAATCAAAGAGAATTAGTGGCCCCTGAAAAATCAACTAAGGACCTACTCTTTTTTTTTTTCCATGGGGGCTGCAAGGGTGAGGCCCTGTCTATTGGAGACTCAGGGCCCATTATCCCTACAACTAGGATGTTGCTACCTTGCTCTACACATCCCCAAGATTCTTATTAAGGACTTACTCTTGGAGCTTCTGTCCACTGGTGCTTGGCCCAACCAGCTGACCACTCCCTACTACTTGTGCAAACATCACTCCAAGAAACAAACCTCACACCCATTAGCAATCACTCTCTATTCCTTTTTTCTGTCAGCCCCTGGCCACCACTAATCTATCTCTGTAGATTTGCCTATTTTGGACATTTCACGTAAATAGAATCATATAATGTGTGATTCTTTGCTACTTCTTTCATTTAGCATAAAGTTTTCAAGGTTTGTCCACATCATAGTATGACTTAGTACTTTATTCCTTTTTATGGCAAATAATATTCCATTGTATGGATATATAATGTTTGCTTATCCATTCATCCATCAATAGACACTTGCTTTGTTTCTATCTTTGGGCTGTTACTAAAATTTATGTACAAGATTTGCATAAACATATGTTTAACTCTCTTGGTTATATACTCGTACCTAGGGGGGGGAATTGCTGGGTCACATGGCAACTCTATGTTTAACTTTCTGAGGAACTACCAAACTGTTTTACATAGCAGCCACACCATTTTATCTTCCTACTGGCAATGTATGAATGTGCCAATCTCTCCATATCTTTGTCAACACTTGTTATTGCCTATCTTTTTTATTATAGCCATGCTAGTAGGTATGAAATGGAATCTCACTGTGGTTTTGATTTGCATTTCTTTAATGACTGATCATGTTGAGCAGCTTTACATTGTGCTTATTAAACATTTCTTCTATTGGAGAAATGTCTATTCAAATCCTTTGCCCATTTTAAAGTTAGATTTTCTGTCTTTTTATTGCTGAACTGTATGAGTTCTTTATATATTCTGGATGCTGGACCTTTGTCAGGTATATGATTTGAATATTTTCTCCCACTCTGTGGGTTGTCTTTTCACTTTGTTGATAGTTTCCTTTGACGCAGAAGTTTTTAATTTTGGTGAAGTCCAATTTATTGATTTTTACTTTGGTCAATTGTACTTTCAATGTCACATCTAAAAAACCTTTGTCTAGTTTAAGATCACGAAGATTTTCTCCTATTTTTTTTTTAGAAGTTGTGTAGTTTTAGCTCTTATGTTTAGATCTTTGATCCATTTTGAGTTAATTTATGTACATAGTGTAGGTAAGGGCCCAATATCACTCTTTTGCACATGGCTATCCAGTTGCCCCAGCATGATTTGGACTATTCTTGCTCCCATTGTTCTTGGCACCTTTGTCAAAAATCAATTGACAATAAGCCCTGGCCAGGTATCTCAGTTGGTTAGAGCATCATCCTGATATGCCAAGGTTTGATCCCTGGTCAGGGCACATACAAGAATCAACCAATGAATGCATAAATAAGTGGAACAACAAATTGATGTTTCTTTCTCTCTCTCCCTTTCTCTCTCTCCCCCCGCCAAGTTAATGTTTTAAAAATTTCCTTCAGATCCAAATTTATTTTAAAAAATCAATTGACAATAGATGCATAGGTTTATTTCCAGACTCTCAATCCTATTCCTCCAATCTTTCTTTAACATGCTTTATATTGTGTATAAAAAGAAATAACTGTAAAGGGGAAAGGATACCTTTATCTATTGTTCAGCTTCCAAGAGGAAAATATAGAAGGATCCAGTTATTAAAAATTGTCTTTGGTGATTTTGGCTGCTTATAATAAATAAGAGCAAAAACGGAATGTGAGTCTTCAACACCCTCTCTCCCCACTCATGCGCTCTCAAGTGTGTCTGAAGGAACTTCAGGATGAAAACATGGTAGAAGGCCAAAGGGAAAGGTCAGGGCCTGGCACTTTCACTGGTAGCAGCAGTAGGCTTGGCATGGGCAGGAGTCCAGGGAAAGGGCAGAGTCTGTACACACCAGGTCGTGTCTGCAAGAGCTACCCACAGGATTAATTATGAGAAATGGTTCTCAAAGCCCAGCCAGAGTCCAGACACTATGAATATAGTCCAACCTCCAAGTGAAATTCTCATTCCAAAGAAATGCCTATGGCAGTAGCTCTGAAATAGATTCGTTAGAATAGAGTATCTCAGAACATTATAACTTAGGCTGGACTGATGGCAGTATCCAGGGTGTGTGTGTGTTGAGGGGTGAGATATATTTTTGACAGACTGTTTTGTAAAGTTTGTATAATTTTAAAAAATTATAATTCAGTGTTCTCCCGGGAGACAAATGATTTCAGAAGAACCAACACAACAGACTATGAGGGGGCGTGTCCTTTTCACAAAGGGCTCTGTAGTGATGCTGGCACTTCAGAAGCAAGTCGTCTGGATTTGAGAGCTTCACATGTGATATGTGCCATAGAGGTGCCTAATCTACTTAGGGGAGCTGACTAGACTGAAATCTCTTCATTCACAACACTCCACATTCTAGAGATAACTCACTTCTGTTGTTGTCGTTAACTTACAGAAATAATTCTTGCAAATTTTTACAATTCCAAATAACATGGGGTACAGAAAAGGTGTAAATCTTACCCCACAGAGGGAGCCACTGTAGAGTTTGGTATTTAGACTCCCAAAATTTATTCTGTGGATCCAAGTATATTATATTCTGGTATATTTGAACTTTCACGTATATCACAATTTTTTTAAATTTTATCCTCAGCTGAGGATTTTTTTCATTGTTTTCAGAGAGATCAAGGAAGGGAAAGAGTGAGGAAAGGACAAAAAGCAACATTGATGCACAAGAGAAGCACTGATTGGTTGCCTCTTATATTAGCTTGGACTGGGGATTGAACCTACAACCTTTCAACTGAGCCACACTAATCAGGGCTGTATATAACAATTTTAACAAAAACAAGATGATACTGTGTATTATTACACATGTTCTTTACACAGCAGACTATCATGGACCTATTTGCAAACTGTACAGATAGTTTTACCTTGGATTCTCTTTAATACGTCGTCGGCAGCCGTCCGTCTCGAGAGACGATGGCGTAGCTTCCTGAGAGTCTATCTGCACCGCCGAGAATGGCTGTGCAGTCCGATTCGGGAGTGACAATCCCTGCCGCACTTGGTACAGGTGAAGGCAGATGGCCGTTGTTGCTGCTGTTGACGCTGCTTCCGCCTCAATCTTTTCTGGACCGCCTCCTCGTTGCGCGCAGCCTCTGCACGTGACGTACCTTGCCTGACCGCGAGCCTCCAGGCTAGGCGGTCGTCTGCTTGAACTTCCCATGTGTTGAGATTGATGGAGCATTGTGTCATGTCCTTTTTGCAGATGTCTTTGAACCGCAGTTTTGGGCGCCCTGTCATCCTCTTGCCTTCTGCTAGCTCGCCGTAGAGGAGGTCTTTGGGGATACGGCCTGCATCCATTCTTTTGACATGGCCGAGCCACCTGAGGCGTCTCTCGCTAAGAACTGCATGCAAACTGCTCATATTGGCTCGCTTCAGCACCTCGGTGTTGGGGACCTTATCCTGCCAGGCGACATGCAGGACGCGTCGCAGGCACCTCATGTGGAAGCTGTTGAGTTTCCTTTCGTGCCTTGCGTAGGTGGTCCACGTCTCGCTGCCATAGAGGAGAGTGCTGAGTACGCAGGCTTGGTAGATGCGCAGTCTGGTTTCCTCAGTGAGGCTGGAATTGTTCCACGCTCGCCGGTTCAGTCTGGCCATAACTGTGGCTGCCCTGGCGATTCTCCGGTTGACCTCCAAGTCGACTGACAGAGAGCTCGAGATGGTGGACCCGAGGTAAGTGAAGTCGTTGACAACCTCCAGGGTGTATCCGTCGATGGTGATGCATGGGGGAGTCCCCGTGCCTTGAGCCATAACATTCGTCTTCGTCAGGCTGATGGCTAGTCCGAACTCCTTGCATGCGTGGGAAAGGCAAGTGACTAGCTGCTGGAGTCCCTCTTCGGAGTGTGATGTCAAAGCTGCGTCGTCGGCGAAGAGCATCTCACGGATGAGCACCTCTTTGACTTTGGTCTTGGCTCGTAGACGGGCCAGGTTGTAGAGCTTGCCATCGGATCTGGTGTGAATGAAGACACCCTCGCTGCAGTCCTTAAAGGCGTATTGGAGGAGCATGGAGAAGAAGATTCCGAACAGCGTAGGCGCGAGGACGCAGCCCTGCTTTACTCCGCTGCTGACTGGGAAGGCCTCAGAGGTTGCGCCGTTGTAGGACACTGTGCTGTGCATGTTGTCGTGAAAGGACATGACCACAGCAAGCAGATGTGGTGGACAGCCAATCTTCTGTAGCAAGCTGAAGAGTCCGCTTCGACTGACCAGATCAAACGCCTTCGTGAGGTCAATAAAGGCGAGGTAGAGTGGTTTATGCTGCTCGTGACATTTCTCCTGCAGCTGGCGTAGGGAGAAGATCATGTCCACTGTTGATCGGCCAGCTCTGAAGCCACACTGGCCGATCTCTTTAATAGCTGCATAGTATTTCACTGTGAATCAATTAAATTGATTAATGTTTTAATTTTCCTATTAGTATCCATTTAAACTGTTTCTATATTTTAGCTATTATAACAATGCTGTTATAAATACACCCAACATATTTACACGAATGCTAATATTTCTTTTTTAATATGCTTTATTGATTATGCTGTTACAGTTGTCCCTATTTCTTTTCCCTTTGTTCCCCTCCACTCACTGACCCCCCTCCCCTCAGTGACCCCCCTCCCTCCAGTTGTCCCCCTCCTTAGTCCATGTCCATTGGTTATGCATATAGTTCTTCTCAACATCTTCCTATCTACTCCACTCCCTCCTATTATGCGTCTTAATTCCTGCACCATCTCCCTCCCTTGCCCCCTTCCCACTCCCGTTGACCTCCCCCCAATATGTTCCCCATACCTATAATTTTTTCCACTATCATTGCCTACTTAGTTTGCCTTTGTTTCGATTCCCTAGCTTCTGTTGTTGGTTCTTGTGATGCAGTTTTCATTTTAATGTTCATAGTTTTGATCCCCCTTCTCCTAAACAAGTCCCTTTAACATTTCATGTAGCAGTGGTTGGATCTAATGAACTCCTTCAGTTTTACTTTGTCCTGGAAGCACTTTCTCTGCCCTTCTATTCTAAATGACAGTTTCACTGGATAGAGTAATTGTGGCTGTAGGTTTTTGCTTTTCATTACTTTGAATATTTCTTGCCAGTCCCGTCTTGCCTGCAGAGTCTCCTTTGAGAAATCAGCTAACAGTCTTATTGGGACCCCTTTGTACGTAATTTTCTTCTTCTCTCTTGCTGCTTTTAAGATTCTCTCTTTATCCTTAATTTTTGACATTTTGATTATAATGTGTCTTGGTGTGGTTCTCCCTGGGTCCAGTTTATTTGGAACTCTCTATGCTTCCTGGACCTGTAAGTCTATTTCCTTCCCCAAGTTCGGGAAGTTCTCCTTCATTATTTTTTAACATCGTTTTTCAATTTCTAGTTCTTCTTCTTCACCTTCTGGCAACCCTATGATTCAGATGTTGGCCCGCTTATAGCTGTCCCATAGGTTTCTGAGCCTCTCCTCATTTTCCTCACTTTTTGTTTCCTCTTTCTGCATTGGCTGACTGTTTGTTCCTTCCCTATGTTTCGATTTGTTGATTTGATCCCTGGTTTATCTTCCCTCATCACTAGTTTCATGTGTGTTTTTGTTCATTTCAGCCAAACTAGCCTTCATTCCTTCCCCATCTTGTTTAAGATCTGCTGTTAGGTCTGTAAGCATTTCTGTAACCAAAGCTCTGAACTGTGCCTCAGAAAGATTTTCTATCTGCTAAGCTGTTAGATTAGATATTTGCTGTCTGGTCAGCTGCGTGATTGGGATCTCTATCATGATCCCTGCCATCCTGACAGGTTTGTTTACCTTTCCTTCCTGGGTGGGGCTGTCACACCTCCTATGCTATAGGGGGTGGAGCCCTGTGCACTCGTCACTACCAGGCGACCCTTCTCACCACACTGTGGCGTTTTGTGTGGGGGCAGGGGTCCAAGATGGATTATTGCTGTTTACTCTCCGCTGAGAGACCAGGAGCCTCCTCATCTGTCCCCACACCCTCCAGCCCTCACAGTCCAAGGCAATGGGAGTCTGCCTTCCCCGGCGTTGGAATCACAAGCTGATGGGTTTGGTCTGCAGCCAGGGTTGCTCCCCAGGTGCTTCTTGTCTCCCCATAAATACAGGTGTTTGTGCTTACCGCTGTCCCACTGCTGCTGCCGCCACCGCCACCAGCACAGCTTGACTTCTCCACACTGGTTCGAGTCTCCTACCCATCCAGATGAGCACCACCTCTTTACAACTTCTTACATTGGACTTGCATGTAACTTTTTTTCGGGAACTTCTGGTTATTTCTGGTTTTGCTATAGTTATAGTCCTTCTTAGTTGTGGAGGGAGACGAAGCGTGTCAGTCTATGCCGCCATCTTGGCCGGAAGTCTTACTAAATATTTTTAATTTCTTCTGAGTTAAATGCCAAAAAAAAAACACATGATGATCTATCACCCAAACTTATGTTAATGATCTATCAGTTAAAAACACCATAAACTCGTCCAGTTATGTAGAACAAAGGATTAGACAAGATTTAATTTGCAAAAAAGATATTTTAGTTATCAGAATCATTCATTTTTCTCAATACTTATACCTTTGTTTAGCACCCTAGAGATTCAGCTTGGTAAGAGGTCTTTGTTCCTTTAATTGCTTAAGGGCCACTTGCCCTGACAAGGTGGCTCAGCTAGTTGAGCATTGTCCTGTGCACCAAAAGGTTACAGGTTCAATGCTTGGTCAGGGTACATACATAGGTAGCGGGTTTGATCCCTGGTTGGGGCACTTACAGGAGACAACTGATCGATGTTTTTCTCTCACATCTATGTTTCTCTTTTTCTCCCCCTTCATCTGTTGCTAAAAGTAAATAAAAATAACTGCAGGTGAGGAGTGAAAAAAAAATTTTTTTTAAAGAGGGCATGAGAGAGAGAAAGCGAATTGGGAGATAGGAATTTATTCTTCTATCACAGGCAGATGTTTTAGAAAATAGTTCACATGGAAGTTGGGGATCTGGAAACCAATTCAGTTAAAATTATTAATGTCTGAACAGACAATGGTGAGCTTCATGTATAGTTGCAGTACCCTAACCCAATTTGCAGACTACTGGTCTAGATCCTTGCTACTCAAAGTGTGGTCCATAGTCCAACAGGATCGATACCACCTGGGAGCTTGTTAGAAATGCAGAATCTTGCTAAAATGCATGTTTTAAGGAGATCCCCAGGCAATTCATAGGCACTTTAAACTTTGAGAATCCACCTCTTATAGCAAATGTGTCCATGGTCCTGAAGGATAATACTTCAATCATACATATATGGGTCTTGCAGTCCTCTCAAAGGTGTAAGTTTATTACCATTGATTCAATCACTAATTGGATAGCCTGACAGGTTTCAACACTCTTTGCTTACTAAAATCACCTGAGTTGCTTTTTAAATTTATTTTAATCTTTCAATTACAATTGACATACAATATTATATTAATTTCAGGTACACAACATAGCAACTAGACATTTACATAGCTTATGAGGTGATCAACCCATTAAGTCTTGTAGACCAGGGTTGCTTTTAAAACATACCTAAGGCCTGTCCCAAACCTAGAGATTCTGACTTAAGTCTAGGGTGGGGTCCAGGCATCAGTTGATTTAAAGTGTTCCAGTTAGCCCTGGCTGGTTTGGCTCAGTGGGCTGAGTGTCGGTCTGGGTTGCGGGCCAGGTCCCCAGTTGGGGGCATGTGAGAGGCAACCGATCGACATATCTCTTGCACATCATTGTTTCTCTCCCTCTCTTTCTCCCTCCCTTCCACTCTCTCTAAAATAAATAAAATCTTCAGAAAAAAATAAAGTGCTCCAGTTGATTTTAATGTGCAGCAGGGCTGAAAGCACAGCTGTTCCTCTGAATTACTTTCTTGGGAATAGTTGCCCATTACTCTAAATCCTAGCTATTGTAGTTGTCAAGGGACCCCAGAAACAGATCATTCCAGTTCTAACCTGCACATAACCTGGGTTGAAACCTTCAACCCAGACAGAATCCTGAAAGGAAGAAACCCATGTAGGAACCAGTACAGAGGAAAGGTTTTTTCCAACAGGACAAACTGAGTGATCACTCTCCCAGACTACCTTCTCTGTGATAGATGCCACAAACCCTTTGGGGTTACATATAAAGGGTAACATCACTGCAGATCAAGTTTGGGGCAAAGACTAGAGCTCTGCTCTCCAGCAGATGAAAAGATCTCAACTTCAGTTGATCCTGACCATGACCTGGTTTGTACTGTCTTACTCTGCCTGGCCCCTTAATTACAGTGCAGTTAAACCAAAATCTCTTTACATTTCTGCTTCATGGACTGCTTTTTTCAGTTAAGTGAGATTATAAGAACAGCAACTACTCGGGCTTCCTGGAGAATTGGGTAGCCTGGAGGACTGAAAAGCTATTGAAGTATTGTATGGCAAAAAAACTGGCAAGCATGTAATATCTCTGTGAATTGTAAAGGCAGCACCATTGAGGACAGGGTCACATGCTCCCAAGTGTCCCACCAATTCAACATTCTCTTTTCTGGGGATAACTGTGTCCTCCCTCAGAGGAAAATTGGGCAAGGCAAAGGATAGAGAATTTCCTTCCTATTTCTACCCCAACATCGTCAGTTTATCAGGGGCGTGGAACAGGATCTTCCTTTGGCTGCCTGTGGAGGCAGTTTGCAATGGCAGGATTCCAAGGCCAAATCAGGTATCTGGGAGAGGTTAGTCCAAATGCACTGAGCCAAAAATAAATAAATAAATAAAGGGAAAAAGAGTCAGAGATGAAAAGGTAGGTCAGGAAGCCCCAAGTACCAAGCAAGCCTGGAAATGGAAGCCAAAGTAAGTAGGTATATGCTAGTAGGACAAAGCCGGCAGTCATCTAGTGGCAGATTCAGCCCTGAGTTCAGGGCAAGTCTAAACTAAGGCCTGTTGCAAGATTCCCAAAGTGTTGGGGTGGGGTTTAAAGGGGTAAGTCTTCAAATGGTACATTATCTGTGAGGAATAGCACCAGCCTTCAGATTAAAGCTGCGGATTGCAGGTGGTAAGTATACATAGTAGCAAAAAAATCTCAATCTGTCCCAACAAAGATACAGGAATAACTCAGGAGTTATTGTGGGTTTGGTTCCAGAATAAAGCAAATATCACAATCAAGCAAGTCATAATATTTTTGTTGGTGGAGGATCTTGTCTTCAATTTATAACAATGGCAACATCTGTGAAGCTCAATAAAACAAGGTATGCCTGTACTGATGACTCAAGCGAATAGAGCCATGGTTCTAGACAACAGCCAAGTGGCTGGTCTAAGAATCAACAGAAATGGTGAGAGTAAATCCTTTCAGAAGTCCCTTGGCTCAATCCTAAGAACATCTATACTTGAGTAGGAGAGATTTGAATCATAGAGCTTGGACCCTTTATACACCCATGAATGGCACCATTAGAATTTCTGGAAAGCATCATCAGAATCATGAAAACTCCACCAGAAGCCAAACTAATCGGGGAGCTAGAGACCAGCATCCTATTAAGAGTCCTTCTATCCTCCCTACACTTTGTTTTTCCCAAACTCACCATACAAGTGAACTAATTCATTTCCCCATCAATGAGACTGAGCATCTTTTTTCATATGTTTTTGGCAATTTGTATCTCCTCCTCAGTGAATTACTCACTTATACACTTTTTCTGGTTTTCATTGGGCCATTTGTAATTTTCTTATCAATTGGTACTAACCCCCATTTGTCATGTTGCAAAAGTTTTCTCTCATTGCTTTTTACTTATACAGTAATCTTTTATTTTTATGTTGTTAAGTCTACCAATTTGTGTGTATTTTGGATATTCCAGCTGGCTTGCAAAAGTCTCCCAGAAGTATAAAAATATCCTCTTCCCACTTTTCATTTGTCATACTAACAAAAATTAAAAAGAATGGTAACAAAAACAAAAGAAAAAAAGTAGTAACAGCATTGATGAGAGCGTTGGGAAGTGATACTCTCATAGTCTATGGGTATGAATGTGAGTTTTTACAGCCATTTGGAAAATAATCTGGCTGTAACTAACTACTAACATGTAAAAATGCACATATCCTTTGTCTCAGCAATTCCATTTTTGGACATCTTTTCCACAAAAATAAAAATATTAGTTCACAGAAGAATGTATACTGAAGAATAGAATGAATAAATAAAATGGAGTCATAGTCAAACTGGCAAATTACTAAATTAAGTAGGTTGAGACATGAGAATATTATTCTATTCTTGTTTTAACTAGCCTGGGAACTTAAACTTTTGAATTTTCCAGTCCTGCATCAATGCCTGGATATACACCAAACCTCCAGATAATCTGAAGAACTAAGGAGAGAATGTTCATGTGTCCAGATCACCTGACATCTATTATCCAGACCATTGATCATCTAGAGGATTACCATCTCAGACCAATCCAGAGGCTAAGAATATATAACTGATTCTTCTCAAGAATGTGCTCTTTATCCATGCTACATCTACTATGAGAATGAAAACCAATCTCAGCAATCAGACTGTTGACATTTCAAAATATGTCAATATAAAGACGATGTCGCTCAGAGAACCATGAGGAAGCAGCGAGCAGAAGAAAAGTTTATTTGAGGGAATTAGCAAGCGGGAGAAAGCTGTGCAGCGAAGGCCCAACTCCAGGTTCCTAGGGAAGGAGGAGTTGTTTTATAAGGGGAAGGAAAAAGAAATGATTGAATTCAGTCGTTATCTCACAGCTGTGAGTCTGAGGGCTGATCAAGGCCAAACGGAGCTCAGGTTGATGCACCCCCTATCATGGGAAACTGCCAGGCAGCTGCAAGCAGGAGGGGGGAAGGGAGATGTTGTGAGAACCGAAGCTGTCAGTCTAGCCTTTTTGTTTTAATAAAAGGAGGCGAGGAGTGTGGTGTGTTTTTTGGGGGAGTGGCAGAGACCAATTGGGAGAGGGGTCATCAAATCTCTCTCTTCTATAATGACTTCCTGAGGAGTTTGGGGCAAAGAGAGGGGATTGATTGCCAGCTTGGGGTCACCTCTTGCCACAGGTTGATATCTGAAAGATCTTAATAAGAGTACATTATGGACAGTAGAGGCTGTCATGTATTGGACCGTTTTCTGAATAAAGTTAACTAGCAGTTTGAGGAAGCAAGGGCCAAAGGCGAGGAATAACAGGAGGAGAAGCAGTAGGGTTATGAGAGGCATTAGGATCGCTTTGAAGGAAGAGGAGAAATATGAGAGGAAGGTTTTTAAATTAGGATTTTCCGTATGCCTGTTTCCTAGTTTGGGCAATAATGTCAATGTGTGAATGTATGATGTGATAGGTACATTTGAAGTTAGTGTATATAGTGACCTGACGATTTTTTGTAAGGGCCAAGGCCTACGTTAGGGTAATAAGTTATGCCTGTTGGGAAGAGGTACTGGAGGGCAAGTGTTCCGACTTAATGATGGAGATGAAGGTAGCGATGGTATATTATGCTCCTTTTGGTCCGACCTTGTAGGAGTTTCCATCTATAAACCAGGATTCCACCTGTGGTAGAGGGGTGTCTTGTATGTTGGGGAAGGGGTGTAAAAAGGAGGAGAGATGTTGAGTGCAGTCATGGGTATGGGTGTGGGAGTGGGGAAAGGGAAGTAATGAGGCAGGGTTGAGGGGGAGAGCTGGTTTATGTAGGGATATTTGAGATTTTGAAATAGTTGGGCATGTAAGAACTGAATTCGGGAAGAGGAGGCTGCAGTGATGGCCTGGTGTGTTAGTAGGCCGGAAATAGCATGAGAGGAGTGGACTGTTACCTGGGCAAAGAGAACTAACTTAAGGGTTTTTTTGACTGAGAATTGCCGCCGCTGCTAACGCACAGAGGCAGGTTGGCTACCCTAGGAAGGGAGAATTGAGTGGTTTGGAAAAATAGACTATAACCCGTTGGTCTGGTTTATATTGCTGTGCTAATAGCTTGAGAGTAAAGCTATTTTTTGTGTCAGTGTATAGGAGGAAAGGTTTATTTGGGTTTGGAAGAGCTAAAGCTAGGGCTTGACCAAGTGCTATTTTGAGTGTGGTGAAAGGTTTAAGGAGGGCTTGAGAGGTTTTTTAGGGTTTTAGACAAGTTTTTAGCCATTGCTCGTATAAAGGTTTGGCTAGGTATTTAAAATTAGGTATTTAAGTTTTGAAAAAATTGGTGAAGCCAAAGAATGGTAGGAGTTTCTGTTTAGTATGGGGCACAGGGAAAGTATTTATTAGGTTCTGTCTTTCTGGAGTCAGGTGTTTATGAGTGGGGGTGATGGAGAGTTCGAGATATGTGACGTGAGTTTGAGAGAACTGGCCTTTGTCTTGTGACACACGGTATTCTCGACTGGCAAGAAAGTTTAGGAGTTGGGCAGTATGGAGATGAGAAAGGTTTTTAGATGGACTGCAGTGGAGGAGATTGTCTATATACTGTAGGAAGACGCTTGGGGAAAGGTTAAGCTGCTGTAAGTCAGCTGCTAGGGCTTGACTGAAGAGGTGGGGACTGTCTCAAAACCCTTGAGGCAGGACCTTCCACGTCAGTTGCTGGGTTATTTTTGTGGTTGGGTCCAGGTAAAGGCAGAGAGGTCTTGGGAGGCCGGGAAGAGTGGGATAGTGAAGAAGGTATCTTTGAGGTCTATTACGGTAAAATGGAAGATTTGGGGCGGGATGCACAACAAAAGGGAATAAAGGTTGAGGACGATGGGGTTGATAAAGATGGTGGCCTCATTGATTGCATGTAGGTCTTGGACAAGATGGTGAGTCTCGTTGGGTTTTTTTTTATGCTAGGATTGGGGAATTGGCAGGAGAGGCGGCAGGTTGGAGCAGACCTGTTCCCAGCAGGCAGTCTATAACAGGCTTCAGATCGTTTAAGGCCAAGGGGGTTAACGGGTATTGAGGCTTGTTGGGGATATGGGAGGCATTGTTTAGGGTTACAGAGACCGGAGTGTTCTGAGAGGTGACAGAAGGATTGTTTGTGTCCCAGACATCAGGATTAACTGCTGTTAGCCAGGATGGCAAGGGAGTGTCTCGGATTGTGTGAAGGGACTGCCCTAAAATTAGAAGAAGAATGAGAGGGGTGGGATTATCTGGTGGGGGTATGGAGTCAAAACAACTAAGAGATACAGATGAATGCAGTTTGGTTAGAATATTGTGTCCAAGAAGTGGGGTGGGGCAGTGGGGCAGTACTAGAAAGGAGTGGGTGAATGCCTGATGTCTAATGAGACAGGTTAGGGGAGGGATACTTAGGGGTTGGGTTGCCTTGCCGTCTATTCCTACAACCAATACGGCAGAGGGAGTTAGGAGCCCTGAAAATTCAGGCAGTACAGAATATATAGCTCCCATATCAAGGATAAAGGAGGAAAGCTTACCTGCCACCAACATGTTTACCCTGGGTCCTGCAGCCGTGATGGTGAAAGGCGCCGCTCTCGAACCCAGGCCCTGTCAGGCGGTGGAAAGTCCAAGGAGGTCTAGAACCATAAGGCCAGTGTCCTGATCCACTGCCAGAGTAGGTGGGCTAGTCCCCCCGTTAGAGGCTGATGGACAGTCTACCTTCCAATGACCTGTCTTTTGACAGAAAGGGCAGGGACCTAGAGGAGGTAAGTGAGGGTTTAGACAGAACTTTGTCCAGTGTTTCTTCTGACTGCACTGGAAACAGGGGCCCGGAGGCTGCCTGATGGTGGAGGCTTTGCTTTTAGGCTTAATTTTTTTTCTTGGAGGAATTTTTTAGGGCATTAGCCAGCAAAAGAGAGTGCTTGTATTTCCGTTTTCGTGGCTCCTTCTCCCTCTTCTCTTGCTGGTTTTTACATATGGAAGGCAATTTATATATGGAAGGGTTTGGGGGCTTGTTTGTAACTTTTGGAGCTTTTTTGAATGTTTGGAGTCGATTGATTAATGAAGTGGGTGGGTAAGAAGAGGCATCCTTCAGGCGAAGTGGGACATGTATTTCTATGATACGGTCTCCATCAACGACCTCGCAGAGTGGGGCGGGGTGGAGACTAGAGGGGCAATGCTGATCAGAGGCTGGGACAGACTCGGGGAAGAGGAGGTGGGGATGGGCCTCTGGGATTGGCTATGGGGAGGAGAAGGTTACAGTGTCGTGAGGGGGAGGGGGAGGAGGGATGAAGAGTAGCGTGGCCGCAGGGACAACAGGGTTGGGGAGGGCGGCCTGGCTCCCTGTGGGGTCGGGAGTCCCGGGCCCCTGGCGGCTGGGCCTGACCTCGATTTCCGCCGGCCCAGTGGGTCCAACCCGGCGACAGCGCCCAACAGGAGCTGCGCTCGCTCCCGTAGGCGGCCTTGGCGGTGGGGAGGGCGGGAGCTGGTGGAGGGAGGCAGACTCCGGAGTTTTAAAGGGCTGGAAACTGTGAGCAGTCAGGCGACCGAGGTTTTAAAGGCGGCACGAGTAGGTTCCCTCTGCGGATGGGGGCCCCTGGGGCTGGTGGCGACAGCGACTCTGGATGCGAGTCAGGGCCTTCCTGTGTAGCGGCCGAGGCGGGGAAAGGGGGAATCGTGCGCTGGCCTGGCCACTTCGTGACCACAGAGATTCAGTACCGGTGACCGGGGAGGTGCGTGGGGGCGGGGCAAGCCCCAAGGGGCTCTCGATTCTGGCGCCAAACACTGGGCAGCCAGGCGTGAGGCAGGTCAGCGGTGGGGGAGCTAAAGTGTTTAAATGTAAGAAGCTTCTAGACCAGTGGAAAAATATTTAGCAGTAAAGGGCAAATGTAATTAGAGGGGTTTTTTGAGCCAGAGTTAACAATATTAGTATTAGAAAAGGGGTATTCCGCAGCTCAGCACAAGCGCCTCTGAGAACAAAGGAAATCCTAAATCTGAGGGGAGGGTGTTCATTACTAAACTCAAGGAAATGGGAAAATGTAGCCAGGCAGCCCCCTTGGCTCTTGGCTGCGCCAAAAGCTGTCAGTCTGTGAATAAATGTTTTGGTTATTGCTAAGAATCTCTTTCGGCATTTCATTGTAATTAATGTGTGTGTGTGTGTAAGGAAGAAGGGGTTAAAGGGGGCGCAGAAGGTCGAGGGGAAGGTGTTTTTTTGGGGGGGGATAAGAAGAATTTGGTGGACAGTGAGCTGTTTGCAGAGAGAGTGGTCTGAAGAGTCTGGAAAACCTGAACATAGGGAAATTCTTTGAGTACCTGTCCAACTACCAGAGAAAGTTATGGAAGTCTGTGAGAACTCCGAAGTTAAGTGTGCCGTTTTTTTTTTTTTTTTGGCTACTGACTTTGGTTATTTAGAGGATATTGGGGCCACGCAACAGTGCCTTGACTTCTCCATTTAGTTGGAGAGGTCTGAGATTATGGGCTAAACGCCCAAGAGGGGTATTTGAGGGTGGGAGGGACTGGCCTATTACAGTTATTGTGGGTCTGAGAAGGAAGGGGGGGGTCAAGCCAACGTTTCCAGCTCCACACTCCGTCAAGACCAGCATCCCCGTTTCAACCAGAGGATGGAGGGCCAAAGGCTGAGAGGAGAGGCACTGATTTATCCCAGGCGTCCCTGGGATTCATCAAACTCTGGAGAGAGGGGTCCGGATTGACCCCTGGGAGTGGTACCGACTGAGCACTCAGATTTAGGGCAGGATTGCCTGGAATGGTCTCGGATTAAAGCAGGAAACAGAACCACTGGAGAAAACGGAAGCAGAGAACGCACCTATAAATCCGAGGACGGTGTTGACAGGGAGTAGATGGCAGCTGGGGGAGGGGTTGAAGGAAAAAGGAGGCAAAAGGGGTCAACAAGCCAGAAGGGAAGCTCAAGCTGCAGACCTATGGAGGTCTGAGCGACTCCAGGTCCAAGGATTGGGGCCCGCTTGGCCCAAGTCCAACTTGGGAATCCCAATTGAGCCGGTGTCCCAATCCTGGGTTTTGGTACCATAATGTAAGAACGGTGTTGCTCAGAGAACCATGAGGAAGCAGCGAGCAGAAGAAAAGTTTATTTGAGGGAATTAGCAAGCAGGGAGGAAGCCATGCCACGAATGGCCCGACTCCGGGTTCCTAGGGAAGGAGGGGGCTGTTTTATAGGGGGGAAGAAAAAAAATTATTGAATTCAGTCGTTATCTTGCAGCTATGAGTCTGAGGGCTGATCAAGGCCAAATGGAGCTTGGATTGATGCACCCCATCATCATGGGAAACTCCCAGGCAGCAAGCAGGCGGGGGGAGGGGAGACAGCGTGGTAACTGAGGCTGTCAGTCAACATCACACTGAAGGGGTGCACAGTTATTATGAAGGGCCCCAGGGGCACCCTGCAGAGGAACTTCAATCACATCAATGTAGAACTCAAGTCTCTTAGAAAAAGAAGAGGCTCCAAATTGACACTATCTTATTTCAGCTTCTCTAAGGTACTGATGAATTTTCTCAGCATATTCAGTACCAAAATCTGATGCATCGTCATACTGGAAATGGAGAGCTGAATCTACCAGCATAGGGGAAACTGTGCTAAAATCCAGCAGGAAGTGAGGACCTGACTTAAGTATCTACTATTGTCTACTTCATACACATCCTCAAATGACATCCCATCACTCTCTGTGCAGCTGTTTCTGTCTTCTTGCTCAGGCCCATCCGTGCAGATATCAAATTGTTGCTTGGTTGACACATGGACTCCACAGTCTGATAGCACTTTCTTTCTGGCTTGAGGGAAGACCTTTTCTGATCAAGAGAAACACCTGAGTTTTTTGATCCCCTGGCCACAGGTCCTCCTGCACTGCCCATCCTCAGTTAACACACCTATCACTGTTCTTTGTGGGGCATCCTGGCTGAGCCAGGTTCTGGTTATATGACAGGCATCAGGATCTCGGGACACTGGAGCCAGGACTACTCTTATAGCTGCTGAAATGCATCACTTCAGTCTCCACAGGCTGCTGCAATCAGGGCAGGAGAAAGAAACAAGTCAGATTAGTCAACCTCTTCCACTAGGATCTTCAAGGGTGTAGCAAATCTCTAGGAGGGAGAGCAATAAGACTTATGATCTTCAATTATTAGGGCTGAAAGAAAAAAATGGACTCTTTGCGATAAGAGTCCATTTCTTTCTTTCTCGGAACACTCTGGGTATTGCCTAGTTGTGTTTCTGGTTTGCAAACCCTAGTCCCTTGAATAAATCTTTGTCATTTATTTCTAGCCAAAGCATCCAGACTCTTTGAGTTCATTTGACAGTACAAATGTTAGGACAAGGGTCTCAAGGTCTGGGCACTTCTTACTAAATGCTGTCTTGCTAAATGTTAAAATGTAGCACAGTATTTTGTAGATACAGCTTTAAACAGGATGTGCTTGACAGGAACTCAAAAGGATGAGTGTAGGCAACTGCAAAAAAAAATCAACATGTAATTGACCAAATAGTGTATATAAGCAATGGCTAAACCTCCCTTCAGAGAGGCAGAGCTTTGAGTGTGAATCCCATCTCCTTTATTTGCTGCAAGTAAATAAAACTACCAATTGACAACCACGTCTTGTTCTTGAGTTTGGTAACAATCTGGTGACTCAGATGGAACTCTCCTAAAGGGATTCCCTCTGGGCTGGTGTGAATGCTTGGCGAAGCAGTCAGAAGCAGCTGCTCATACAGAGTATACTTGCCTATGTCTCCGTTGGATGAGGGAATCTATTCTATAGGAGACTCCTGCTTGATGCTGGCCACTGGAATGGCTGCCTGACCTATCTTCACAGTGAAGCAGCGTGGCCATATGAACCTGTTTTGTTTGGTGCTTTTGAAGGGAGGTGGGTAGGTCAGCCCATGGTTGCTTTAACTAGTATTTCTATTCCTGTTTTGGATATAGGGTTGTCAAAAGGATAGGTTAATTTCTGGTTCTCTCTTGGTTTCAGGTTGGTCATGTGACACTGGATTTAGGGCCCCACTAGGTCTAACTCGAGGGTTGAAGAATGACTGTAAGGCAATCCAAAACATCCTCTGGTGACAATCTCTGGTGGCGTTGTCTGGTTGTCAGGGAACCCTAGTTCACTAATAGTGTTTTCGGTGGGTAAAAGTTATGAGATCCCAGGCTCTACCACCCTTTAGTTTCTGTCTTGTAGGAGGTGTCAGGTAGTCTTGTTCTGAGAAATCACCTGGAGAACAGTCTAGGGTTTTACACCAGGTTTATTGAAGGGAGGGAGGGAAAAGGGTTAGAGGTAAGAGGAAACTCCCAGACCAATTTGAGGGTCCATAGGAGCAAGGGAAGAGGGAAGGGGGAAGGGGGAAGGGGGAAGAAAGGGGTAGTGGAGATTCCGGGTCACCACGTGGGCCTGTAGGAATCGCCTGCCTCTGCGTCTGCAGGTGCTGTCTGTTTGGTGCTGAAACCTGGGAGGGGCTCTGAGAGTGGTCACTGGCAGCTTGCAAACAGGGGAGCAGTGGGCTGTGGCAGCATGTCCCAGGCTTACCCCCTGATCCTGTCAGAACCCTCTCGCACCCTGCCCTCCTTTCCCACCTTGCTCAAGAGATCTGTGCATCTGACAACCTCCATCTTCGGACCCTTTACTGTGGCCTGCCCTCCATCCACACCAGACACAACTAGATGGGTTTTGTCTCATTGGGTAAGTCAGGTTGACCATCTCATTTCTGAACCCACTGTGGCTCTGCTTGAAAATTCTAGGCCTAGTTTGGTCTTCCTTGGGTCCTTGCACCTTGTTGGATTTCCACTGGTGGTTGGGGACACCCACGCTGTGGACAGTTCATTTGAGACCTTTGCGCATCGGAGCCTTCGCACTCAGTTGGACTTCCAGAGGTGACTAGGGATGCCCTCCCCCTGGACAGTTTGCTCAGGGCCTTTGCACCTCATAGAATCAGCAGCTTAAGTGGAGACACCCCTTAACCCTCCTGATTCATTTAGTCTCAGGCTCACCCTCTGGGTCATTACTCTCAGTACCATGGGAGCACATCAATCCCAACCTCTGAAGGACTCCCCTTTGGGTTGTCTCTGTTGGAACCTCTGGACCCTTCAAATAGGGTCCCAGGTAAAGCTAAAAAAGCTAATTTCTCTCTCCACTGTTACCTGGCCTCAATATCCTCTTGATAACAGATACTGTTGGCCAGAACATGGAACATTTGACCTCCAAATTCTTACTGATCTCAGCAACCACCTCAGGTGTCACGGCAAATTGTCCAAAGTTCCATACACAAAGGCCTTTTTGATTCTTCACAGCAGACCATCCCTTTGCTCCTCCTGCTCCCCCCTCCAACTTATTCTCCTTCAGCTGACCTCCACCTGCAGTTCCTCTGTGTCAACAAGCTCCCCCGCCCCACCCCACCTCTTGTCTTTTACAGAAACAGACCCCTCAGACCTTGGACACCCTTACCCCACCCATATGCCCCCTTCCAGTCAACATTCCCCCTATGACAAACCCTCTTCCCTCCTCCCTCTCCTCTCCTGATCTCTGGCCAAAGACAAGCCTTTGCGGCCCCTGGACTCCACCCCTCTCATTTTGCCTCCATGTACCCATTCTTGGGCTGCCCTCGTGCCGTCATTCTCCCCACCATCCTCAGGCCTGTACCCTCTTCACAAGATGGCAGGAGCCGAGAGCATTGTCTGGGTACATGTCCCCTTTTCCCGCATGGATTTAGCCCAAACTGAGTGCTGTCCAGGGTCTTATAACTGCAGATCCTACACACTTTTACAAAGAGTTCCAATATATAACTCAGACCTATTCATTAACATATCAAGATGTCTGTGTCATCCTAACCTCCTCCACCACCCCAGAGGAAAAAGATCATGTTCTGTCTGCTTCCTCTACATTTGCAGACACCCTATATGTCCAGGATCCCGAAAGGAATCCAGCTGGACCCAATGCAGTCCCAGCTGCAGATCCTCACTAGAACCATCAGTCAGGGTCCCCTGATTTGGCTAAGATGTCACATTTTCTCAGATGCCTAGTTGAAGGCATGCATAAGGCTGCTCTTAAGGCCGTCAATTATGACAAAATCCTAGAAATAATGCAGGCGGCCTCTGAGAACCCAGCCTCATTCATGAGCCACCTTACAAAAGCCATTCTCAAGTACCAACTTGGACCCCAACTCAGAAGAAGGCAAGGCCTATCTTAATACCCATTTTATTACACACTCCACCCCTGATATTAGAAGAAAGTTATGGAAGCTGGAGGATGGACCCAAAACTCCCCAAAGGGACCTAATTCAGACTGCCTTCCAAGTCTTTAATAACAGAGAGGAGGAGGAAAAACAACAAAAATTAACCTGGTCCCAGCCTCTCCCATAGGAAATAAAAATGGACTTTGCTCATTCCCAGAAGAAATGTTGATGGACAAAGCACGATATATTGACTGGCCTGGTGGGGGAAAAGCAGGGAGATGTAAATAACCTGCTGAATGTGTTAATGGGTAAACTCACCCTAACCAAAATGTATGTTTGGCAAAGTGTGGAGATGGTGCTTGCAGATGCAGAGGCAGGTGATAACTACGGGCCTGCATGGGTGACTGGGAGTCTCCACTCCTCCTTCCTTCCCCATTCCCCCTTCCCTTGCTCCTACAGGCCCTTGAGTTGGTCTGGGAGTTTCCTCCTACTTCTAATCCCTTTCCCTCCCTTCCTTCAATAAACCTGGTATAAAATTCTAGACTGTTCTCTGGGTGATTTCTCAGAGCAAAGCTACCTGACAGGAGGTGGATTTTGTTCTTTGTATGTATGTTGACATTTGCCTTGTTTGTCTTGTATGTAAGTGTGCCAGCTCTGGGGAACTCAAATATGATGCCTGAATGCAACCCCTTGGGGTGCATCCTCCAGAAACAGATAAAATGAGCTTAAAGAAATGAAGGGCTTAGACATGTTAATGTAATAAATGGGTCGTCGGCAGCCGTCCGTCTCGAGAGACGATGGTGTAGCTTCTTAAGAGTCTATCTGCACCGCCGAGAATGGCTGTGCAGTCCGACTCGGGAGTGACACGGTATCTGTCTCCTCCCGTGTTAAATCGACATCTTGCGATGACGCTGGAGTGTCCTCTCCAGTGAAGCTGAAGCTACAGAGCCTGGGCAGGGTGATATGGAGGGTCTGCTGTTGCCCATGCCCGTCCGTCTCGAGAGACGATGGTGTAGCTTCTTAAAAGTCTATCTGCACCGCCGAGAATGGCTGTGCAGTCCGACTCGGGAGTGACACGGTATCTGTCTCCTCCCGTGTTGAATCGACATCTTACGATGACGCTGGAGTGTCCTCTCCAGTGAAGCTGAAGCTACAGAGCCTGGGCAGGGTGATATGGAGGGTCTGCTGTTGCCCGTGCAGCAGACGCCCCCTCTCTTCGCAGCTGAAGGGTCCAAGGGAAAGACGGAGTCAATACAGCTTGGCTTCAGGTGCGCCGCAGGAGTTGCCGGTGTTGACTACAACGTCAAACCGCCTTAGGGACTCCGGCTCCGGATTTTCTGTCGGGGTTTACTCCCTTAGCCTTTCCCGTGAAGAGGTATGCCGCAAGGCAGCGGAGGTTTTTTGGAGTCAGAGTTTTCCTTCTCTGATGTGCCCTGACTGGAAGATCGAACCAGCGACACTTAGCTCGCAGGCCGACGCTCAATCCACTGAGCCAAACCAGCCAGGACCAATAAATGGGTCAATGGTAGGAAAATGCCTGTCTGTCCAAGGTGGATTCAGGAGGCATTGTATTCTAAGTGCAGCTTCTTTGCTTCCTCAGGTTTCAGTATTTCCCATTAGATCACTTACTTTATACACAAAAGCTTCTCCCCCATAACTCCCACCAACTCGCATCCAAGAAGCACACTTTCTGGAGCAGCCACAGCCAAGGTAGAACTAATGATGGGAAATAGGAATGGCATCCAAGACTTGCAGTTCCCTGAACAACAATAAGGTCCCCATCAGACTGGCCTCACTGAGGAAAAGCAAGTGAATTCATGGTTTCTAGTGGATGTGATCTGGGATAGAAGAGAGGATCTCTTATCTAGAAGACAAACAAGACTGAGCAACAAAGGTTTGGCTGTAGAACTCAGGGGCCAAGTCTATGACTAATGGTGTAAAGAAATATGCTTGGGATTATATGATAAGAAACCAGTTTTAACTATGAGCCAAAAAATACAAAGCATGTTTTGTAGGCTGTTTTATATAAGATTTCCACTCCTTCCCTTTGTCTGAAGGATAATGGGGGTAGGGGAAATTAAATGCCATGTCTCTTCAAAGAGTCTCGTTGATATAAAGAGATGTTCTACTGGCAGATGTGATTTCAAAAATTTTACCAAAGGTGTCGTAACACAAGCCAAATACCCTAGAAATATTGAAAATTAAAAAAAAATTTACCTGATTGGATTGATGCCCCCCAAAAAGAGATAAAAGACTGCTGATTTAAAAATGTAGGTAGGAACTTCCGGCCAAGATGGAGGCTTAGACGGACGTGCTCGGTCTCCCTCTACAACTAGAGAGGAATACAACTACTTCGAAACAAAGGATAACTAGAAATTCCAGAAAATAAAACTACACGGAAGCCTAACGTATGAAGTTATAAACCAGCGGCGCCCTTTGGGCAGGTAGGAGCGAAAGGGGGCGGTGCTGTTTGCGGTCGCACCAGGGACAGCGGCAGGGAGGACAATCCCGGCTGCAGTCGAACCCCTGGCAGCTCGCGACCCCAACGCTGGGGAAAGCAGCCACCACATCGCCTTGAACAGTGAGGCCCAGGGGGGCGGGAGGACAGATCCCAGTCTACTAGCGGAATAACTGTGTGAATCCATCTTGGACCCCCACCCCCAAAGAAAGCACCACAGCGCTGCGAAATAGGTCGCGGACAGGCGCCGGTCGCTGGGTTGTGACGACAAAGCACCACGGCGCAGCTAGAAAGGTTGCGGAACGCGCTGGTCGCTGGGTCGTGACAAGTATACAGGCACTGCCCCCTTTAGCCGGCCCAAGAAAACAAAACGCATCTGTCAAGATGAGGCAGACAACTATAGAAATCCCGGTGGCGCAGCTCACCAGGCAACAGATGAGGAATCTGACAGATGAACAGATAAGAAACCTGTCAGAGGCTCAGTTCAGGGCCATTGTTATCAGGTGGCTTACAGAATTAACAAAAGATCTGGAAAAAGATGAGAAAGAAGCGAAAAACACTCATAACGAAAGGAACAAAACCACATACGAGACAGATGGTGAGGAAAAAAAATCCAGAGTTCATTTCAACAAACCGGAATATGGAGAAGGAACAAGCAGTCAACCAATGCAGCGAGAGGAAATGGGAAGCAACGATGAGAAGATCAGAAACCTCTGGGACAGCTATAAAAGGCCTAACATAAGAATCATTGGTTTGCCAGAGAGTGAGGAAGATGAACTAGAACTTGAAAAATTGAGTGAAAATATAATAAAGGAGAACTTCCCAGACTTGGGGAAAGAAATAGACTTACAGGTCCAGGAAGCACAGAGAATTCCAAAAAAACTGGACCCAGGGAGAACCACTCCAAGACACATTATAATCAAAATGTCAAAAATTAAAGATAAAGAGAGAATCCTAAAAGCAGCAAGAAAGAAGAAAAGAATCATGTACAAAGGGCTCCCAATTAGACTATCAGCTGACTTCTCAAGGGAGACCCTGCAGGCAAGAAGGGACTGGCAAGAAATATTCAAAGTAATGAAAATCCAAAACCTACAACCACGAATACTCTATCCAGCGAAATTGTCATTCAGAATAGAAGGGCAGAGAAAGTGTTTCCAGGACAAAATAAAACTGAAAGAGTTCATTAGATCCAAACCACTGTTATATGAGATGTTAAAGGGACTGGTTTAGAAAAAGGAGGATCAAGACTATGAAATCTAAAATGAAAACTGCATCACAAGAAACAACAGAAGCTAGGGAATTGAAACAAAGGCAAACTAAACAGGCAACGAGAGTGGAAAAAGAACTATAGGTACAGGGAACATATTGGGGGGAGGTCAACAGAGAGGGGGAATGGGGAGAGGGAGGGAGATGATATAGGAATTAAGGATCATGGTAGGAGGGAATGGAATAGACAGAGGTTGAGAAGAACTATATGCACAACTAATGGACATGATCTAAAAGGGGGGGACAACTGGAGGGAGGGGGACCACCAGGTGGAGGGGAGCAGAGGGAAGGGAAATTGGGACAAATGTAATATTATAATCAATAAAACACATTAAAAAAAAATGTGGGTAGCCCTGGAGACTTCTAGCCAAGATGGAGGCCTAGACAGATACGCTGCATCTCCCTCCACAGCTAAGAAGGAATACAACTATCTCAAAACTAGAGACAACCATAAGTTCCAGAAAATTGAGCTGCATGGAAGTCCAACAAACAAAGGTATAAAGAAGAAATAGTCATCCAGCAGGTAGGAGGGGTGGAGCTGAGGTGGAGAGGACACAGTGTGGTGGCAGCAGCAGCAGGTTGGTGGAAAGCGCAGTCACATGTTTTAAAAAGTAGGGAGGGACTCATAGGGAGCACTCCTAGCACCAGACCAGACTGTGCAGGTCACCATTCCAGCGCTGGAGAAAATAAAGCCTCATTGCTTCTGACAGTGAAAACCAGTGGTGGTTGGCATGGAGGAAGAATCTTCTGGTTTCTCAGCAGAGTCCGCTTGTTTAAAGGGCCCCCATGGTCCTAGAATGTCTGCACAACCACCCACTGTGGGAATGACAGCCAGGACAACAGCTAGAGGAGTGCCAATCCCATACAGGAAGCAGGAGAAGTGCCTGGAAAAGGGGTAAGTGCTGAGCAAGTGGCACTGTTCCCTCTCAGACCCCTCCTACACATACAGCACGACAACATGGTGAAACGGGTTGCTGGGTACTGAAGAATACCTAAGGCTCCACCCCTTACAATATAACAGGTGCAATAGCTCTACCTAAGACACAGAGGCAAACAAACAAAGTAGCCTGTCAAGATGAGGAGACAGAGAAGTATGGCCCAAAAGAGGGAACAGATCAAGGTTCCAGTGAGAGAACTAAGCGACAAAGAGATAACTAACCTAACAGAGTTTAAAACACTGGTGTTAAAGATGCTCACAGACTTGACAGATATGCTTAAGTATGAAAAATACAGAAAGGAAGAAGTGAAGGCTAAGCTAAATGAAGGAAAATCCACACAATACCAATGGTGAAGGGAAGGAAACCAGGGTTCAAATCAATGATTTGGAACATAAGAAAAACAGTCGACCAGTACAGAACGAGGAAACAAGAACTGAAAAAAATGAGAGGCTTAGGAACCTCTGCGACAACTTTAACTGTGCCAACATCCGAATCATAGGAGTGCCAGAAGGAGAAAAGGAAGAGCAAGAATTTGAAAGTTTATGTGAAAAAATAATGAAGGAAAACTTCCCTAATTTGATGAGGGAAATAGACATACAAGTCCAGGAAGCAAAGAGAGTCCCAAACAAGCTAGACCCAAAGAGGACCACACCAAGACACAGCCTAATAAAAATGCCAAAAGTTCAAGATAAAGAGAGAGAAAAGCAGCAAGAGAAAAGCAGATCATTTCTCAAAAGAAACTTTGCAGGCAAGAAGGGACTAGCAAGAAATATTCAATGTGATGAAAAGCAAGGACCTATAACCAAGGTTACTCTATCCAGCAAAGCTATCATTTAGAATGCAAGGGCAGATAAAGTGCTTTCCAGACAAGGTAAAGCTAAAAGAGTTCATCATCATTAAGCCATTATTAAATGAAATGTTAAAGGGACTTGTTTAAGAAAAAGAAGACCAAAACTATGAATGTAACAGAACCTCTGGGCTGCTCCAATTGAAACAGAACCCACAGGTTGTTTAGTTAGGGGCCCAATTGCCCGCCGCCACAATTACAACTCTCAGTACTAGAGTTTAGTGAAAAGAAAAAGAACTGTTTATTTAATAGATACATAGATTTAGATTATTTGCGGATTTCTGCTGTTGAGTCTTCTGTTCTTTTTTTTTTTTATTGTTCATTTTTGTTTTTCTTCTTCTTATGTTCTTTAAAATACCCACTAACACATAGTTCTGCCTCCCCCTACCAAACCAGGCCAGCCTTAGAAAAGTCGGAAACACTGTTTCCCTAATTCCTAGGCACAGTTCAGCTTTACCAGTAGCTGCCAATCACTCAGTTCTGATTGGGGAGGTCCTTTCTGCGCCGTGATGCCCTCCAGCTTTTAATGCAGAACTGCGTGGATTCTCAGCCTCCTTGTAAACTGCCTTCTTTCTGCAAACCACGTGGATCTCCTCTCCTTCTCAAAACCGCATGGCAAGAGCCTCTTAAAGCAGCCTGGAGAGCCCTCTCAAAACCGCATGGAGAACTCAGCTTCTTTAATCCGCATGGAGAACCTAGCTTCTCAAAACTGCATGGAGAAGGCCCCTTCACCAAGCCACATGGAGGGAGCGCACGAGAGAGAGAGCAACCTGGAGAGCCCTCTCCTCCAAACCACATGGAGGGAGACCACGAGAGCTAGCGAGAGAGAGAGAGACAGAGAGCTAAAATGTCCGCAGCTGCTTATATATCCCTGACTGCATCCTCTGACACAGTGGGTGTTGCAAGCAGTTCTGACCATTCACAGAACCCTACGCAGGCTCTGTAGGCTCCTTCCGTATCATCCCACAGTTCAAGACTCCTGCCATCTTCTTGGGCCTTGGAAGTATCAAAGCCATTTTACATAACAAAGACACTAGCAACTAGCCCCAGGCATGCAAAGGCATCTTAAAAGCTGCTTCCTTTTCCCCATCCCCCAGCCGCAAACTCTGGGGTTTGTTTTTGGACACCCCTGTTTCTGTAACATGAACATTAAAATAACAACAAACACAACTGTCAAGAACTGAATCTAAAAAATAAAAGCAAAACCCAACTAAGCAAACCAGAATAGAAACAGAATCAGGTATGGGGATCATTTGAAGGGTTACCAGCTGAGAGCGGGGAGGGGGAGAAATGGGGAAATGGTGCAGGGGTTAAGAAGCATAACTGGTTGGTACAAAATAGACAGGGGGAAGTTAAGAACAATATAGGAAAGGGTGAAGCCAAAGAACTTACGACCGATGGACATAAACTAAGGGGGGGGGGTGGTTGCTGGAGGGAAGGGGGTACTGGGAAGAAGGGAGCAAAGGGAAAAGAAATTGGGACTACTGTAACAGCATAATCAATAAAATATACTTTTAAGAAATGTAGGTAGCCCTAGTTAGCGTGGCTCAATTGGTTAGTGTCATCCCATACACCAAAAGGTTGTGGGTTCAATTCCCAATCAGGGCACATACCTAGGTTGGGTTTGATCCATAGTCAGTGTGTATATGAGGTAACCGGTCAATGTTTCTCTCTCACGTCAATGTTTCTCACAATTTGTACCTACCAATTATGCTTCTTTATCCCTGTACCTTTTCCCCCAGTCTTCCCTTCCTCCCCTACTGATAACACTCCATATGATCTCCATATCTATGATTCTGTTTCTGTTCTAATTGTTTGCTTAGTTTGTTTTTGTTTTTAAGATTCAGTTGTTGATAGTTGTGAGTTTGTTGTCGTTTTAATGTTCTTAGTTTTTATCTTTTTCTTAAATAAGTCCCTTTAACATTTCATATAATAATAGCTTGGTGATGATAAACTCTTTTAGCTTTACCTTGTCTGGGAAGCATTTTATCTGCCCTTGCATTCTAAATGACAGCTTTGCTGGATAGAGTAATCTTGGTTGTACGTCCTTGCTCTTCATCACTTTGAATACTTCTTGCAAGTCCCTTCCTGTCTGAAAAGTTTATTTTGGGAAATCAGCTGACAGTCTTATGGGACTGCCTTTGTAGGTAACTCTGCTTTTCTCTTGCTGCTTTTAAGATTCTTTATCTTTTGCCTTTCGCATTTTAATTATGATGTGTCTTGGTGTGGTCCTCTTTGGGTCCAACTTGTTTGGGACTCTCTGTGCTTCCTGGACTTGTATGTTTATTTCCCTCACCAAATTAGGGAAGTTTTCTTTCATTATTTTTTCAAGTAAGCTTTCAATTTCTTGCTCTTCCTCTTCTTCTGGCATCTCTATGATTGAGACGTTAGCACTTTTGGAGATATACCAGAGTCTTCTTTTTCTTTCGTTTTGTTTTTATATTTTTGTTTCATTTTGTACTGGTTTATTTCTTCCTTAATGTCATAATTCATTGGTTTGAAACCTGGCTTCCTTCCCTTCACTATTGGTTCCCTGTGGGTTTTTCTTTATTTTACTCAGTGTAGCCTTCATTTCTTCCCTATGTGTTTGGCATACTAATGAATTCTCTGAGTATCCTTATCACCAGTGTTTTGAACTCTGCATCTGATAGGTTAGCTATCTCCATTTTGCTTAGTTCTTTTTCTGGAGTTTTGATTTTTTTCTTTCATTTGGGTCATATTTCTTTGTATCCTCAACTTGACAGTCTCCTGTGTTTGCCTCTGTTTGTCTTAGGTAGAGCTGTCACACCTGTTACATTGTAAGGGGCAGAGCCTTAGGTATTCATCTTGCTGGGCAATCCATTTCACCACGTTGTGGTTCTGTATGTGGGGAAGGGGTCAAAGAGGGAACCACGCCACTTACTTGGCACTCGCCCCCTTTCCAGTCACTTCACCCACTTCCCAGATAGGAATGGTACCCCTCTAGCTGTTGCCCTAGTGATAGTTCCCAGACTGTGGGAATTTGCATACATTCTTGGACCATGGAGACCCTGTAAATGAACTCTCCTGAGAGAGCGACAGTTCCTTCCACCTCCCCAACTCCCACTGGTTTTCACAGCCAGAAGCTATGAGGCTTTATTTTCCCAGCGGTGGGACCTTGAGTTGCGTGCGCAGTCTGGCCTGGGGCTAGGATGCTCCAAAGTTGTCCGTCCAGGCTTTTATCCACTACACATGAATGTGAGACCACCCATTCTTCTGGCCTGCAGCTGCTACCTCCATCATAACACTACTGCACTGCATCCTCTCTGCCCCTTCTCCCTGTCTCCACCCCTTCTACCCATCTGGATGAATATTTCTTTCTTTTAAGTTATTTATTTATTTTCAGAGAGCAGGGAAGGAGAAAAAAAGGGAGAGAAACATCAATGTGTGGTAGCCTGTCATGCACCCCCAACTGGGAACCTGGCCCACCACCAAGGCATGTACCCCGACTGGAATATAACCAGCAACTCTTTGGTTCACAGGCTGGCTCTCAATCCACTGAGCCACACCAGCCAGGGCTGAATATCTCTTCTTTAAATCCTTGGCTGTTGGGCTTCCATACAGTTCAATTTCCTGGCAGTTCTGGTTATTTTTTGTTTTGAGGTTGTAATTCTTCTTATGGTTTTGCCAAGAGGCAAACTGTGTCTACCTATGCCTCCATCTTTGCTGGAAGTCTGCAATGGTTGTTCTTTTAAAAAAGAAATTTTTTTTATCCTCACCAGAGGACAATTATTCGTTTTCGTTCTGTTGTGCATTCCTTCCTTGCTAAAGTGTGCTGTGCTTTCAAAAACTAACCCAGTCCTTCTGATATCTGCAAGGATGGCTTTGAATGGGCAGGTACACAGTCATGTATTCCCTTGTGTCAGCCTCATCAAGAAGACTTCTGAGACCTCAGCTTCTTTTCTGAGTAGCAGCCTATTAGAACCTCTTTTCTCCTCCAAAGCAGTGGGGTGGAACAGGTTGAGGTAAGAGAGCTTGCTCTCTGCATCCACTACGTGCTTCTAACCTGTGTCCCCTCCTTGAAATGTGACCCCCCCCCCCACTCACCCTGTGCACAGGCCCCTATGGTTTTGGGAGTCTTCTGACTGGCAGTGAAATGAGCTGACCTGGGCACTTGCCCTACTGTGGAAGCAGCAGGTAGAGCAGCCCAGTGTTTTGTCACAGCTAGATGCAGTTATGGAAGTTTAGGAACAGAATACTGCACTGCTAGGGTGTGAGCTGGAAGGGAGACAAGTGCAGAGAGACTATATCACCAAGAACCTCTTTTAGTAGAGTGGGTCTGAATTGTGTCATGTGAACCAAACTTAAAAAAGGCATCCTAGGCATATTCTCTGCCTCCCGCAGTCCCACCTGCTTGGAACACGGGGGCAGGCCTTGGGGGGGCCTTTTTAGTGCATCTTCCCAGAAGTCCAGAAGCTAGAGGTCTGAGAGGAACAGCAACCTATAACTAAAGTAGGAGGTGACTCTGCCATGTGTGTGTCTCAGCTGGAGAGAAGAGGTGAAGCAGGGTGATGCCTTATGTGAGTAGCCTTTCATAGAATCAGATTGTCCTTAATTTCCTCTCCTGTTTCATTCTTATTTGAACAATCTCTGCCTGCAGCTGTTTCTCATTATCTTCTTGCGCTCAAATTGGAGTTTCATTCCTAATGTTTCTAAGCTGCAGATAGGAGGTGGAGGGAGTGAGGGAGTCACAGTCTGTGAAAGATGGAAACTATGGGTATATAGACCCCAAGTGATCTGCTCATCTCAAACCTTGTGCCATGTTAAACTAAAAGGAGCAATGACGTTGTATAGGCACTGCTTAAAAAAAAAAAAAGAAATAAACTAACAAAAAACCTAGTTTGGGGATCCTAGGACCTTTCAAAATGACAACTGACTAGCTTTCACAGTGGCCATACAAAAGGGACCAGCAGGCTCTCCAAATTAAGTGGGCCTTACATTCTTCATGGAGACCACAGTCCCCAGGAAAAAAACTCAAAAAGACCCTGGGCAAACTATGCTAGGAAATGAGTGAGACCTGGCTTAAATTAGTACCAACTGCTGTGACCTGGATCACAGCAGCACCTAAAGAAATTCTTAAATTAAGTCCTTTTGAATTTATGTATGTTGGGCCCTCATGGGGCTCCTCCCAAATTTAGGATTCCCAGACCCATTAATAGAACAGGCTGCTAAACATTATCCAATTAGGAAAGGTAACCGAAAACTTAAATCTAATCTGAATTTACTAACACCAACAGGTACAACCCACATAATCCAGAGAACTGAGTATATTTGAAAACCTGGAAATCAGGATCCCTGCAAGATCAACTGAATCCAGTATGGACGGGTCCTCACTTGGTATTATTAACAACTCATTCTTCTCTGAAACTATGAGTACAGGATATAGCTTTCTCAAGTGAAGCCAAGTATACCACCCAGTGAGAAAGAGGAAATAGATCTACAGTACTGTAAACCAGTCTGACCTCAAGCTCCTCTTCAAGACACAAGTGATGCCCACTTACTATTATACACTCCTGTTCTCAGTAATCCCAGAACCTAGGAGACCCCATAAGTCAGGCAGCCAGAGAATTTCACTCCTCTAACTCAAAGATGTGTCCCATCCCTGCTGAGCAGGAAGCAGTTATAGAAGTATGACCCAGGTCCCCATGCCCTCAAGAATGAGGAGTGAAAAAGTCTTAGGTGGAATGTTAAGATAGGACAAGGGTCTCAAGGTCTGGGCACTTCTTACTAAATTCTATCTTGCTAAATGTTAAATGTAGCACAGTATTTTGCAGATGCAGCTTTAAATAGGATGAGCTTGACAGGCATTCAACATGTTAACTACAGCCAACTGCAAAGAAGAAATCAATGTGTAATTGACCAAATAGTGTATATAAGCAATGGCTAAGCCTCCCTTCAGGGAAGCAGAGCTTTGGATGAAATTCCTCTGTCTCCTTGACAACTACATTTATTCTTGAATAGAACATTCCAATCAATGAACTCCTTTGAGTTTAGTAACACCAAGATGTTAAGTTCATCACCATTTTGTGTAGGGCAAAAATGAGAAACAGCCTGAATTTCAAACAGTAGGCAACAGCTGAATAAACTGCATGGTGGAGTTATACTGTGGTATATTTTACTGTTATTAAAAATAATGATTTTGCAGAACAATGTGAGTGTACTTAACGCCATAAAACTGTATACATAAAAATGGTTTAAATGATAAATTTTATGTTATGTTTACTTTACCACAATAAAAAAAATTAGAATAATTTCTATCTCTACTTAGTATCCTGGAAAAATAACCATGAAAATTGTTAAAAGAAAAATCCACGTTTCAGGTCAAATGTGTTTGTGTGTGTGTGTACATGTTCATAGAAAAAGACATGTAGGAATACAAACCAAATTTCATCATTAATTACCTCAGGGAGTGTGAAGTATTTATTTGACTTGTAATAAGGAACACTGGATTTAGAGCTCAGAACCAGGCTCAAGTCCAAGCTCCATTACTGGTCTGATGTGTGACCTGGGTAAATTACATGTTAGTCTCTTCATTTATAAAACAGGAAAAGAATACTACTTGCTTCATTAGAATTGCTGTGAGGTGTAAATATTAGAATGCCTGTCACAATAAGTTATACTGTCATCATTATATTATTGCCCTCTTCAGTGTCCTTGTATTTTATGCATTCTTCCATCCCCTACTATTTCATTGGGATTGACAAAAGATTTGATTAAGTACCAGGAGAGAAAAACAGAAACAAAAACATATTACAAGAAGCCTAAAATTAGTCTCCTACTTCCGGCCAAGATGGAGGCCTAGACTGACACGCTCCGTCTCCCTCCACAACTAAGAAGGAATACAACCAGAAATAACCAGAAGTTCCAGAAAATAAAGCTACATGGAAGTCCAACGTATGAAGTTATAAACAAGTGGTGATCGTCCAGATGGGTAGGAGGGGCTAAGTCAGGGTGGAGAGGTCAAGTTGTGTTGGCGGCAGCAGCTGTGTCAACAGCAGCAGGACAGCAGTAAGCACAGATACCCGTATTTAAGGGGAGGCGAGAAGTGCTTGGGGAGCACCCATGGCTGAAGACCAAACCAGTCAGCTCGCGATTGCAATGCTGGGGAAGGCAGACCCCCATTGCCTCAGACTGTAAGGGCCGGAGGGCGTGAGGACAAAGGCGGAGGCTCCCAGTCTCTCGGTGGAGAGTGAACGGCAGGAATCCATCTTGGACCCCCACCCCCACACAAAATGCCACAGCGTGTTGAGAAGGGTCGCCCAGTAGTAACGAGTGCACGGGGCTCTGCCCCCTATAGCATAGGAGGTGTGACAGCCCCACTCAGGAAGGAAAGGTAAACACAAAACTGTCAGGATAGCACAGATCATTATAGAGATCCCAGTGACGCAGCTGACCAGACAGCAAATATCTAATTTAGCAGCTGAGCAGACAGGAAATCTTTCTGAGGCACAGCTCAGAGCTTTGGTTATAAGAATGCTTACAGACCTAACAGCAGATCTTAAATAAGACGGGGAAGGAATGAAAGCTAGTCCTGCTGAAATGAACAAAAACACATACGAAACAAGTGGTGAGGGCAAGAAAACCAGGGATCAAATCAAAAAATCGAAACATAGGGAAGGAACAAACAATCAACCAGTGCAGAAAGAGGAAACAAAAAGTGAGGAAAATAAGGAGAGGCTCAGAAAACTATGGGACAGCTATAAAGCAGGCCAACATCCGAATCATAGGGTTGCCAGAAGGTGAAGAAGAAGAACTAGAAATTGAAAAATTAGGTGAAAAAATAATGAAGCAGAACTTCCCTAACTTGGGGAAGGAAATAAGACTTACAGGTTCAGGAAGCACAGAGAGTTCCAAAAAAACTGAACCCAGGGAGAACCACACCACGACACATTATAATCAATATGTCAAAAGTTAAGGATAAAGAATCTTAAAAGCAGCAAGAGAGAAAAAGAGAATTATGTACAAAGGGGTCCCAATAAGACCATCAGCTTATTTCTCAAAAGAAACTCTGCAGGCAAGAAGAGACTGGCAAGAAATATTCAAAGTAATGAAAAGCAAAAACCTACAACCATGATTACTCTATCCAGAGAAGCTATCATTCAGAATAGAAGGGCAGAGAAAGTGCTTCCAGGACAAAGTAAAACGGAAGGAGTTCATCAGATCCAAACCACTGCTATATGAAATATTAAAGGGACTTGTTTAGGAGAAAGAGGATCAAAACTATGAGCATTAAAATGGAAACTGTATCGGAACAACCAACAACAGAAGCTAGGGAATCAAAACAAAGGCAAACTAAGTAGGCAATGAGAGTGGGAAAAGAATTATAGGTATGGGGAACATTTTGTAGGGAGGTCAGCGGGTAGGGGGAAGGGGGGAAAGGGAGGGAGATGGTACAGGAATTAAGAAGCATAGTAGGAAGGAATGGAGTAGATAGGAAGATGTTGAGAAGAACTATATGCATAACCTATGGGCATGGATTAAGGGAGGTGGGACAGCTGGAGGGAGGGTGGTTACTGGGTGGAGGGTAACAAAGGGAAAAGAAATTGAGACAACTGTAACAGCATAATCAATAAAGCATATTAAAAAAAAGCATATAAAAACAAAAAAGGCCTAAAATTGAGTGGATTCACATAGAACTTGCTTCAGATCACTAGAGCTAGACTGCTTCTAAGGCTATCTGAGATGATTCTGAGGCCCTTAAGGACTAGCACAGTTTTAGAGACAAGTGGTCTAGATTTCTTTCTTCTTGGCCTTCATCACATACAAGGTACTCTTAAGACTCACAGCTTAGGAGCTTTTTCCTAAGCATCTCCACACCTTCTCTATTGTTCTTGAATATACCCAGTGTCATCTTCCTCTTTTCTCCTGAGAAATCAACAGCTTATCGCATTGCAAATACTTTCTCTTACTAACTAGAACTCTCTCCTTGATGGCCAACTGATAAGACCTGGAGTTGTATTTGCCGAGTCGAAACAAGTGGTGAGGGCAAGAAAACCAGGGATCAAATCAAAAAATCCAGTTTACCCGATCTCAATCTTGCTTCTTTCATAGGACTACTACCACATTAATGTTCTTTCAGTTGAGAAATCTGGAGCCTTTTAAGCAGTGATTAGATTTTTCCTATGTGTTTTACAGCACTTCACATTCAGCAAATCCCATTAATGTTAAAAGGGAAATAAACCAGTAACTTCTGCTTTATTTTACCCTAAGGGCACTAATGTTTGGAAACCGAAATCTTATTCTTTTCAGAACAGGATGGTGATGAGCTTCGCTGATAGTTAAGAGCTCTCAATTTTATTAATTATAATGCTTGTGACTAAAACAAAGCAGTAACTTTTTTCATTGATTTTACAGGATCTCCAGGGTTCCTCATCTCCTCACCACCTCCTTTCATCCCTTTATTTATTCTTTCCTCTTGTCTCCTTCCCTTCCTCTCTTCTTTCTCTCTCAAAACATTTTTAAGCACCTTCTGTGTGTCAAGCACACAGCAACAAAGTTTGAGGAAAAGAGACGACCTTCCCATTGTTTTGTTTACACACCTAATGGAAATTGAGACATTCATTAAATGATCACCAAACCTGTCATTTCAAACAGCACTTGGTGCCATATAGTAAAACACAATACTCTGTGAAAATGTTAGTGTAGGCTACAGTACATCCCAGAAGTGGAAGCTGAAGTGAGGTAGGAAGGATGAGCCAGGCATTTCCCCACATTTAGAACTCCAGGTGGGCAGACACAGCACCAGTCCCTGGGTTTGCCTGACAGGAGGTGCTCATAAATATTTGTGTGAGGAAGGGACAATGTGAAGAATGTATCCTGCTTTGTTTTGATGCTAATCAATTAATACATTTGACTGTTACTAATGAAAAGAAATCCAAAGTAGAAGACAGAAGGACAAAGTGGCACAAAATGAGGACGAAGAAGTAACAGCTAAATCACACTCAGGCCTTTCAGGGTATATAGATTCTAGTCTTTATCCTAACAGCAAATGGAAACCACTGAAGGATTTATTACAACTGACATTTTTTTAAATGCAGATTATGTGCTACTGTACTAAAGACTTTACTTGCATGATATTATTTAATACTTAGAGCAATCATATGATACTATTATTCCAATTTTACAGACTGAGGACACTGAAGTATAGAAAGGTTATTTGCTCAACACTCTTAAATAAGTGACAGAGGCTGGACTCCATAACCCCTACCAGGATACTACACATGCTATGAGCAAGAAAAAGTAAGCAACTATGAAGAGCTAATTCTAATCTCCTCGACAGGAACAGCCCCACTGTGGAGTTGGTATCATAGAGGTATCAGGGTTTAATGAGCTAATCATTGAATTTAACGAATTCCCTTTTTCCGACTCCGTATTAATCAAATAATCTCGTGATTATATCTTGGCTTCCCATATAGATTTTTCTGCAGGAAGATGATGCACTGACCAGCCTACACATGCAATTTGTTTCAGTTGGCAATTTTATTACTCATTGTGAGTTAATAAATTTACATTCTGCTTTAAAAAAAAATAAAGGTGAAATACACTAAAACAAAAAATATGAAAGTATTTTTTTCATGAAGTTAGTTTAAAAAACAAAAACCAACAAATAAAAATAATATATATTGTATTTTTTTTTATAGTGCCTGCTTTGAGTGACCATGGATATAATCATGAAGTCTAGAGATAAGCCTTTTCCTTACCTTCTTTGTCGAAGCCCCCAGCATAGCCCAAGTGCTTCCATTGTTTCCCAGTTGCTAAACTCCTTTCCTTAGACATGGATTCAGAGGATTGTTCTTTATATGAGGATAAGCAGCAGGAGGTTGCTACTGAGGTCTTATTAATGCCCCCCCCCCCCCGGGTAATATACACCTCTATCCTAGGTGGGTTCCCAATAACATCATTAAACCCACTGTCAATGTGCTTGGGGCCACAAGAGCAGCCTCTGCCAAAACCTGCACTCAGTCTTGCTGCCCCTAGTCAAGACGAAGTGACACCTGTCCTGTCCCACTTGTAGGCTGCTTCCAAATGGGGACTCCACGAAATCGGTTCCTGACTCCCTACTCCTTGTTGGTTCAAATTTTGTTTTTTCTTCTCTCGCTAGAATTTCTTTAATAGGCAAAACTGAGACAAACGCAGGTGGACATTTTAAAGTGAAAGCTTCATGAAACGTACCATTTCCCCTCGTTAAGATGTCTACTTAATCACACACAAGGGATAAATAGGGCTTTCCCCCAAGAAAAATATTCCAGTTTCTTGAACAGAAGATTGAAACGACACTCGAAACATCGACTTTTCCCCCCGCTCAACGACGTAGGAAAAGTCAGCAAGTGCAAGGCTTCCTTTCTTGAACAGAGGAAAGGACGAAGCTGAAGGATCAACAAAAGGAAGGGCCTCTCAGCAACTTTAGCTGAGTGTAGAAGGAGACCTGCAATCGTTTAAATCGATGGCAGAACTTTCACTATTCTGCTTTCCGCCATTTTCACCGCGGAGGCTTTAACCAAGAAATTACATACAGGAACACGTCTTTCTAGCCAAAAAATAAAAAAAATTACTAGCAATTAGGCGGCCATCCTCAGGATTTCCAACTGCCGGCAGCATGCAGGGCGAGGATGAATTAGGCGGTGCGAACAATTGTACGCTGACCAGCCAAGATGGCCACTTTTACAGGGCCGAGGGCCACTGGCTCCGTCACCCGGGCACGCAAACGCCGGACCGACAGAATAACCCACGGGAAAGTGCCAGAGGACAAAACCTTCACGATTCCCATCGCCACCGCTGGGGGACGCGACTTCCCCGCCGGACACCCCGGCCAACGGTCGGCAGGGAGGTGCCATGTCACAGCACAGGGGAGCAACCCCATTAAGCCATTGTCGCTTTTCCTCCCACATCATGCACAGACGGGTACAACGACCCACACACTCGTATATCAACTTACCCCTTGTTATGAATGCTTACAATAGCTAAACACTCGCGGGAGCGGAGCTTGACTTCCGCTCCCTCTCACTGCCACACAGAGTGGTTTAGCCCGAGCTCCCCTCGACGAACCGCCCCTTTACCCCCCGCGCTAGTGGCGCGTAGAGCGCGCGGCGCCGAGGGGCGGGGCCCAAGCCGGGCGCGCGCGGACGCTTTGTATAAATACTGCGCCGCGTCGCTCGTGCGTGGTTCTCTCCGTACCGTCCGCCCTGAGTTGAGCTCAGTTTTCTGCTATCGCATTTCGCAGTCGTCGCCTCACCGCTCCCTTTTGTTTCCTCAACGTCACTTTCACCGCCACTGTCACCAACACCAACATGAACGGGCAGCTCAACGGCTTCCACGAGGCGTTCATCGAGGAGGGCACGTTCCTCTTCACTTCAGAATCTGTGGGTGAAGGCCACTCAGGTGAGGTGACGGAGCCAGGCGCGAAGTGAGGGCGGGGCGTGGGGCCAGGACGGGCTGACTCCGACCGGCTGAAGGCGGTCACTACATAGATTGCACTCGCTCTCTGGGCTGTGGGAAAAGCGGCGGCTGCGCGCCTTCCTCGTGGCGCCGCCGGTGCCGAGCGCGTGTCCGGTATTCCCCTCCCCCTTTCTCTCCTTCCCCTACCATGCGGCCGCGCGCCCTGGCACGCGGAAGATTCCAGAAAGCGAGAAGGGCGGGGGCCGTGGCAGTCTGCTGTAGCCGGGGAGGGCACTATTTCCTCTTCTCCGCCCTGCTCTTCGAAAAACCTCGAGTGGGCGACCCGCCTGGAGTGCTCGCGCCCGGACCTCGGGAGCGCGCGCCCCGCATTGCAGCCGCAACCACGTGTCAGACTCATGTGGCATCTGGGTCGGGCAAGTGGCCGGGTTGCCGGAGCGCTCGGTGTTGTGGAGTCCAGGGCCTGTGCCCCGGGATGCCTTCTCTTCCATGAGTTATTGGCTTAGGTCACTAATCTCCTAAAATACGGATGTGCCCTTAGGCAGTATATGGCCTCGCCTTCGAGGTGACAGTCTCCAACTAAATATAGCGCGTGTTGGAGAAGGCATGCCTTATTTGGGCCGTGAGTGGAAAGTATGGAAGGATGAATTAAGCGGAAGCTGCCGTTGCTTTTTCAAGTCTTTGGTGCTTACGGTTAAGACAGGGTTTTTACCTCGTTTCTTTCTCAGGGCTTTGTCCACTGGTCCGCCATTATAGGGATCAGTTTACACGTGGACGAGTGAAGCTCTTTCAAGGAACTTTAAATCAATAATCTGAAAACATCATCTGGTAAAGATCATTATTTTGCTGGACTGCTTCTGCTCGCTCTTAGGTTGACCACAATACATAGTTATCCAGTGTGATGGTTTAAGGGTCAAATTCTCTTTAGTAAGTCCATTGTGCTTTTAACGAAATTCCACAAGTACAACCTAGTGGTATAGGAGAAGACAAAACCCAAGACCCTGATGAGTGAAGGTCAGGTGACTTAAATCATTTAAGTTACAGGCATTTTATAAGAGTTTGTAGATTATCTTGAACCTTTGGCTTAACTAGAGTACCCATTTTGCTTGGTTATAGAAAATTCAGGAAGGTGATAGGGGGTGTATTTCTGTTCCTTTCCCAGATTTTAATAGATGGCAATGATAATAGAGGAAAAAATCAAGGATTCAGAATAATCATTTGGGCATTTAGCAGTCTCTTCAGCTTTTGTTCCTAGACTACTCAACAATCAAATAATTTGCCATATTATTCCTTTTGTTCATAAAATGCTCTTGCTTTCATTGTTTAACACTTATTGATATCATTTCTCATCACCCTAATTGGTGTTCCTCAGGTTCAGAGAGAAATTGATGTGAAAAAACAGATCACCTTTCTGGTTGGTTAGATTTATAATGCAGACGTTAAATTTTGGGGATAAAATGTTAAGTATTGTTTGAAAATGAAAATCAGTACTCTAAAGCTAAATGTTTCCTAGCTTTGCTTTTGGATATGAAGGTAAAACCACTTTATTTCTATTTTCACTTGAGTAATCTCAGTAATGTGGCTGTTTTATTTAACAATGGAATTTTTTTCCCTGGGAACTTAATTTTTCAAAATGTATGGAATACTGTAGAGATGCAACTGAATGAAGTCTGTGTCATGTGTGAAGTACATATGCCATACTAAGTTTAAATGTATTGCTGGGTATTCTTCTGACTTAGCTGAATTGGTGAGCTTGTGGTGCAGCTATATTAAGACCATGGTGTCAGGTTTTCAAGTAACATGCAACACTACATCCAGTATTTATTCTTCGGGCAAAAATGGCTTCTAGTAAAACTGCTTTAATTACACAGCAGTAAAGATTTTCATAACTGGAATGCTAATGAATTATATACACTTGAAAATGTTTCGGATGGTAAGTCTTAAGTAGCTTTTAACCACAATTATGAAATGAAGGCTCTACCAAAGATCTTTACAGCTGTGGTTATCAGGAAGAGGGCAGTAAGTTAAAGAAACAGAGCTAGGAATTTTTTTTTCCCCCCCAGATAAGATTTGTGACCAGATCAGTGATGCTGTCCTTGATGCTCACCTTCTGCAGGATCCTGATGCCAAAGTGGCTTGTGGTAGGTTCAGAGCACTGCTGCTTTTTTTCCCCCAGATTTTATTTATTTTTTTAGAGAGAGGGGAAGGGAGGGAGAAAGAAGGAAACGTGGATGTGCAAGAGAAACATTGATCGGTTCCCTCTCACATACCCCCGACCAAGAATCAAACTGGCAACCTTTTGGTCTGCAGAATGATGCCCAACACACTGAGCCACACTAGTCAGGGCCAGAACACTGCTTCTTATCAACTGATGAAAAAGCAGCTTCATGAAAATTATAAAAGTGACATTTGAGTACAAACCTCTCTTTTATTAGAAACTGTGGCTAAAACTGGTATGATCCTTCTTGCTGGGGAAATTACGTCCAGAGCTGCTATTGACTACCAGAAAGTGGTTCGTGAAACCATAAAACACATTGGATATGATGATTCTTCCAAAGGTATGTTTTAATGAGTTGGCTCTTCCAAGTTTTTTCTTTAGTGCTCTCTAGCTCTATCTTCTAAGAATGTTCCTGTTAATCTTTAACTCCAGTTATATAGTTTTACTGTCCTTTTGTTCTAGCCCTATTCCATTTTCTAAAGTACTGAGTTTTAGGTATATTTGATTTCTTTAGCAATACAGGAGACTCTTGAACAGCACAGGGAGAGGTTAAAGGCACCGACCTGACCACTAGCACCCTGCCCCCTCTCCCCTCCCAATTGTGTATCATCTATAGCCAAGTGGCAGATGTGTTATCCAAGTATCAACTATATAGGATTCCAGAATATTATTGTAAGAAAGTATTACTGTGGCCTTTTTAAAGAAGATGGCTTTGTTTTGTTATAGGGTTTGACTACAAGACTTGCAATGTGCTAGTGGCCTTGGAGCAACAATCACCAGATATTGCTCAAGGTGTTCATCTTGACCGGAATGAGGAAGACATTGGTGCAGGAGACCAGGTATTGTGATAGACACTATCTGCATCTCTTCTGACATTAAATTCTGAGGCTTGGATTGATAACATTGGTGACTATCCATTTTTAGGGTTTGATGTTTGGTTATGCCACTGATGAAACAGAGGAATGCATGCCTTTAACCATCGTTTTAGCACACAAACTCAATGCCAAACTGGCTGAACTACGCCGCAATGGCACTTTGCCTTGGTTACGCCCAGATTCTAAAACTCAAGTAAGTGATGATCATATAGCTAAATTACACATATGCATTGGCCCAGAATATTAGTGAAGTTGTTTGATTAAAGCTAATTTAAAGAAAAAAGAAAGAACAGTGTTTGTCTTTTGTAACTTAGGGTAGAGAACCAAGAACAATACTTGTTTAGTAGACTGATGTCCTGATGACCTGTATTGCCTTCAAGGTGACTGTGCAGTATATGCAGGATCGAGGTGCTGTGATTCCCATAAGGGTCCACACGATTGTTATATCTGTTCAGCATGATGAAGAAGTTTGTCTTGATGAGATGAGGGATGCCTTAAAGGAGAAAGTCATCAAAGCTGTTGTACCTGCAAAATATCTTGATGAGGATACAATCTATCATCTACAGCCAAGTGGCAGATTTGTTATTGGTGGGCCTCAGGTAAGGCCTTACAAATGTTAATTCCATTTACTTTTTTGGATTATCTGTGATGGTTAGTTGAAAAAATTTGGCTGCTATCACCCTTTCTCTTGGGTTTTTTTTTTGTTTGTTTTTAAGCCTACCTGTGAATCTTCTGAGGATATTTGCTGAGTGACAGAATAGGCATTTAACTTGATCTAGAATCACTTACTGGAAAGGATAAGGCATAAACTGATTTAAATCCTTTAATTTCAGGGTGATGCTGGCTTGACTGGCCGGAAAATCATTGTGGATACTTACGGCGGTTGGGGAGCCCATGGAGGAGGTGCCTTTTCAGGAAAGGATTATACCAAGGTGGACCGTTCTGCTGCTTATGCTGCTCGTTGGGTGGCAAAATCCCTTGTTAAAGGAGGTCTATGCAGAAGGGTTCTTGTGCAGGTATATATTATTAAGTATAACTGGAGTGATTCAGAGGCATGTAAGTGGGAGGGCATTTAGTAATTTTTTTTTTAATACCAATGTACACAAGACTGTGGATCTGTTGATGACTGATTCTTACGACATTTCAATCCTTTTAGGTCTCTTATGCTATTGGAGTTTCTCATCCATTGTCTATCTCCATTTTCCATTATGGCACTTCTCAGAAGAGTGAGAGAGAGCTATTAGAGATTGTGAAGAAGAATTTTGACCTCCGTCCTGGGGTCATTGTCAGGTAAAGATGGTAAAGCCTATTGCTAGTGAAAAATACTAAGGGTGTGGGGGGTGTGAATATGTATGAAATATAGTCAAATCTGAGAACATGAAGGAAGACTCCTTTAAGTAGGGGAACGTTTTAATTTCTGGAATGTGTTGGTGTTATCTTCTAAGTTGCCTTCAGTAAAGGCTTAAATTATTAAGAAAAATCCAGAAGTATAATGCTTCATGGTTTAGACTTAACCACCCTAGAGTCTTCCATGTTTGATACTGGGCTTTGTGCTCATCTTACCTAAGAATGTTTACTTCAAAGAAATTAGTACAGATAAATGGGATGTTTAAGACCATTAATAAAATAACCATGTAGGGTGTGGGCATGGGACTTCGGTAAGTATTTCATTATCTCAAATGAGCTTTTGACACCTGAAATTTCTCAGAATAATGACCAGTTTTCATATTTGTTGAGCCAGGGATCGAAAAACAAGAACTATAGTTACTAATAAGGACTGTGCAAGGAGTTTGGACACAAGGGAAGTAACAAACACTTTTGCCACAAACTTTTTTCCTAGCATACCCCAGGGAAGTGAACTCATTTGCCAGAAGTCTTGAAAATGAGTCTTGCTGATTGTTTTTGCTTAATTTTAATTGATTGCTACATATTAAGTTACGGACTTATATATTCCAGGGATCTGGATCTGAAGAAGCCAATTTATCAGAGGACTGCAGCCTATGGCCACTTTGGTAGGGACAGCTTCCCATGGGAAGTGCCCAAAAAGCTTAAATATTGAAAGTGTTAGCCTTTTTTCCCCAGACTTGTTGGCGTAGGCTACAGAGAAGCCTTCATGCTCTGAGGGAAAGGGCCTTTCTTCCTAAATTTTCCTGTCCTCTTTCAGCTCCTGATCAGTTGCAGTCACTCTAGTCAATGACATGAATTTTAGCTTTTGTGGGGGACTGTAAGTTCAGCTTGCTATTCTGTCCCTAGGTTTTTTGTTCACCATTATAATGAATTTAGTGAGCATAGGTGATCCATGTAACTGCCTAGAAACAAATCAACAACACTGTAGTAAATAATGCTTTGAAATTGAAACTTTGTGCCCTATCACCCAACCCCCTAAAATTCTAATTGCATTGACTTGCTCACCAAATGCTGAAAATGTCCTTGTAATGTGCACGTAAAGTACTTGTAGTTCCATTATAGCTTCTGTCTGGCAATGCCACAGCCCTGTCAGCATGAATTTGTAATGTCTTGAGCTCTATTATGGATGTGAAGCTTTCCCTTTATCCTCCCTATAACATGATCCATTTCTAATTATGTAGCTCTTTGTCAGGGAGTGTTCCCTACTCAGTCATTCTTGCATGTAACGCAAGTTCCAGTTGGAGCTCTAGCCTGACGTTAAAAAAAAAAAGGCAGTTACCATTAAACCATCTCCCTGGTGCTTATGCTCTTAATTGCCATCCCTTAAACAGCACCAAATCAAATCTCTCCACTTATCAGCTATCTTTTGGAGGACGTACGTAATAAGGTTTTTATTTAGTAAACCCAGCCTATGCATGGTTTCAGCACTAGCCAAACCACCAACTCCTAGCTCTAGAAAAACAGGCACTTGGCACCCTTGTGATGTCATACAGAGTAGTCATAGGGCAGTACCTGAGGGTCTGTAGGTTGCACACTTTGGTACCAGATAACTTTTTTTTTTTTTTCTTTATAAGAAAGACTAAGTACTCCACACTGCACAATAACTCCTCCCAGGGTTTTAACTTTGTTTTATTTTCAAAACCAGGTCCAATGAGCTTTCTGAACAGCTGGTGTAGCTACAGAGAAACCAGCTTTCTTCAGACAGCAGTGCTTTTGGCGGGGAGGAGGAAAATCCCTTCATACTTGAACATTTTCTAATTGCTTATTTATTGTATTCTGGGGTATGGCGTAAGTACAGAGAAGCCATCACCTCAGATGGCAGCTTTTAAAAGATTTTTTTTTTTTCCTCAACACCATGATTCCTTTAATTAATGTTTCCAGCATTCCCAGGTAGGCCAAGGTGTCCTACAGAAAAACCTTGGGTTAGACCTACAGGGGTTTTGGCTGGTGTTAACAAGGGAGGGCAGAGCTGGTGCGGCTGGCCATGGAGAAAGCTGACTTGGCTGGTGTGGTACAGAGAAGCCAGCTTGTTTACATGCTTATTCCATGACTGCTTGCCCTAAGCAGAAAGTGCCTTTCAGGATCTATTTTTGGAGGTTTATTACGTATGTCTGGTTCTCAATTCCAACAGTTAAATGAAGATCTTAATAAAATGCTAGGTTCTACCTTAATTGTGTCCATTATTTTAAAGTGTTCTGGTATGAATGTGATCTAAGAACATAATCTTGAACCTTGATTACTTAATTAATCATTGTTCTGGGCAAATATGTCAAAGCTGACTATAGACATTTAATAGGTTTGAAAATCTTATCAATACTAAAAATTTTTCAGGTATGATTTTGGTTCCTCAAGCATTTACCTTTTTGCCAATGGAATAGTCAGTTTCATGTGTCTCCTTACTGCAGCAGCCACTGCTATACTGCCAATGTTTTAAATTAAGATTCAGGGCTTAAAAACCACTAATACAATACAGGCTTCCCCCACTACCTCAGATGGTTTTGTAAACCAAAAAAACATAAATTAAGAGTACAGTCACCCCAATATTTAATGGAAGAAAGGAGAACTGGAAGTTTTCCATAAATGCAACAAAATCTCATAGGATTCCTTTTAGTTAGCAAAAATGGGTACCAAGGTCATGTGAAAAGTGAAGTGGCTTAATGCAAACATGGAAAGTGAGGGGCATACCTGTATTATGAAAGTGGTACTGTTCATTTAAACTTTAATGAAGTGAGAAGGGGGAGAGAAACATTCATTGCTTGCCTCTTGTATTGCCCTGGACTGGACTGGACTGGAGTCTGCAACCTAGGCATGTCCCCTGACCCTGAATCAAGTCTGTCCTTTTCCTTTGTGGGGTAATAGCCACACTTGGTCAGGGTGCACCTTGAAAATTTAAATCCATTTTTATCTTGACTAATGTGAAAAGTTAATATACCTTGAGTATTAATCCTTTTACAAATGTGTTAAAGACTTCAAGCTACATGTTCAGTACACATTACAGTTGGAAAAGTTCTTAAACAGGAATCAGCTCACAATCTAAGATAAATGAAATAAAATTTAAAATAGAGATACAAATTTCCAATGGGTTACTCTAAATTTGTAGCAGTTTATAAAAGTTAATCCACATAGTTTTAACCATCCTTTCTTGAGCTTAGGAGCTAAAAAGTGCAGACAGGAGCCAGCTGGCGTGTTTGCATCAGCATGTAGGAAATTTGGTAGTTCAGCTGCTTCCTTTGACCTGCAGATGTGAGACCCAAGGAATGCTTGCTTATACCTGTTTGCTTGGAGGCTTAAGAATTTAGAAATGGGGGAGAGGCAAGGTTAAATCTTAGTTATCAATGGAGCTTTTTAATTTGCTCAGGAACTTGAGAACTCCAACTGTCATGACACTGAAAAGCTCTAGGATGTTTCAAAAAGCTTTTAGATGTTAATGCATTACTGTCTAAAGATATAAGCATGTTCGCCAAATAAGGTGAGTCGATACCTGTAACCTGGTGGGGCAGGACCAAAGAAAACTGCCTTGTGGTTAGATTCAATATTTGCTAGGAAGATGCCTAAGGAAAGGTACTTGTCCTCTTTATTTGGGGGGTGAGGTGGGGACAGGGAGGAGGCAGGGGAGAGCTGAGAATTTTTAAAAACAGGAAGGTGGAGGAGCAGACTAGGAGCAAAGGCATGAAAAGGAGGGTGGTTACAAACAATTGAGGATGTGTGACAGAAGATCCAAATGCTGAGCACAACGAAAATACTAAAAAGCCTGGCTAAAAGGACATTGATAACTCACTCCAAAATGGCTGCGGTTGCACGGGACCTGATTCACTCAAACAACTTTTGCCAGTATTAAGATGACCACACTTTCTCTCCGTCGCATCCCAGCATCACTGGGAAAACTAGTCACAGCGTTGGTATACAAACTTACAGTTTGGGAATAGCAGCTTCCTTGTCTATAAAAGTACTTATGCAAGAGTCACTTCAAAGGGAAGAGGGTGATGGTGGTTAGGGTAACAGAGGAAGATAGCTGAACTTGCTGGCAAAGGACATAATGCTGAGGTATATTGTGTCACAGAGGTGCAAAGATTGAAACCAGTGTTTTCACCTACACCATTTTCACTAGGTACTCAAGACACCCTGTGGCACAGCTATTGCATGCAATGCCTTATATGAATCAGGACTTACTGCGGGCCCCACTTGGCCTCAGTGGGGTGCTCTTACTCAGGCCACACCTGCATAACTACATTGTAGCCCTGCTGTGGTCTCCCTAACTAGGTGCCATTATAAAGGTTGAAAGAACACAGGGTAGAGATTAAATTAATAGACCTAACAAAGAGGTAGAATTACTAGGACTTGAAATTATAAAAAATGTGAGGAAAAGATAAAGCCAATGATTCAGATGGCTTGGTCAAAAAATAGAGTTGCCATTCACTAATAAAGGAGAAGCATGTCTTGAGTTGGGCATGAAGGTAAGTTCTGCTCAGGACAGTTTGAAAGTTCTGTGGGACATCCAGGTGGGGATAAGTACATAGGTCAAGGGCACAGGAAAGAAATCTAAACAGCATCTCTGGAAACCATGGAACAGATAATCATTCCAAGTATGTACAGTGAAAAAAATGTCTGGGAAAGAACCCCAAGAACTGTCCAAGAGGGTGAGGTGGGGTGGGGAATGAGAGGAGAAGCATGAAAACAGATGTAATTCTTTATCAAAAGTTACTGGGACTGACAGTTTTCTACTAGTCTGTTACAAGACTGAGCTTAGCTTTTAAAAAAAAGAACTATACACTCACTTCCTAGCCTGGTGCCAGGCCTTTGAATTTTCATGGAACTGAGGAGCTTCCATGATCACTGTGTATATACAAACTGACAAAGTGACCGAACATTCCCTAATACCTCCCCAAGTTTGGTTAATACTTCACATTACCTTCTCACTAAATGCTAGAATAATGCTAAATAGCAAGTTTATTTTTAGGAAAATACCACGACCAAGCATCTAAATTTCTTTCTCACATACCCCTAACTTTCTGCTATTCTACTTTCATAACTAACTGCTAGTGAAAAACTTACCGGCTATACAGATATGAGAAACAAAGGAATCAATTGTAGTGAAGAGAAAATTGCTTGGTGTGCATTTAGAACCTGATCACCATCCTAATCATACTTAAGAATTATTGTGATTCTGAAAATTACAAGAGACAGGGTGCAAAACCTTAAGTCAAACCATCAGTCCATCCCTACTAGGGTTATGTCTGGGCAAATATATTACCTATCAGCCTCAGTTTCTCCAACTGTAAAATAGGACTAGTGACCATTAAGGACTAAATATAATGTAGGCACAGTGCCTCACACAGTGCCTAGCATATAGCAAGCACTTGAGAATAATTAGCTACTATTTTCATTATGGTGCATTAAATATCTGTAAAGATTTTTTTCAAATTTCCACCACACAGGAAATGGTCCTGTAACTGTCTGCTGCCATATTTGTACCCAGTGTCTGGCCCACCTCAGAACTCTGAGTGGATATGTTCAGAATTTGGTTCAGGAGAATTAGAATTCGAAGAATCTGTGTTTGACGGACTTGACTCTCCAACTGGCTCAAAGGGTCGCAAGTTTGCATAAGTCACCTCTTGGGCCAGTTGCTCCAGGGAAGGGCGGCCTAATGCCAGATTTCGAAGTGAGATACATGTCATAAGGAAGCTGAAAAAGAGGGAAAAGGCCATTCAGTCCAAACTCCTGTTTCAACATAGGCATTCCTACCAAAGCCCTTAAGGAACACCTGGTTCTACCTCCTCTCAGACCCTGGCATAAATGAGAATTTCCCCTTAGGGACTCTCACATCCCAGATGGAAGGGCACCCTACTTATACAGTCTAGTAGAGGATTTTAGGGTGAGGCAGAAATAACTCATGGGGAGGCTAGAGGTAAAATGAGGCAGAGCAAGATGGCAAGACCATCAGATAAAGGTCACTTAACTCTTCCATTAAATCAGGAAGAGGAGAATGGAGAGAAAAAGATATTTAGCCCTAGATTGCACTTTCCTGGGAGAGTCTCTGCTGTTGCCCTCACTAGAGAAAAGTTACCCAGCTTGCAAACATCTGTTGACAATGACAAGTATTGCTGTGGGTAAAACTTACCTGCGGCGAAAAATAAAGAGCTTTCGCAGCAAGAAGCGGAAGAATTGCTCATAGAAAGGGGTGTTTCGCCGGCGTTTAATTTCCTGGAGCCTTTGCTGGCGTTTAAGAAAGGTCTGAACCAGAGGTGTTGGCTCAGGCCCTCCTTTTACTTCCCCTTCCAGCAGAGGTTGCAGCTCTGGAGGTAGAGGCCCTGTTTCTGCCCAGAGGTCAGCAAAAAGAGGAATCACTGAGAGATCATTCTCTCCTAAAACTCCCCTTTCACTAGCCTGAGGCTTCAAGTTAATTTTTTTTTTTTTTTTTTTAAGAAAGGGGAAGGGAGGAAGACAGGGAGAGAAACTGATGTGAGAGATACATTGACTGGTTGCCTCTCACACACCCCTAACTGGGGCCCTGGCCTGCAACCCAGGCTTGTGCCTTGACTAGGAATTGAACCGGCAACCTTTTGGTTTGCAGGCTGGCACTCAATCCACTGAGCCCCACCAGCCGGGGCTCAAGTTCATTTCTTAATAGCTACATCCTCATTCACTCCCCTAACTTCTTGTACCCAGGGGCCACCTCAGTCTAAATCTTTATATACTCACCACTTCCATTCTCCACCTTCTCTTTCAATTCTTGCAGATATGCCAGGTCTTGCTCTAGTTTGAGCTCTGTAGTGTTGACATAGATGTACATGTAACATGAAGGACTAGGTGATATTGTGTACACTTTATGGTATTCACCAGCAGGCAACTGACAGGGAGTAGAAATGCATTATTTCACTCTTTAAACTTTTCCTAGCCAGGCTATAGACTCCTAACACTATACCCACTCCCCAACCCCCAGACATCTTTCTTCCCACTGTGATTTGGAGTCCAAAGGAACTGTCCTCTAGAATCCTACATATAAGACTATTCACAGCCAGGGCATCTTTGCTTTTGGAGGCCCCACAGCATTACTGCTATGGTATAGCATTTTGAGTCTATACAAATTAACTCCACTCATCTAAACTTTTCTGCTATTAATTCCAGCAAAATACCTGCATTTTTTCTCCCTTCTGAAGAGTCTGGTTCTTCTGTTCTGCCACCAGCTCCACAGTCACCTCCCCCTGCAGCAGCTGGATGCTAGTGTTGCCCAGGTCTTCACTCACAAAATTCTCTAGGTGCAGCCCTGACAGGGGCAACAAAGTTCCCCAACTCACACCATGGCAGAGTGAACTTACTCCCCCCAAAATAGAGGCATTACACCTTCACCACTACTACCCCTTAGATTTCATAAACATTCCACCCAATAGGAGTGCCCCCTCCCCTCTCTACCACATGCAATGTCCCTGACCAAGGAGGCCAGGAGGCAAGACAGCAAAGCCTCTCTTAGCTTTCTTCCATACCAGGGAAATCTGCAATGAAGACCACCTCAGTGTGGTTGTCCAAGCTGCTCTTGATTTCCTGTAACTTGGCCCTCCAAGGAGACAGGTCCATCAAAAGTGGCTGTAGCCAAGATGTACGCTGGAAGGGGGACCAGGCAGCCTGCACAATGTCCACACGAGGGTCAAAAATCCTTAGGAAAGAAAGCCATGTTTTAAGAAGGCCACGGCCAACTATCCAGCAGAATTTGCAGTTGTTTCTTTCATCACCATTCCCAGACAGAACAAGGTTTCCAGATAGAAAAAATGGCCTGTATCAGCATGTTATTACCAGTCTGGGACAGAAAGAGAGGGGAAAGAGATTCTGGAGCACTAGGAAGAAGGAGGATTAGTGGCCATCTGAGAATTTTGTTAAGTTTCTAGCAGAACAAGTCATTACCTTTTCTTCAGGATGATGGGGGCCCCCTGTTGGAAGCAATCAGCTATGCCCGCAACCAGGTCAACATGGACATGCAACAGAGGACAGACAGCCTTTCAAGCAAGACAACACTGGGGAGCATGAGCTATTCATCTTGGCAAAAGGAGCTGGACTTCATTTTCCCCCTCCTCTGTTTCCCTTGCCCACCTCTGCTGGAAGCGATCATTGATGGAGACCCAAATATCAAAGTAGATCTGGGGCTCAGTAACATTGTACTTGGGAAGCAGGCGGCTCAGGCAAGAGGCATATTGCTTCAGCATGTCTGCATGATCCTTCCATCGCCGGCTCTGTGTGAATACCTGTCCCAAATCCCCATATTAGTCCCACTTCATTCTTATAGACGTCATGGAGGAGTCATGCACTGCCAATGGTACAAAGAGATCTGGCTGTTTTGAATGGGAGGGGGCGACTTGTTTTGGGGGAAGAATTTTTCATTGCTGAGCTAATGGTGGTACTTACTTTTCTGAAATCTAATCTCAATTCAAGGAAGTAAATGATATTGCCTTATTTCAACCTTAGTTCAACTTGGCTCCTGAGAAAGAGCAGTGACCCAAATTTGTTCATTTTTATACTTGTGTTTAGGACCAATCCAGACCCCAAAGCTCAAGGGAGCTTTGAAGAACGGTAAATTGTCAGCATCAGAAATCTCACCCCAGGGTTAAGGTAGCCCAGCTTGCCAGTGTGGCCATCACGGTAGGTGATCTTCACGTGCTGGTGGGAACGGGAGTGTACCATCATGTCCCAGGAATAGCCATATAGCCCATTTGTCCAATTGTTATAGCCCTGAGAAAGCAGGGCAGAGGAAATCAGCTCAATAATGGTTTTTATGCTAATCCCATCTTCTACCAAGAAAGGGCTATAAAACCAATCCCATTTTTCCCCTACTGCTGTCACCTCTGCCAATTCCCAAGCTAACCCCCAGATATACATACCTGGGTGAGGAAATGGGAGTAGGGCAGGAAAAGCTGCTCCAGGAGGTAGAGCAGGGTGAAGACAGTGCCTAGCTGATGGCGTAGGCCTGGCTTCTGGCTGCCTTTGGCCCGGTTCCTCTTATACATGCAGGATGCACTGGGCTGAGGGGTAGCCTTAAGGGGTAGTAGTTCTTGCAACCCTTTGGGGCAGTGAGATACCAGCTTCCGAGGCCACTCGGGGGAGCAGAAGAGAGGACTGCTGGCCAGCATGACATAGGGGAACATACCTAGAAAAGCAAGGAGAAAATAAGCATTTTAGGAGTTTGGTTTGGTGAAAAGTAGGTAACCCCTTAATCCCTTTCCCTTAAGAAACATCTCCCAAATACCCCACTTATAATAAAAGAAGTTCTTAACTAAAAGATACTTACTGCCCAGAGATTCCTTACTATATATGTAATACTAGCTGAGCCCAGAAGCCCCAATCCTCTCCTCTCCATTTACTCGATTCCATAGTGACTGCATCTGGCTCAGTTTAGCTCCTATTCTCATTATCGTCTCCCAGTCCCAAACAATGCCTCTGGCAAGTCCCTCCCTACACACTTGTGGTTTCTTATTTCCTACCAGACTGTAGGTACTGACCAATGCTGAAAAGCTGGGAATTCATGCAGTGGAAGTAGGACACGAAGAGGAGGCCAATGGATCTTGAAGTATCGAAGAAGAGCAGGAAACCAGCTGAGAGGTCAAGCAGCAGACCACACCAGTGCACCACGAGTAGGCTAGTCATCTCCTCAGACAATACTAGTCTGCGGACATCAGAGGCAGGGTCAGGCACCAGCCCACTGGAGAACCCAGCTTTCACAGCACATTCACAGCAAATGTACATCTGCTACCCTGTCCTTGCCAAAGGATCTACCCAGCAGGTGGGTAGAACTCTACACAAAGACACCCATGGATTTTCCAACCCCTTTACATTTCTACACACTTGAGGTGTCCAAGTTTTTTCAACATGCCCTATGTAATAAGCAAGGGCAAATCTCCTAGGGCAAATTTGATTGAGAAGTATATGTACTGTGGTGGGCAGGTTCCTCATAGAGGTTATAAATGAGAAGAAACTTTAAAAGTTGAATGCTTAACTAACAAGATACTGAAGTCAAACTACAGGAATTGGGAAGTAATAGGGAAGAGGGAAAAAGAATAAAGTAAAACAAGAAAAAAGGAGAAATGAGAGGAAGAGAAATCAGAGAGGCAAACCTCTGCTTCATAAAAAGTTGGTAACACTGGTTCTGTCAGGGCAGGGACACTGACTGTCCACTTTCTCAGGACACTGGCTAAGGAATCCTAGTGAGAGGATGAGGTGGCAACCCAAGGACACGGGCACCACCTACAGCAACTGCTCAGGGCACTGGCTCAGTCATCAAGTTACCCAGTTCTGGCTCTTTTCCTCTCCTTTAAAAATTTCTTTTCCTTTGTTTCCACCCATACCATAAGTTTCACAGGGGCAGCTAAGCCTAGATCTTTTGATATCATCAATCCTGCCTTCTGCTGAATAGAGATGAGTGGTTAGAGAAAAGCATGTTGCAAACTGAGGCAAAGTAGGAACTGCAGACATGATAGAAGTAAGTCATCCACTCTGTACCTGTGCCTCAATGAGGCCTGTCCTCAAACTGCCACTCACTTGAAGGGACTGAAGAGCCAGTGCCGGGACAGGTACTCCATGGAATAGCCTTCCACCCAGTCTGCATCTAGTTTTTTCACACCCGCAATGAAGTACACAATGAAAATCTGCAAACACAAAATGCAAAACAAATTATTTAAAAAACAAACAAACAAACAAAAAACCTTGTTTTCTGCAGTCAAAAATAGAATAGGTTCTCATCTCAGTTCTAGGTCCAAAGATTAGTTCCATTCTTCTATTCACTCATCTCAGATATTCACTCATCCAACAAGTACCTTTTGACATCCCACCAATTCCAAGCACAGTATCAGGAACCAAGTAAAGTCATAAAGAATAGATAATAATCTCTCATGAGGATTCTAACAGGTGGGGACAAAGCTCTATTCTTCCGATGATAAGGTGAGAGAGCTCAGAGATTAGGATATCGAAACAACAGAAAAGCCAGCCTAACCTTCCAGCAAAAGGGAAAAAGAAAAAGATCCAGGGAGGCAGAGTAGAGTGCAGTCTGGCAGTGGAATGGCCATGCTGACAATGGCTATCAAAGAACACATCCCTCTCCTAAAATCTTATACCTGGCCACGCAGCACAGCATAGTTCCAAAGGGGTACATGGGCATTCCGTTTTCGGGCATTCAGCAGGCCATCCACAGACCTACACCAAGTAAGGTAAGGAATGAGGAGAGTTTCTTAGTACAGCCACATTTCTACCTTTGTATTTAAATGTAATTATCTATCTCAGGACAACTCCTATATCTTCTCTGGTCCTCTGGGCTATTTTCAGGCCCTTTAGAATTATTTGAGCAAATTTTAACAGTGATTTATTTTAACTCATAACAGAAATTTTACTAACATGTTATAACAACAAAAAGTTCAGCGTTTACAAAAAATAATTTTTCCAGTATTTATCACTAGTTAGCAAATTAGTTTGTCCTAATGGAATAAATCAGGGGGGAAAAAAAGACTACAATGCTACAATATGACTGAATCTGAAAAAGAATGAATTTGAGGGAGTGTTTACAAAGCTTAAGGTGTATATAAATATATACAGTGCATTTTTTAAAAAATTTCAATATCCAAAACAAACTGACATTTCACAGATCTGAGACCAGGACCTAGTGTCAGAGGGTACCCTCTAACAGCCTACCTGGGGAGAGAACTGATACACCCAGGCTCTGAGACTAGATGTATTCTGAGGAGGCAGAAGCAAAGCAGGTTTTCAAGACAATGAATGAGCCAAGAAGTTGGGAAAGGGGCAGCTTACACTGTGATCAAGAGCACTGTAGTCTGCAGTTAAGGAAAACTTGATTCTCGCTTGTGCCTCTTCCTGCTATGTGACCTTGGGCAAATCTTTTAATTCTCTAAGCCTTATTGTCTTCATCTATAAAATGGGAACAGCACTATGGACTTCATAGGGTTATAATGAGGAAAAATTTAAGTGTTTAACATGGCATGTGGAAAGCCCTCAGTAAGTGATATGTATTTTTTCAAATTGTAAGTCATAAAAATAAAACTTTTCGGGAGTATTCTGTCAAAACTGCCTCTTAGTTCTGGCCATTGTGAATGACTTTACAAAAAGAGTATTTATGTGTATTAATGAAAAAACTTAATGACTGATAAATTGCTAACAAATTCAACGCTTGAGATTTTTTACCTATACATCCACATCTTACTGAGATCTCATATTTGCTTTTTACTTAATAATGAAAAGTATCCTTAAAGGTCATCTGCCCTGCCACACTGTTTCCAGATCCCTTCTCCACCTCCCCTGAAAGATGTTCACCTAAGTAAGAGGAGTGGGAGGGTTACCTCCTCCCAGGACAGCACTGCTGAGCAGCCCTGGTGGGTCCCCTCCTTCTGACATGACTCTGCCTCACAGCAACTTCTACTCTTGATTCTAACACTGCCCCTCTGGGCTCACAGAGAGAAAGTCTGCTCCCTCTTCCACATGACCACCTTTGAAGTATTTGAAAACAGCTATGCCTGGCTTTAGTCTTCTCTTCTTCTAAGAGGATTACAGGAAGTGGAATAGATCAAGGCACCTGGGGAGATACGGAAAGAGTGAAGGAGTAGAATGGAGCCATTTTTTTTTTTGCTATCCCAAGTGCTCCAACCTCACTGACCCTTCCCCCTTCCAAATTCATCCAAACTAAAGTGTGACCTTTGCAAAGCATGGTTGAAATTACGCTTGCTGGGGCAAATTCTAGGACCTCAATGGATCCCTATCCTGGTAACCATCCTGATCCAGCCAACCCCTCCCCTCTTTTTCCCTAGACTCATACCAGTAGTGGTTTGCATCCATGAATGTCAGCTGAAAAGCCAACAAACCATACAGATAGGAGTGGTTGTTCCATGACGTCTTGTCCAGGAGAAACACATACCAGTATGGCAGCAGGAATAACACACAGCTTATCCGGTAGCACAGGCCCAGCATCATGCCCAGTGCCCCTGGGATTTGTGGGGGAAAGGATTAAGAGGTCAAAGGGTCACCACAGGCCTAGCTCCCCTAGGACAGGCTGTGGGTATGATTAAGAAAAATCTTCAGACATTTTATAATTAGGTACAACTAAGTGAAAACTAAATATTATTTTAACATTTAGTCAAATAGGTCCATAGAGTGAAATTATGAGTCACAGCAGAATTGAAATAAGGAACCGAAGACCTTGCTCATTCACCAGCATGCTTTGCATTTCTGTTTTAGGTAGGCCAATCAATATTCCCAGTTTTCCTTACCCAGAAACATGACGGTATAGACAAGATACATCCAGTCAAGCGGCAGTGGCTGCAGGGCATCCAGCAAGGGGAAGCGGCACACCTCTAGCCCATCCAGGTATCTTCGGTCCAGGGAGCTGAGCCCCCGCTCCTGGGGAATGTCCAGTACCATCAATAGCCCTGAGAAGGCAGTTGGGAGTGGGCCATTAGGCCTCAGCAAAGGAAGCAGTCAAGCGAACCTAGCTCCAGGGTCAGACTTCTTTCCTAATCCTGGCTCTTCCATTTATTCATTCATTCAACAATAATTACTGAGTGCCTACTATATGCTGGACACTGTGCCAATTGTGTGATCAGCTGCTGCACCTTACTGAGCCAATTCCCCATTTGTAAAAGGGGGTTCATAATATTTTACAGAGTTACAGAGAGGATTATATGAGAAAAGCATATAAAATGCTATAAAAGCTGTTCAGGTTTTTTTTTTATATTCTGACTTGTTCTCTTTTTTTTTTAAGTATATTTTATTGATTATATTGTTAAGCTGTTCAGGTTTTGAAAGTTAATATTTATACAGGTCTGTGCTACAGAAAGTGCTCTAGGGTGGTGCTTCTCAACCTTTTCTACTTCCTCGAACACCCAGAAAACAGCAATATTTGGCCAACACACTGGGGTAAACAGAAGGGGCTACTCAGGTCAGGAAGCCAGTTTCAATTAAAGCAGGGTTTCGCAACCTCTGGACCATTCACATTTGGGGCTGATTAATTATTTACTGGGAGGGTCTATCCTGTGCATCATAGAATTAGCAGCATCTTTGGCTCCTATGTAGATGCCAGTAGCCATCTATCTCCCCCACACACATATGACAAATAAAACTGTCCAAAGACATTGCCAAATGTCCCCAGGGAAAGCAAAAATGCCCCCATTTGAGAACCTCTTGGCTATGGATTAACAGCTCAGCATATCTGTGACCCATTCCAAGAGGAAGCTCTGGATTAGGGAGCTACAGCCAAAATGTCTGCCCTGTCAACCCTGACAAATTTCTGAAATCTAGTCTGCTGCCTCAATATTTCCTCCTCAAGTCAAAGCATTTCTGGCCTCCAAACCCTGCAAAGCTGGGTTTGATCCCAAATTCCACAAATACCTCTTCCAGGATACTGACATCTTCAGCTGTGAGAAAAAGGGAGCTAAGTCCACTAATTAAATAACCAAGAAATAGACAAGGGACCGTTGTCATTCTCCCTCTCCAACCACAATGGCCCCTCCCAGAAACTGGACTTACCAAAGAGAAAACGGAACACAGCCAAGCTTGCAGGATCCATTGGTCTATTCAGCAGGGTCACCAGCCTCCCCCAGCTGGAAACATCTGTCCAATCAAAACCCAGGAGTTTCCTCATGCGGCTGGCCTGATTGGACCTTGAGGTCTGTCCAGCCTTGTCTTTCTGTACTTTATCTACAACCAATAAATGAAGAAAAGATGTGTTCGCATATGGGGTGTTGGTGTTTTAAAGTTGACTCCTTCCCAAATCACGGCCGCAGCAACCCAGAGTTTCTTCCTACCTGGGTTCTCCCACCGATCTCTACCAGAGACGCCCCTGCGGTGCAGCCCCTCCTCCAGGACCCGCCAATGCCCCAGAGTCTCTCTCAGACTACAACCCCCTCCCTACCTGCTAATCGAAAGCCATCACTACTCCGAAGCAGCAGACTGTAACCTCTCCTCTCTCTACATGCTCCTTTCCAACCGAGTCCCATTCCTCAGGTCCCACGGGGCAGTCCTCCCGCCTCCGCCACTCTGAGACCAGCACCCCGCTCTCTCTCCACCGCAGGGTGGGGCTCTGAGCCTACCTGACCCGGGAGGGCCCTGCACGGACCTGGCAGACACCGCCATGAACCTATCGCGGTAACTCCAGCACGGCAGCCACCTCGGATGTATGGGCGTCGCAAGCGGCAGTTTCCCTAAGCCACGCCTCCGCGACACATCAGCAAAGGAGCTGCGGCCGGAAAGTGCCGAGACTGTCGTGAAGGGCCGCAGCTGGCGGCTCTTGGCTTTCTGCTTGGCGGCAGAGGGCGAAGCTAGGGCCCTTTGGGGCGGGGCAGGCACCGAAGGGTGTGGGCGCGCCTTGCCTCACCTAGTGACGGAAGACGCGCAAGGATATCTCTGAGGCCTCTCGACGCCCTTCCATGCTTTCAACCTTAGGAAGACCGGGATTCTAGCAACTTCCCTGTTTCCTTCCCTGCCCCTCCCAGGCGTGAACCAGGCAGACCCTTAGGTCAGACTCTTCCCCAGAGAGGTAGAGGGCTGAGTTGGAGTTGCACCTGGAAGGCCTGCCAAGCGAGAGTGCTCAAATTCTTTTATTCTTTCTTCCAGTACAGGCCAAGAACTAGGGGTGTGAAAGCAGCAGGGGAAACCGGAACAACACAAAGGAGAGATGTTGCAGAATGTGGGTAATGAGTAGAGTGTGGTCCATCAGGAAGATTTTTAGAGAAGTCATCCTTGAACAGCACTGTAGTATCTTAATTCTCTGTCCTGGAATTGGCCGGGAGGATAAGAGGAAGTCTTCCCAGAGAGGCTGTTCTCACATTTTTTGGTCTCAGGACTCCTCTACGCTGCTATATGTTATTGAAAACCTTAAAGAGCTTTTATTTATGTGTATTATATTTTCCCATACTTAAGAAATGTCTGTATTGATTCACTAAAAAAGAGTAAACCCATTAAATGTTTGCTCAAATAATGTTTTTATTAGTAAAAGTATATTTACACAAAAATTGTCCAAAAAGAGTAGTTTATATTGTCTTACATGTGAATCTCTTTACTGTGAGAGCTTAATAGCTGGATTCTCTTACCTGCTTCTGCATCCGATCGGTTGTGAAATGGGGTTGATTGATATAAGGATAGAAAGGAAATCTGGCTTTACAAATACTTAGTTGGGGAAGGGAGAAGCATTTTAATGGCCTCTTAGAGAATCATGGATCTCTTTCTTTGATAGGATACCTAAACTTGCAAGTGGTAGTCTTTAAAGGTTACTCAGATGTGGAAATTGAAACCATATCAATGAACTTTATGGTCAATTACATTAAAATCATTGGTATATCTTGCACTTTGAATGGATATTTTACTCATGCATGATAATTGTAAAATTATACATGAGTAAAACATTGGAAAACAAAGTAATTTACTGTTTCACTGAGTTATGCAGGTCTTCCAAAGGCAGGGTCTTAAATGTTGGGAAGCTGCCAAACTCAGTGGCAGATACAAATTCTAATTTTGAAAATTAGAATTTTAATTTTCACCTGAAAGTTTAAATTTTATCATTGGCAACAATTACTGTCTATTGTTTTCCTTGAAGGAACAGGCTTACTCCCTTCATTTTTAGGAAAATATCAGACAAATGTGCCATAGTTTGATGTCCCTTCAAGTAAAATGGTGCTTAGTTTGAAAAAAAAAAAAAGACAAAAAGTTGCTCAACATCTTATTTTATTAGGGAATTGCAAATTAAAATGAGATATTAGAGTGGTTGAAATACAAAGCACTGATTACAACAAACAGAGAAGGAAAACTCTGACTCCAAAAAACCTCCGCTGCCTTGCGGCATACCTCTTCAGGGGAAAGGCTAAGGGAGTAAACCCCGACAGAAAATCCGGAGCCGGAGTCCCTAAGGCGGTTTGACGTTGTAGTCAACACCGGCAACTCCTGCGGCGCACCTGAAGCCAAGCTGTATTGACTCCGTCTTTCCCTTGGATCCTTCAGCTGCGAAGAGAGGGGGGGTCTGCTGCATGGGCAACAGCAGACCCTCCATATCACCCTGCCCAGGCTCTGTAGCTTCATCGAGGCTCTGTGGCTTCAGCTTCACTGGAGAGTGCAGATGGACTCTTAAGAAGCTACACCATCGTCTCTCGAGACGGATGGCTGCCGACGACGACGATTACAACAAATGCTGGTGAGAATGTGGAGCAACAGGAACTCTCCTTAATTGCTTGTGGGAATACTGTACAAAATGATACAGTCACTTCGGAAAACAGTTTGGCAGTTTCTTACAAAGCTAAACATACTCTTATGATCCAGCAACTGTGCTCCTTGGCATTTACCCAAATTAGGTGAAAAATTATGCCTACACAAAACCTGCACACAAATGTATAGCAGCATTATTCATAATTGCCCAAACTTAGAAGCAAGCAAGATGTCCTTCAATAAGTGAATGGATAGACAAACTGTGTCACATCCACACAATGGAATATTGAGTGATGAAATGAACTTGTGAGGACCATATGCGACTCCATCTTAAAGCTAATCTGTCATCTTCATTCTCTTATCCTTCCTCCAGGTGAGCTCTGAAATACAGAGCTCTTGGCTGATTACAGAACTCCCATTACTTCTCTCTCCACAGTAAGGAGCCCTCAATGTTTCTGTTACCTCAGCCTGGCATCCGAGCCTCTTAGCACCTGATCCCTTTGATTATCCATGCAGCATTCTCAGTGCTTTTAGAATCTGGGGGTGGAAGCTGCAGGGATCCATTTGTCTTGTTGCTGCCCAAAACGGCATTCTGTATGTAAGTTCCCTATTAAACTCTCTAAACCAACAAGCTGGACTTGTCTGCCTCACTTTTTGGCTTATTAGCCCCATTGGTTTTGTGGGGCTGCTTTGCATACACAGCCCTTTCACAAAAAAAAAAAAAAAAAGAGCTAGCAAGCCACTAAAAGACATAGAGAAAACTTAAATGCAAAGTGCTAAGTGAAAGAAATCGATTTGAAAAGACTACATACTGTATGATCCAAAGTATGTGCAGTCCTGGAAAAAACAAAAGCTGGAGATAGCAAAAAGATCAGTGGTTGCTTGTGATTGAGGAGAGGGAGGGAGGGCTGCGTAAGTAGAGCACAGGGGATTTTTAGAAAAGTGAAACTATTCTCTATGATAATGTAATGGTGTCATGGTACATACATGTTATACTTTTGTCAAAACCCATAGAATGGCCCTGGCCAGTGTAGTTCATTGGTTGGAGCTCATTCAGTAAGCAAAAGGTTTCGGGTTTGATTCCTGGTCAGAGCACATACCTAGGTTGCAAGTTTGATCCCTGGTCTTGGTGCATACAATTCCTAGGGCAGGGTGCATACTGGAGACAACCAATCAGTACTTCTCTCTCTTCTTTCCTCTCTCCCTCCCTCTCTCTAAAAGCAACAGCAACAAAAAAAATGTCCTCAGGTAAGGGAAAAAAAAAAGAAGTGAACCTAAATGTAAACTATGGACCTTGTTAATATATCAGTTTTAGCTCATCAAGTTTTAAAAACGTAAGATGTTACTAGAAACCGGGAGAGTGTGAACGGGTGTCTGAGAACTGCCTGCATGACTCAAAAATAATAATAATAATAAAGTCTGTTAATATTAAAACAGAGACTTCTAGCCAATATGGAGGCCTAGATAGACACGCTGCATCTCCCTCCACTACTAAGAAGGAATACAACTACTTCAAAACTAGAGACAACCAAAAGTTCCAGAAAATCAAGCTGCATGGAAGTCCAACAAACAAAGATATAAAGAAGAAATACTCATCCAGACAGGTAGGAAGGGCAGAGAGGAAGCAGTGTGGTGGCGGCAGCAGCGGCAGCAATGGCGGCAGCAGGAGACCGGTGGAAAGCGTAGTCACACATTTTAAAAAGTAGGGAGGGACACCTGGGGAGCATTCCCAGCACCAGACCAGACCATACCATGCAGCTTATGGTTTCAGTGCTGGGGAAAATAAAGCCTAATTGCTTCTGACTGTGAAAACCAGTGGGGGTTGGGGCAGAGGAAGAAACTGCCGGTCTCTCAGCAGAGTCCACTTGTTTAAAGGCCCCCCCACAGTCCTGGGATGTCTGCAGACTCATCCAGTTTGGGAACGGCAGCCAGGGCAACAGCTAGAGGGGCACCAGTCCCACATGGGATGCAGGAGAAGTGCCTTGAAAAGGGGTGAGTGCCGAGCAAGCAGCATTGTTCCTGCTCAGGCCCCTCCCCCAAATACAGCACCACAACGTGGTGAAACAGGTCAGCCTCTGCTGACAAATACCTAAGGCTCTGCCCCTTACTACGTAACAGGTGCAATAGCTCTACCTAAGACACAGAGGCAAACACAGGAGTCTGTCAAGATGAGGAGACAGAGAAATATGGCTCAAAAGGGAATGGATCAAGGTTCCAGTGGGAGAACTAAGCGATGAGGAGATAGCCAACCTAACAGATGTAGAGTTCACAGACTTGACAGATATGCTTACGTATGAAAAATACAGAAAGGAAGAATTGAAGGCTATGCTAAATGAAACAAAGGAAAATTCACACAAAACCAATGGTGAAGGGAAGGAAACGGGTTCAAATCAATGACTTGGAACATAAGGAAGAAAAAAACAGTCAACCAGTACAGAATGAGGAAACAATAATTTTAAAAAATGAGGAGAGGTTTAAGAACCTCTGGGACAACTATCAATGTGCCAATATCCAAATCATAGGGGTGCCAGAAGGAGAAGAGGAAGAGCAAGAAATAGAAAGCTTATGTGGAAAAATAATAAAGGAAAACTTCCCAAGTTTGACGAAGGAAATAGGCATACAAGTCCAGGAAGCAAAGAGAGTCCCAAACAAGCTAGACCAAAAAAGGAGCAAGCCAAGACACATCCTTATTAAAATGCCAAAGGTTCAAGATAAAGAGAATCTTAAAAGCCGCAAGAAAAAAAGCAGAGAATTACCTACAAAGGGTGCCTATAAGACTATGAACTGATTTCTCAAAAGAAACTTTGCAGGCAAGAAAGGACTGGCAAGAAGTATTCAATGTGATGAAAAGCAAGTACCTACAATCAAGATTACTCTATCCAGCAAAGCTTTCATTTAGAATGGAAGGGCAGATAAAGTGCTTTCCAGACAGGGTAAAGCTAAAAGAGTTCATCATCACCAAGCTATTATTATATGAAATGTTAAAGGGATTTATTTAAGAAAAAGAAGTTCAAAACTATGAACATTAAAATGACAACAAACTCACAACTATCAGTGACTGAATCTAAAAAATAAAAACAGAATCTAACTAAGCAAACCAGAATAGGCACAGAATCATTGGTATGGGGCGCATTTGGAGGGTTATCAGCTGGGAGGGGGGAGGGGGAGAAATGGGGAAATGGTGCAGGGATTAAGAAGCATAATTGGTTGGTACAAAATACACAGGGGGAAATTAAGAATAATATAGGAAGGGGTGAAACCAAAGAACTTATATGCATGACCCATGGTCATGAACTAATGGGTGTGGGATTGCTGGAGAGAAGGGGAAGGGTACTAGGGAACAAAGGGAACAGAAATTGGGACTACTGTTACAACATAATCAATAAAATATACTTTAAAATATTAAAACATAGGTTAGTGCAGCTGGTAGTTGCACAAATGCTTTTTCTTAGAACTGTCAGACAACCACCATACTTGGGATATGCAGAAGCACTATGTGCATTGTTCTTATTTCTTCACTCAAAATAATAGTAAAAAGATGTGTACTTTATTGTAAAGAGTTAATAAATATAATAATTTGTGCTGCTTCGTTAAGGGCATTCTTAATTTTAACTGGCATTTTTAAATATTTTATTTATTTTTTAGAGAGAGGGAAAGGGAAGGGAGAGAGACATCAATGTGGGAGAGAAACATCAATTGGTTGCCTCTCACACACTTCCAGCTGGGGACCTGGCCCACAACCCAGGCATGTGCCCCAACTGGGAATCCAACCAGTGACCTTTTTTTTTTTTCAATTTGTTTGTTTGTTTATTTATCAGAGAGAGAGGAAAGGAGAAAGAGAGGGAGAGAAACATCACTGTGTGGTTGCCTCTTACTTGTGCCCCCAGCTAGGGACCTGATGAGCAACCTAGTCATGTGCCCTGACTGGGAATTGAACCAGCAACACTTGGTTCACAGGCCAAAGCTCAATCTACTGAGCCACAGCAGCCAGGACTACCAGTTACCTTTTTGTTTGCAGGATGACACCCTACCTCCTGAGCCACACAGTCGTGGCAAAAACTGGGATTTTACAAAATTGCAAATGCACAGTAGGGAGGAATGCTATGACTACTACTACAACTAGGTTCCACTGTCTCATTCTGCTAAATTGTCAACAGTTTTACCACTTTTGCTTTTGCATCATCAACGCAAATGTACACAGTTAAAAAGGCAAATAACATCTCAGTATTATTATAAAATTAGTTTTATCTTTGAAGACTTGAGGAGTTCACGAACCATGTGTTGAGGACCACTAGAATGGCAGGTAGATGTAAAAGTAGGGATTATTGAGGACAAAAGTGCTTGACAGGTAGAATCACTGGGCCAACAGTGTTCCTTTCTGTTGAGGGTCTAGCCTACTTCTAGGTTATCCTAACAAGCAAGGCAGGCCAAGCTTTGGAAGCCATAGATCCATTTAGGTGATGGATCTCATAGTCCACTGTTATATCTCAGTCCAAATGAACTTAGAGTGGGTTGGGAAGTTAGGGATAGCTCTTCTAGGACCACTCAAAATTAATTGGTTCCATTAAGTTCAGTATTTATGATCTATGTGCCAAGAAATGGACAAATTAAGTTGTGACTTATGTCCTATAGGAGTTTCAGGGAGAGGAAACAATAATAAAAGAATATATAAATAATATGATAATAATAGAATGTAGGAAATCATAAGTATTAAATAATGTTCAAAGTGCTATGGGAGCATTGAGAAAGAAATGAGTTATGACTCGAGAAACCAATAAAGTTTTTTCAGAAAACCTGAGCTGGGTTTTGAATGATGAGTACTATTTTGAGAGGAGAGAGGGAACTCAAAAGTTTCTAAGTCTTGAAAAGTTCTTAAAGCCATGGCCAGTGTGGCTCAGTTTGTTGGAGTGTTGTCCCATGAACCAAGGGCTCACCAGTTTGGTACCCGGTCAAGGCGCACACCTGGGTTGCAGGATTGAGTTCCGTCCCGTTCGGGCACATGTGGGAGGCAGCCAATTGATAGTTCTCTTTCACATCAATGTTCCTCCCCTTCTCCTTCTCCCTCCATTCCCCTCTCTATAAAATAAAATAAATAAAAATTAAGTTTATTTAAATATAAATAAATAAATGTTCTTAACAGCCCTGGTGGCTGGTGTGGCTCAGTGGATTGAGCACTGGCCTGAGAACCAAAGGGTCACTGGTTCAATTCCCAGTCAGGGCACATGCCTAGGTTTCTGGCCAGATGCCCAGTTGGGGGTGCACAAGAGGCAACCACACATTGATGTTTCTCTCTCTTTCTTCCTCCCTCTCTTCCCTGCTCTCTAAAAATAAATTTAAAAATTATTTTTAAAAAGAGGAGTTCTCAACAGTCTTGGGTGAACTGAGAGCATTCTAGGTAAGAAAAATACAGCTAATAAATGAACACCTCTCATTCCATAATCTTAATTTATTTTGGTTCAAGGGCTTGATCTTCAGTTTATCCTTTCAGGACCAATATACAAAGACCCATGGCATTTAGCATTAATTTATTCACAAAGTAGTCCAAAATTTAGGAAAGAAATTTCTTCATGGGTCTCTTCTAATAAAAATTATCTTTGTCTTGGTTCAACCACTATGGAAAATAGTGTGAAGGCTCCTCAAAAAAATGAAAAATGGAATTGCTTTATGATCCAGTGATTCCACTTCTGAAAATACATCCAAAGAAACTTGAAACACTAATTTGAAAGAATACATACATCCCTATTTTCATTGCAGCATTATTTACAATAGATAAGATATGGAAGCAACCCAAGTGCCCATCAATAGATGAGTCAAGCTTTGCCATGAAGCCGCAGCTGCCAGGTGGCCAGTGAAAGGGTTGGCCTGGCCCCCCTGGCTACATTTACGGGGTCTGCGGGCTGATGTTCACCGTGCCTGGCAAACACCAGCACTTCCAGGAACCAGCACTTGCAGGAACCTGAGATCGGCCACTGTGGGAAATACTTCCTGTTTGGCTTCAACATTGTCTTCCGGGTGCTGGGATTCCTGTTCCTGGCCATTGGCCTCTGGCCACAGGGTGAGAAGGGCATTTTCTCTAACATCTCAGTGCTGACAGATCTGGGAGGCCTTGATCCCTGTGAGGCAGTTTGTAGTTGTTGGAGGCATCACATCAGTGCTGTGTTTTGCTGGTTGTATCAGGGCCCTCAGGGAGAACACCTTCCTGCACAAGTGTTTCTCAGTGTTCCTCAGCCTCATCTTCTTCCTGGAAGTGGTGACAGGGATCCTGGCCTTCGTCTTCAAGGATTAGATACAAGAAGAACTAAACCTTTTTATCGACAATAATATCAAGGCCTAGCAGGATGACATTGACCCCCAGAACTTCATTGACTTTGCTCTGGAATACTGGCCTTGCTGAGGAGCCTGAGGGTGCAGTGACTGGAACCTCAATATCTATTTCAACTTCACTGACTTGAACCCTAGCTGAGAGCTCTGCGGGGGTGCTCTTCTTCTGCTGCATCAGGGACCCTGCAGAAAATGTTTTCAACATCCAGTGTGGTTACGATGTCCGATGTTCAACTCAAACTGGAGCTGGGGTAGCAGGGCTCTATTCATACTCAACGTTCAGTGGGCCACTTTAAGTAGCTGTAGGACAACCTGATCATTTTGGCCAGTGTCTTTGTGGGCATAGCCCTCCTCCAGATCTTTGCCATCTGCCTGACCCAGAACCTTATGAGCGATATCTAAGGCAGTGAAGGCCAACTGGTGAGGCTGCCACACTGGCCATGGTTACCTTCCTGGACTATCTGGGGACCCTCCACTATGCTGTGATGGGCAAGGCTGTAGGAGGCATTTCTGCTTGGACCTGAGCTGGGGCTTGTGTATGGATATGCTGTGTTCCCACAGAGAAAGCCACATGGCTGTGCCTAGGCTTCCTGTCTTGGACCTGTGTGATGGAGAGTGCATGTATCAGTGTGTGTGTGCACAGGGAGCCACTCTTTGGCTGTTCTTGTGTGGCAAGCTCTCCAGGAGACTACAAAGGGCGCAGGCTCGGACCCACCTCTCTGTGAGGCAGGGCTTTGGGTCTGCTGTTTTCTGAGACATGGCCTCATGCAAATTCAGAGACCTCTATTCTCTATTAGCTGTGATCTTGACCTTCCAGGAGCCCACTTCAGCCTCAGTATCTCAGACTCTAAAAATGAGTCCCAAGTATTTTCTCTCCCTTGCTTGCCTCTCAGAATCAAACATGATGATGGCTACAAACTACTCAAATAAGCAAAACCTTGAGAACCTCCCCTCCCCCAAAAAGATTAAAAAGCTGTGATACAAAGCAAAATAGAGACAAATTCATAGGTAGAGAGAAGGATGACAGCTAAGGGCAGGAGGGTAGTGTGTGAAGGGGTTGAGCAAAATGGAAAAAGAACTCGGATATAGAAAACAAGGTGGTGATTGTGGTGGTGGTGGGGGTGTCGATTAAGAGGACTAAATGGTAATGAGAAAAAATACAATGAAAAATGCTGTTTCTGAAAGAAAAAAAAAACTGTGATACATATACACAATGGAATACTACTCAGCCATAAAAAAAGAATGAAATCTTACCTTTTGCAGCAGTATGGATGGACATAACGATTATTACATTAACTGAAATAAGTCAGACAAAGACAAATACCATATGATTTCAATTATATATGGAATCTAAAGAACAAATTAAACAAAACAAAGTAGAAACAGACTAATAGATACAGCAAACAGATTGACAATTGTCAGAGGAAAGGGGTTGGGGGGCTGGGTGAAAATGTTAAAGCTATTAAAAAGTACAATTGCTAGTTACAGAATAGTCACAGAGATGTAAGTTACCGTATAGGAAATACATTGAATAATATAATAACTATGTATGGGGCCAGGTGGGTTCTTGAAACATCATGGGGGACCACTCTTAAGTATGTGATTTTCTAACCACCATGCTATATATATATGAAACTAATACAGAATAATATTGAGTGTAAACTGTAATTTAAAAATTTAAAAATATATTAAAAATTATCTTTCTGTCTGCACTGTGGGAAAAAAAACCCTCTTTCAGATCTCTCAATTCAATACCCCAAACATTTAGTGAGTGCCTACTGTCAATGTAAGAAACGTCCAAACCTGTAAGAATTTGTGAGTTTACTTGAACCAAAAGTGATGGCAATTGCCAGGAAGCAAAACCTCAATGGATTGAGAAAATGCTCCAGAAAATGGCAGTTTTGCACCTTATTTTATATATTACAATCAAAAGAGAGGGGATTACATGAAATCCATTGATGATAGATTAGGGAAGCAGGAAAAGACAAAATGGGGGGAGGCATTTGGAATTGGATAGAAAGTAAGATGATAGACTCATACTTCTTTTACATAGGTGGGTACAGGATAGTTAACAGTCAACAATTATGGTAGCTACAAAAAGACAATGCACAGGCTCAACTGAGGTAAAGACTGACTTTTGTCAGGGAAGATTTTAGCCTAGGACAATGACTGGCCTGCCATGACCTACTTGTAGTTAATAAGTTTTATTTTCAGACTAGCCTTTGTGGTTACTTTAGGTCTTGAGTTTGTAACGGTGCCACACAGGCCTCCCCTGAGCTTATCAGGTTTCCTTTGTGGCCCCTTTTCGTTCACACTACTATGTGCAAGGTACATGTTATTTTCTACAAGAGGTACCAGAGTAAAGACTCAGCCCCTGCCTTCACAGAATTTAGAGTCTCAGAGTAGTCAAATGTATATATGCAGTTAATAGCAAAGCATAGTATAGATTCTATAAAAGATAAAATATAATGGAAATCAGAAAGAAGTTAATTTCAGTGGGGAAATCTGGAAGGCTTTATGGAAGCAAGGTGTTAAATATGAATAGAATTTTCATAGGCAGTGATGAATGAACCAGAATATTTACTCATCATGAGAAAGCTTCACTTGAGCAAAGATATAAAAGGGAAGGGTGTGTAATTTGGTAGGACTGAAGGCTGGAAGGTGAGTCTTAGGGGAATAAGCTTGGAAAAGCATGTTGATAACAGTCTTTGAATGCCAAGCTAGGGAATTTGGGCTTTACCCTGGGAGCAAGGTGGAGTATTTTCAAATTTGTGTTTTGGGAAAATAACGTGGAATGGATGGGAAAAGAAAAGTCAGTTTGGCCCTGGCTGGGTGGCTCAATTAGTTGGAGCATTGTCCTGTGTACCAAAAGGTTGCAGGTTCGATCCTTGGTCGGGTCATGTGCAGGAGGCAGCCGATTGATGTTTCTCTCTTGCTTGCTCTCCCTCTCTCTCTGAAATCAATAGACATATCCTCAAGTGAGGATTAAAAGAAAAAGAAAAGAAAAGTCAGTTTGGAGGTGGATGGATTGTCCAAAGAGATAATGCTGGCATTACCCAGGAAGAAGAAGCTGGTATGGAAAGGAGGGTGTGGACATGAGAGACACAACCAGGAAGGCATCTAGACTTAATAATAGCTCATTGCATGTGTAGGATGGCTTAGGGATTCCTAGTTTGGGAAATTGGTAGAATGGGAGTACTTACTACCTAGGAGAAACATGGGGAAAAAAAATAAAGAAGTCAGTTTGGTTCTTAGAGATGTCTATGGACTGTCCATACATAGGGCATTGGAGAGGCAGCAATGACAATTGAGGAAGGTTTGGGCTGGGAATACAGATTGGGGATTGTCCATAAATGGCTGTTGAAACCATAATGGTATTGCACTTTTCTAGGGAGATCTGGGTTTCTCAACCTTGGCACTACTGACATTTTGGCCTGTATAATTCTTTGTTCTGTGTTGGTGATGGGGGCAGTGTCCTTTCCATTGCTGGAAGTTTAGCATTCTTGGCCTCTACCTACTAGAAGCCAGTATGTTACAGAACCCTTGGGCTGCTCCAATTGAAAACAAACCCATGGGCTCTTTAGTTAGGGGCCCGATTGCCGGCCGCCAAAATTATAACTCTCAATACCACAGTTTAGTGAAAAGAAAAAGAACTGTTTATTTAACAGTTATACAGATTTAGTTATTTGCGGATTTCTGTTGTTAAGTCTTATGTTCTTTAAAACACCCATAAACACATATCCTTGCCTCCCCACTACCAAACCAGGCTAGCTTTAGAAAAGTTAGAGAAACTCTTTCCCTACTTTCCAAACACAGTTCAGCTTTACCAGCAGCTGCCAATCACTCTTCTGATTGGGGAGGTCCTTTCTGTGCTGTGGTGCCCTCCAGCTCTCAATGCAGGACCGCCTGGATTCTCAGCCTCCTTGCAAACTGCCTTCTTCCTGCAAACCGCATGGATCTCCTCTCCTCAAAACTGCATGGCGAGAGCCTCTTAAAGCAGCCTGGAGACCCCTTCTCCAAGCCACATGGAGAACTTAGCTTCTTTATTCCGCATGGAGAAGGCCCCTTCACCAAGCCACATGGAGGAGGCGAGAGAGCGAGAGCGAGAGAGGGCGACTAAAATGTCCGCAGCTGCTTATATATCCCTGACTGCGTCCTCTGACGCAGTGGGCGTTGCAAACAGTTCTGACCATTCACAGAACCTTACGTAAGCTCTGTGTGCTTTTTCCATACTGTCCCCTGGTCCAAGTCCCTTCCCATCTACCTGAGGCTTTGGATGCATTAAAGCCATTTGCATAAAAAAGACACTAGCCACCAGCCTCAGGCATGTGGAGGCATTCTGAAAGCTGCTTCCTTTTCCCCATCCCCCAGCCACAAACTCTGGGGTTTTTGGAACACCCCTGTTTCTGTAACAAGTAGCACCTCTGCTGCTCTCAGCTACCCCCACCACAGTTGTGACAACCAAATGTGTCTCTAAACTGTGTCAAATGTCCCTTGGAGGGAAAAATCAACCCCACAGAGAACTGTTTCTCTAGGAGAGTGTGGAGTCAGAAGAGAAGATGGCCAAGGGTAGAGCCTTCAGTTTCTAAGAGCACTGTCAGAAAGGAAGAGAGCACATTTCAAGAGATGGGGGTGACTATGTAACAGATGAGGTGGCCAGCAGTGTAACAGTCTACAAAGAGGGGTTTGGAGATGTTAGAAACAAGGACATAGTGACTCCCAAACCAGTAAAAAGTCATTAGCAACAAAGGGCAAATGTAATTAGAGGATCTCTGAGAAGGGAGCTGACAGCACTGGCATATCTACAAACCACAGAAGGGGCATTTAGATAACCGTGTTAGATTGTAACTCCGAAGTAACCAGTAATGGAGAAATGGGGAAGAAGGAGAGGGGAGGGGGAGCTAATTGCGTTAGGGCGGGGAAGCTGATTGTGTGTGTCGCTGGTATGAGTGTGGAGTGCCCCTCCGCTGGGTCCGTTGTCCCGTGAGGAAACGGCCGGAGTGCCCCCCACTGGGTTCGTTGTCCCGTGAGGGAAGCGGCCGGAGATAGACGAAGCATCTTGGGCTTGAGCACACAGGACTGTATACAAGAAACTTCCAGCAAGGGAGGTTGAGTATACAGGGCATGGGTAGAAATTCTCTGGTATAGGGGGATTGAGCTCACGGGGTCTGTGTTCAATAGATCTCTGGTGAAGGAGGTTGAGAACACAGCCAGATTCAGCTACGGGAATCAGCTGAGGATGGGAAATGGAAATTCTAGGCCTCGGGGTGGGGACCAAAAGTAAGGAACCCATTTATGGGAAATCTGTCTTCTAGCCCCGATTTGGGTCTGATGAATGTTGGGTTTGTCAAGCCCTGGTCTTATATGTGTGTTCAGCCTTTTTGGATTGTTTGTTTGTTTGTTTGTTTGTTTTTGGAGAGAGAAGAGAGGGGCATCGCTGTGTGGTTGCCTCTCGCTCGTGCCCCTAGTTGGGGACCTGGCATGTGGCCTGGTCGTGTGCCCTGACTGGGAGTTGAACCAGCGACACTTGGTTCGCGGGCTGGCACTCAGTCCCCTGGGCCACAACAGCCAGGGCCAGGCATCAGCCTTCAAGGAAGAGAGGGAATATGCTCTCTGCTGATCACCACCTACCAGCAGATCCGCGGGTCTCTTCCCTGTAAAAAAGAAAAGGATAAAGCCTGGGACCCTCTGTCCTGTCTCCCACTGCCTTATAGCTCTGGCCAGCCGGTGGCCAACTGAGCAGAGGCACCGCGGACGGACAGTACAGACGGAAGAGGCCAGGAACTCCTAGGAGATACCCCACCAGTATCCTCCCCCATGACACCTACTTCGCTGGTGGCAACTTATCTAAATTAAGAAAGGAATTGAAACAATGTAAGCAAGACCTAAAGAACTTCCCCATTCCCTCAGAGCAGCCGGTTTCCCCTTAGGGAAGTCTCCATGAGTCCAGGACATATTAGATATGTCAAATGCTCCTTCAACAAGCACTGAAGTTAGAAACTTCAAGCACAATATGAAGCGCTTGGTAAAGGACCCCCTTGGACTGGCGGAACAATTAAATCAGTTCCTTGGACCTAGCATATACATATGGATGGAATTAATGTCTATACTAGACATCTTCAGTGAGGAAGAGAAGGGAGTGATCAGGCGGGCTGCTATGAGGATATGGGAAAGGGAACATCCTCCCGGTCAGGAAATTGTCCCGGCCTAACAAAAGTTTCCCAGTATAGACCCTGAATGGAATAACAGGCCGGAGGATAGGGCTCAGATGAGAGACCTTAGTAGCCTCGTCATCAGGGGAATCAAGGAGTCCGTTCCCCATGCACAGAATGTCTCCAAGGCATTCGAAATACAGCTCCATCAGATCCCTGCAGAAGCTCAGGGACAAAATGAGGAAGTATTCTGGTCTAAATCCAGAGAATGCTGTAGGACAGGGACTCTTAAAGGTCACCATTGTAACAGAAACTGGCCAAATATTTGTAAGAAATTGCAAAAAGTAAATGAATGGGCCAATTAAAGCAACTGAAAAACTCCTCAGGAAAGCTCAGCAAGTGTATGTTAGAAGAGAGGAGGAGAAGCAGGAACTTCAAAAAGCTTCAGAATATCTCTGCAAATCTAGGAAATTTTAGCTGCCAGATACTGAATTTGAGTACAGTCCTTCACTGTATGGAAAAGAACAAGGATTGGAAGCATGTTATGGTTAAATCTAAAGCAGTAAAGGGTATTTAGAAAGTTTGTGAATGCTGCAGAAGGTCTAAGAAAAGTTGTAATAATAAAAGGGAAAGTTATGGAAGCTTTAAACCTGGGAAAAGGAAACCTCAGCTGCTTGTGTTCTGTTTATGCTCTGAAAGGAAAAATTGAGGTTTCCCAGGGAAATTTTAAAACTTCACATAAAAGAAAGGGAACCAGGAAAGGTGTAAGGCATGTAAATAAAAAGGTTGGTTAGAAATTTATAAAGGTTTTGAGAAGAAATTGTATGGTTTTAGTAATAGAAGGTATAATGCATGGAAATGCAGGTTTGAAGGACAAGGATTTTCCTTCGCGCCTTTATATTTTTCTCCCTACCGGACTCTCCAGTATTTGGCATTGTAAAGAAGTAAGAAGTGACATAAGGTTCCTTTGCATAAAACTAACAAGACCAGTTGCTAATGGTAGTTATGTCAGCCGAGGCTTTGACTGGAATGTCATGCCTGAAGGAGGCATGCCTAGGCTAATGGAAGCCCATAAGGGAAAGGCCTAGCATCTTGGTTGGTTGTGCGGTCCATGGCAATCTTTCTAGGGAAGAAACGAAGGTTGCTTCCCTGATAAATGGCTAGGAGGAAACTTAAGGCACAATGGAAAGCTTGAAGAACTTGTAAAAAGCATGGGTTTTACAGGCAAGGCCAGATGGCAGGTGTGTGGCTCAGCTTCTGTGCCCAGAGGGCAGACTAAAGGTAATCCTGAAGGTTCCTTGTGTGAGTTCCAGCAAAGCAGACTTAAAAGACTTATGCTATCAATGGCTGCTCTTGTTGTATTTATGCAAATAAACAGGCTAAATTAAAACTGGACTTAATGCAGTCCCTTTAATAACAAGGAGGGTAATCTTAAGGAGAAAAATCATGATTTTAGGAAAATCACAATGCTCAGTGGTAGACTATAAACTAGTGCAGCTAACTGTGTCTATAAAGTTTATTTTAATTGTTTGTTTTCATTCGAAAGTTAAACCAGGTCTGTGACATTATCAATAATGCTTAATTTACAGGCAAGAAGAATATCAAATGCCTTGCAACTGGATGTCTTCCCAATAAGACAGTCTTGCAAATTTAAAGACTGGTTTGTGAATTGTGTTGTGTGAATTAACATGTGTGTGTCTTTCTGTTTTCATAGGGCATATGCCTATGATCTCATTTCCTGAGTGGTTGTCTGTACATACAAGCCTCACTTAAGAAGCCCATCTGCATTGCTGCCTCCTGAGACTCAACAGTTTGACTGAACTAAGTGGTTGGGTTGGCGAAGTATAGGTTGGTCAATGGGCTTCATTTTAAAACTGGTCTCTTTTGCCTAAAATAACTTTAAGCAAAGAAGCTCCTCCCCCAAACTGCCAGCCTCTCCAGTTCAACCCCCTTCTCCTGACACTGAACCAGCCACAGGCCTTAAGTCAGGAACCCCATGTGGCTACCAGAGTTTATGGCTTAGGACCAGATGTATCTGGCATAGATCCAGTAGGGTGGCTAGGTCTTCACTTAGTGACAACTCCTCCTTCCCTAGAAAATCTAACTTCTCCCAGCTAGACCTCAGAAACTCCTCAGAAAAGACCTCAGAATTATCCAGCCAAGGTAAGAGTGTTTGAAGTGTTAAATCTCAGACAAACCTTAGAGATAGAGACTGGGTACGGAGACGCAAATGCTTGGGTAGAATGGGTCAAATTTACCGTTAAATCCCTGAATAAAAGCAACTGTTATGCTTGTACCACAGGGAGACCCCAGGCACAGGTTGTGCCATTTCCACTAGGCTGGGACTCTGACCCCTCGGGAATGGCCTGTATGCTCGCTCTCTACCAGGATGAGAATGCATGGGGAAACGAGACTTGCAGAAGCTTGTCTCTCCTTTTCCCTCTATAAGGAGTAATGGGACTCAATCCCTCCCTTCATACTCAGTGGGGCCCATGAATTACTCTTCTTGCCTCTCTAGGTGCGAAGCAAATTCGGGTACCCCTGTGGAAGAACTCCTAACATGCACTCATACCAGAAATGCGAGCCACCTTCACAGTGGGGCCGGCAACTATATTCCCCTCCGAATCCCCAGAACGGATGTCTGGTGGTATTGTGGGCAGAGGAGTCTCTGGAAAATCCTACCTGACAGGTGGAGTGGAACCTCTGCCCTGGTTCAATTGGCTATCCCATTTACCCTAGCATTTCCAAAACCGATCCAGACTGCCCCTGTTAGGAATAAAAAGGTCAGTGGCGCCCGGTGAATCCTATAATCCTCATATCTATAGTGAGCCATTGGAGTCCCCAGAGGAGTTCCAGATGAGTTTAAAGCTAGAAATCAGATAGCAGCAGGGTTTGAGTCAGTGCTCTTCTGTTGATTAGATAAACTATATTTATTATAACCAATAGAGGTTTATCAATTATACTAGGAATACTATAGAAGGAATTGCTCAACAATTAGGTGCCACCAGTTGAGTGGCTTGGGAGAACAGGATGGCACTGGATATGATGTTGCCAGAAAAGAGAGGTGTATGTGTAATGCTCTATATGTGTAATGCTCGGGGATAGTGTTGCACCTTTATCCCTAATAATACAGCCCCTGATGGATCTATCACTAAGGCCCTGCAGGGACTAACTACCTTAGCAAATGAGCTAGCGGAAAACTCAGGTATTGACAATCCTATAACAGGATGGTTAGAAAACTGGTTTGGCAACTGGAAAGGAATGATCTCATCAGCTCTGGTATCCCTCATAGTGGTAGCAAGTGTCCTCACAGCTTTAGGCTGTTGTATTATTCCATGCGTCAGAGGTTTAGTTCAAAGACTAATTGAGACTGCACTAACTAAAGAGATACTGTTACAGAACCCCTGGGCTGCTCCAGTTGAAAACAAACCCACGGGCTCTTTAGTTAGGGGCCCGATTGCCCGCCGCCAAAATTATAACTCTCAATACCAGAGTTTAGTGAAAAGAAAAAGAATTGTTTATTTAACAGTTATACAGATTTAGTTATTTGCGGATTTCTGTTGTTAAGTCTTATGCTCTTTAAAACACCCACAAACACATATCCTTGCCTCCCCACTACCAAACCAGGCTAGTTTTAGGAAAGTCAGAGAAACCGTTTCCCTACTTTCCAAACACAGTTCAGCTTTACCAGCAGCTGCCAATCATTCAATCTGATTGGGGAGGTCCTTTCTGTGCTGTGGTGCCCCCCAGCTCTCAATGCAGAACCAATGTCCGCAGCTGCTTATATATCCCTGACTGCGTCCTCTGACGCAGTGGGCGTTGCAAACAGTTCTGACCATTCACAGAACCCCACGTAGGCTGTGTGCTTTCCATACCGTCCCCTGGTTCAAGGCTCCTCCCATCTACCTGAGGCTTTGGATGCATTAAAGCCATTTTGCATAAGAAAGACATTGGCCACCAGCCTCAGGCATGTGGAGGCATTCTGAAAGCTGCTTCCTTCTCCCCATCCCCCAGCAGCAAACTCTGGGGATTTTTGGACTCCCCTGTTTCTGTAACAATACCAGCAACTTTTCATAATCTCTTCCTGAAGGCCAAAGGGAATCCTAACCATGAGGAAGAAAGTCGAGAAATCCTCCTTAAATTTGAAGGGATAAATAGAATGGTTTTAGTAGTCAATTTTCCAAAAGAGACAGGGGGGAATTGTTAGAAACAAGGACATAGTGACTCCCAAACCAGTAAAAAGTCATTAGCAACAAAGGGCAAATGTAATTAGAAGATCTCTGAGAAGGGAGCTGACAGCACTGGCATATCTACAAACCACAGAAGGGGCATTTAGATAACCGTGTTAGATTGTAACTCCGGAGTAACCAGTAATGGGGAAATGGGGAAGAAGGAGAGGGGAGGGGGAGCTAATTGCGTTAGGGCGGGGAAGCTAATGGCTCTCACTTTAGGGTAAGGAAAATAATCACTTTAGGGTGGCAATTTCAGGGTGGGGAAGCTAAGACTATGAAACCAGTTTCCTTTGTCTACTTGGCGAGCACATTCTCCTGGCTGTCAGGGTGCGCCTGGCTCTGCAGACTCGTGAATAAAGGCCTCGCTTTACTGCTCAAGTCCTATGTCCCAGTTTTTATTGTGTTTCTCAGAGACAAAAGAGGCCTCAGTGGTGAGAGCGCCATGATCCTTTAAGGAGCAATTCCAATTGTGCCTCCTGAATGTGCCTTTTCCTTGTTTCCTAGCTTTTTCCCTGAGAGGTACAGGAGTAAACTGCACACTTGGATCATAAACAGGAAGACTGGAATATATGCCAATGTACCTCCAAAGTTTGCCTGGTTGCTTTGCAGGCTGTCAATATTCATTCCTCTTCCCCTATTTTCTCATTCCATTTTCTCTATTAATCTCCTTTTTCATCTGTAAAGTGCTTCAGCAGAAACACAGAAATTACACCCATATCATTTAATCTTAATAACAACCTTGCAAAGCAGCTTTCATTCTTATCTCAATTTTGTAGATGAGGAAACTGAAGATCCCTGGGGAAAGAGGCCTGCCCAAGATTACACAGCCAGGCAGTAGTAGAGCTGATACCTAAATCTTCTGATCACACATCGACTTGTGAACACTATTTATCACACCACTGTGGCTTCTTTGGCCGCAACTCCTACTGTTTCAGTGCAGGGACCCCCAAATCTCCAGAGCTTGTGTTTTGGGAATAGGGGAAGGGGACAGCTTTCAAGATACCTTTGCATATCTATTGCTGGTAGTTAGAGTCTTAGTTATGCAAATAGATTTAGTTCTTCTGAGGCCACAAGGAGATGCCAGGGGTTTTGACTATGTAATGGTGAGGAAAGAGCATACAGGCCTTTGCAAGGTTCTGTGAATGGTCAGAACTGGTTACCCTGCCCTCTGCGTCATAGGCCACAGTTAGGGATTTAAAAATAAGGTGGCAGCCATTTTTGCAGGGAGAGAAACATGTGGCTTTGAAATGGGAGAGAAGAACCACATGGTTTGCAAGGAGGCTGGGAACTCCACGTGGTTCTGAATTAAGAGCTGGAAAGCACCTCGACACAGGCAAAACCTCCCCAAGCAGGCTCAAATGATTGGGAGCTGCTGGTAAAACTGAACTGTGTCTGGGAAGTAGGAAAAGATATCTCTGACTTTCCTAAAACTAGCCTGATTTGGCAGGGGGAGGCAGAACTATGTGTTTGTGGGTGTTTTAAAGAAAATAAGACTTAATGGCAGAAATCCACCATTAATTTAAATCTGTATAAACTTAAAATAAAGAATTCTTTTTTTTTCTTCACCGAACTGGCATTGAGAGTTATGTTTTTGGCGGCAGGCAATCAGGCCCCTCATAACTAAACAGCCCGTGGGTTCTGTTACACTACCACTTAGCATCTTTTCCTACAAGTTACTGACAGTCCATTTCTCCTGGCATAGAGCTTTCCTTGATGGTAAAAGAATCAATGACTTTTGTTTCTCTTCTCATATTCTTCCCATATTACCATTTCTGCTCATAGTGTATTATCGGGTACCGTACTAAATGTCTCATCTTATAAAGTGGTCTTTGTCATGACAAAGAGTAACATTGTAATATTTCCACAGGTGAGGCCAAGCCTGTAGGCATTCTGCATGGTGGAGATGAGGGTGAACTGGTCTCAGACCCAACTGCGGCCACTTTGGAATCTCCCTGATGGTTGCTGGGTTGAGGCCAAGTGTCAGCTTCCTCAGGACACCAATGTATGTCCTAGGCTGGCAGTGGCCAGCCTATTGTAACCCTGATTTCTACCCTGGGGATCCTCCTCTCAGAAATCCTACTCTGGCCTTTTGTTCCTTGGCTCCCCTGTTGTTCCCCTACCCACCACCTCACTTAGCATCTGGAACTCTTAATAATAGTAATCAGCATAGCCACCATTTCCTGAGGGTTTTCTAAGGGCAGGCACAGAAAATAAGGTAACTGAAGCATAGAGACTTTATGGAAGTTTGTCCAAGATCACATAAATATTAAGGTATAGATCAGCACGTCAAACGAAATATAATTGGAGCCACATTTGTAATTTAAAATTTTTACTAGCCAGATTAAAAGAGAATGGAAACAGATGAAATTAATTTTATCAGTATTTATTTAACTCAATATATCCAAAACATTAATCAACATGTCATCATTATACAAAATTACTAATATTTATATTCTCTTTTCATGTCTTTGAAATCCAGTGTGTATTTTACTCTTAACGTCACATCTCAATTCAGACTCGCCACATTTCAAGTGCTACACAGCCACATGTGGCCAGTGCCTACTGTTTTGGACAGTGCATGTGTATGTGGATCAGTATTTCTGACCTACCTACCCTTGGCCACATTGTAGCCTTTCTACAAATGGCAAGGAGTGGGGCAGCCATATTCTCTGTGAAAACAGGCTGGTATTGTTCATCAGACCTCAGGTCTGCAAAATAAAATCTTATCTAATTCGGGATAAGATTTCATTATACATTGGAATAAAATGTCTGAAGATACTACAGGGGCCAAAAATTTATTAGACCCTTTAAAAAGTATTTTTTAGAGTGTTACAGAAACAGAGGAGTCCAAAAAGAAACCCCAGAGTTTGCGGCTGGGAGATAGGAAAAAGGAAGCAGCTTTCAGGATGCCTTGCATGCCTGGGGCTAGTGGCTGGAAACATTGTTGCACAAAGATCCCCTTTACTTCCAAGGCTCAGGAAGATGGGAGGGGTCTTGGACTGTGGGATCCTAGGGAAGGAGCCTACAGAGCCTGCATAAGAGTTCTGTGAATGGTCAGAACTGTTTGCAACACCCACTGTGGACACCCTCTGCGTTGGGGAATGCAGTCAGGGATATATAAGCAGCTGTGGACATTTTAGCTTGCGGCTTTCCCTCCAGGTGGCTTAGAGGAGTGGGTCTCTCTAGGCTGCTTTAAGGGAGGCCTCCAGGCTGCTTTAAGAATAGGCTCTCACCACAGAAGTTTGCAGGAAGAAGGCAGTTTACAAGAAGGCTGAGAATCCAGGCAGTACTGCATTAAGAGCTGGAGGGCACCACAGCACAGAAAGGACCTCCCTAATCAGAATTGAGTGATTGGCAGCTACTGGTAAAGCTGAACTGTGCCTAGGAAGTAGGGAAACTGTGTTTCTGACTTTCCTAAGATTGGCCAGGTCTGGGAGGGGGAGGCAGAGCTATGTGCAAACAAACAATTCTTTTTCTTTTCACTAAACTCTGGTATTGAGAGTTATAATTCTGGCGACTGGCAGTCGAGCCCGTAACTAAACAGCCCGTGGGTTCTGTTTCAGTCGGAGCAGCCCAGGGGTTCTGTTACATTAGCACCTTGCAAAACTCAGAGAGGTGAAGAGGTTCATCCAGGGTCCCGCAATGAGTAATCCGGAGCTTTCTGATACCTGAGCCCAGGATCACAGCGTTCCATATTTTGGGGGATTAGTGTTTTCTGCCCACCTACAGACATGGGAGCAAGGGTTGTCTAAAAATTGGGGTGAGACATTTGGACATAAAGAAGCCAGCTGCCCTTTCTATATAAGGGGTCTAGCCTCAGGAAATCTGGGAGGGCTGTTTCCTCCTTTTTTTTCTGATTCCTGATAACTTAGAAGACTTTGGGTGCTGGGGAGCCCTGTTGCTTTAAGCCTAAGTTTTGGTTTGGGAGGAGACTGGGAGGGCAGTGGAAGTGCCACCTACCAGGGGAAACCTGCGTGAGGTGTGGCTGGAACAGCTCAGTATGCGAGGTGGGAGGGAGCGGGCTGAAAGTTGGACAAAGCAGGAAGTGAACCCAGGGCTGCCGGGAGAAAAACAAACAAGGCGAGTTCTGCTGCTGACAGGCCTGAGCTGCTGAGACATGGTGAGCGAGCTGGAAACTAGGAAGGGGCTGATTTCAAGACAAGCCAGAGGGGGCTGGGGATCAGGAGAGGGGAGTAGGTGGCAAGTTAGAGGACTGGGCCAGCGCTGACTGTGACCTGTCTTTGACAACTGGTTGCAAATCGCTCTGAGCTGCCCAAGCTGGTGTTCCTGCCCCTTCCCTACTCCCTTCCTCCCCTGACCTCTTTGTGGGCCAGGAACAGGGCTTCGGTGGGGGGGGTGGGGAATCCTAATTCCAGGCAAGGAGTTGCCTGAGGAGCCCTTCATCTCCTCCTCCACTCCACTCCCCGCCCCGCTTCCGCCCCAAGACTGGTGGTGTGACATTCCTGGGCAGCGCCTCTGTGCTCCCAGCGCAGATTCCAGCCCACCGGTATAAGCTCTCCCCTCCACCTTTCCCTTCGTCCCTATAGGGAGACCCAAAGAATTTGTCTCACCTAGTGCGAGGAATTGGCCCCCTCTCTGTAAACATGAGCAAGAACTAGGGTCTGTAAAAGAATCAGAAGTTGGTTCTCTGTAATCATCTACTTTGGACCCACTCTCTACCCTGTTTTTGGAGATCCAGGGAAGGGAGGAGCTTAATAACATTTTTCCCTTCTTGTTCAGAAATCTCATCATGAAGTCTGGGGATGAGGTATTAAGCAGGGAGTAGTTGCCCTCCATTTCCCCCAACGTCCAGGCTGCTGTTTTAATTTAATATCTCCTTAACTGGTGATGGTTTGGTTCCTGCACAGGGCTCTGAGTTAGGGGTCAGGGGTGGGGGTGGCTTGGGGGGGGGGGAGCAAGAAGTTTGTGGTCCAACGGCTCCCTCTCATTGGGGCCTTGTGAGGGCCTTGGCCTTGGAGCCTGGCTGCCAGTGCTCTGGGTCACAGTAATTAGGCTGCCCAGGAGGCCAGTGCCGGAGCAGCTCTCCAGCTGCCTTCCTGGAGAGAGGGAGGATTGGGCTAGGTGAGGGTGTTCCTCTGGCCAGAAAGACATTTTTAATGAGGCCCTGTGGGATCTGGGAATTGGCAGAGTGGTGGGGTTCTGCATTGTGCGATGCCAGCTCCGCTGTCTTCTCTATTCTTCTCTGAGGAGCAAGTAGGTAATAGAGGGGGATTCAATGCTATGCTTCTCTTTATTGTCAGAAGCCCTGAGAACCTGAAAACAAGTTTGATCTAGTCTAGCATCAGGGGCTTAAAAATGCATTGATTTTTATTACATTCTCTTTGTAAACAGTTCAAGCATTACAGAATGCTAAAGTCCACCTTAGACTTTTCCCTCCTCTGGTCTCTGATGCTTAGTCTTAGTTCCTCTACTACTTGGCTTAATTAACCCCTGTGTTGCGGCCCAGGAGGATGCCAGTGGAGGTGGAGGAAATGATCGAGTGCGGAACTTGCAGAGTGAGGTGGAGGGAGTCAAGAATATTATGACCCAGAACGTGGAGCGGATCCTGGCCCGAGGAGAAAACTTAGACCATCTTCGTAACAAGACAGAGGATCTGGAAGCCACAGTGAGTTGGGGAGCCCACTGGAGACAAGAGGAAGAGAAGGAGGAGGATCTTTGAGAATTTGAGGGCTGGTGGTGTTGAGGGCAAAATGAACAGGAGGGAAGTCTGCCTCTTCACCTGTTTTGGGAATTGATGCGAGCTGAGTCCTTGTTTCTGATGCTGTTCTACTCCACTGATGGGTACTTGTCCAGGGACTAGATCCAGTATCTGGGGTTGGTGGATGGGGGCTGAGCCATGGAGGCATTTTCTGAGATAGAGGAGTGAATCCAGGCATTCTTAGGCTTCTCTCCTATGAAACTGATTTTCGCTTTGAAGCCTGCCTCTGACAATCATTGGAACCTGGACTCCCCTGGGCAATCTATTGGCTTTGAAAAATCCTACTAGGGCCTTTTACCTTCTCCAGGAGTTACTAGGCAGGGGGTGAAAAACTACTAGAGTCTTATGAGTCAGCTTTAAAAATAAGCAGGAAAGAGCAGTGAAATTCTTTGATGGGGTCCTCTGCTAGCTGAAAGCTAGGATACTCTCTCCCACGCATCTTGCTAGACCTCATTTCTTCTCTCTCTCTAGCCAGGGGCCAAAGCCAGGTGCTCAGGAAGGAAGTAACTAAAGTTCAACAAAGGCTGGAGCCTGAAGTTCCTTGCCTGTGGGAAGAAACTGGCTTCAGCTTTCTGAGTCCTTTGTGTAATCTTGGGCATAACTCCTTTGTCTCCCTGGGACTTGGTGCTTCTTCCTACAGCCTAACTTGGGGAGCATGGTCCAGTGGAACTTAGTTTCTGCAACTCCAGTTTGGTTTCTGCAACTCCAGTTTGGAGAGAAAGCACTTTCCCTCACTTCCAACCACCATATTCCCCTGGCCCCTTCTCCCACTTCAGCAGGTCCCGTGGAGCAAGGAATCATGGAACCTGGAGATGTATATCCTGGACCCTGGCCCTCCCAAGGGGTGGCTTGTGCTGCCAGTGTCACATCCCCGGTGTGAGCATGTGTAAAGGTTCCCATACGTGCATGACAGTGCAGGGGTAAGAAGAGAAGGGGGTCAGGCAGGGAGCCAAGGGGAGCCCAACATTTCTAAATTTAAACTTGGCCCACCAGATGGTTATGAAAGTATTATATTTGTCAAGGTAGGAGGAGAGGACATTTTCTATTTAACAGTCTGTTACCTCAACATATCACTTAAGTATTTAGATGTATGGCATGTGGGTCTGCATGTACTCTTGTTCCAGTGGGAAGAGGCACTGAGTCACTCTACCTTATTCCCTACAGTCTGAGCACTTCAAGACAACATCGCAGAAGGTGGCTCGGAAGTTCTGGTGGAAGAACGTGAAGATGATTGTCATCATCTGTGTGGTTGTTCTTATCGTCATCATCTTAATGGCACTCTTTATCTCTGGTGCCATCCCCTAAGTCACTTAGGGATCCCCTCCCACCCTGCCCTCTTCTTCCCAGCATCCCTCCATTGTGGGCATCAAGAGGGGCCCTCTTTCCCATCAAACTCCACAGGGAATGCTGCTCAGTCCTCTGGCCCCTCACTCTGAGGCTTCTCTGCCACACTGTCTGCCCCAGGAGGGACCTTGGTCCCCCAGAAGGAGAGAGCTGGACTGTGGCTGCATTTCATATGCCCTCAGAGTTGGTTGGAGAGACCTGGGGAGCCCAGCATGTCACTGGGACACTGATGGTGGCTGATAGCCAATAAAGACCCTTCAGTATCCCTACATTTATGAACATTTGTGAGGTGCTTTCTCCCTTTGAATTTGGTCTTTGGTCCTTTTCTCCCTGCGGACACCATCTGGCTGCGATTCTCCCATTTGTGTGCCAAGTTGTTGGAGAGTGTATGTTTGGAGCAGAAAGATGGAGCCTCCTTTTTTTTTCTTTATTCCCCCTTGTTCCATTCATTTTCACAGGTCTCAAGAACAAAAATTCTTCAGGAGCTTTGGCACATGGACAATTCAAAATCTTCACAGCTTTTTAGGATGGTATGCAAGCCTCCTGAGTGTCCCCCTTGGGGCTTGCCATTTCGCTTCATTACTTTTCTGACAGAGAAAGTGTTAACTGAGACTGAACATTCAGGAATTTGGCTAAGGGCTTCCTGCCTCTCCCATCATTGCCATTGCTCTTCTGTGGCCCTGTTGTAGTCTAGAGTCAGGGTTGGAGGAACTGGACTGTTTTTCCTTCTCTTGTGGTTCTGCAAATTATATTTGTCTTTTATCTGCTCCTGTCCTTCTAGGATTTAGCTGGGCCTCTGGGTCTCAGCTGTTCTAAGGGGGCGAGCATCTCTCCCCCATGCCCTGTGGCTGAGCACAGTCAGTATCATAGGACAGGGCCTAAGGTCTTCCTTCTCCATGGACAAAGGGCCTAAGGTCTTCCTTCCCCTCCATGGACAAGGACCTAAGGTCTTTCTTCCCCTCCATGGACAAAGGGACTCTGTCTTTGCGCTTCCCTCCTCCTCACCAGGTTCTGCTGTCATTGTCACTTTCCGGTGCCCAATATGCCTTTGTTTGGGGAAAGGGTTCTTGCTGCCTCTGTCTCTATTTCCCCCATAGGCTTTCCACAATTGAAAACAGCCTCTTTTGGGGAGGGAGTATGGAATGGGCAGGGTTGGGAGACAAGATGTGGGACTAGTACTGGCAATTGGGTTCTGGAACCCTGCACCAAAAACTGGGCAGGGAGGAGGAAAGCACAGAAGAGACTCTCTGGTCTAGTCTTTGCCATGACGATGTCCATCCTCTGTCTCCCCAGTTCACTGCTGGACTTCAGGGCCAAGGAACTGGGGTGAACCTCTTCCTTGGAACCCAGACTGTCTAGGATAGGGGTTGGTTTTGTGCTCATAGGGGTTCAACCCAGAGAGGGAAGATCTCAACCCCCTTCCTCAAGAGAGGCCACATATTTTTTTCAAATGATAAGGGAAAGTTTATTTAGAAAGTTACAAAGGTAGTAGAAGGGAGCCAGTTGTGCTGCATAGGCTCAGGAAACAAGTTAAAGTAGCAAAAAGAAAAAAGAAAAAAAACAAAGCGTCCTTGCAGAAAGTCAAATGTAATGCACCTGAGGGGAAGCAAAAGGGGAAGGGAAAGCCAAGAGGGGCCACATTTAAGATGCTGGGGGCGGCATTGGGGTGGGGCGAACAGGTGACTGTTGACTTCCCTTCGGCAATGAGGAGAAGATGAGGATGGGAAGATTCACCTCGGGAGGGCCATGGAGGAACAGCAAACACACCAGCCTCACACATCCTCTGGTTGAGGAGCAGGATCATATCAGGATGGGGCTGCATTTGCCCTCCTGGGAAATACAGAAAAGCTAGAGCTGGCACCTTCTCCATGATGGGTTTATTTTCTTTTTTAATTGAAGTGAAATTCACATAACATACTAGTGACCATTTAAAAATGTACAATTCAGTGGCAGGTAGTGCATTCACAATGTTTATTGTGAATAAACTTCCTTTAGTTTCAAAACTTTTAGGGGATCTGCTTTTGGTTAAGGGTGAGCTGCACTCAACAAGGTGACAGAGGACCCCCCCCCCCGCCCCCCGGCTGTTTAAAGTGTCTCCAGCACCTATCAGTGCCTGACAATGGTGTTCATACAGTTGCTGGTTGAGTGAATGAATTATGCCTCCCCCAGTAAGCCCCAATCTGCCTTATCTTGGATGTAGCCCAGAGAGACCTCCCTGAGCCCCTCCACTGTGCCCATTTCATAGATCGAGCCCTGAGGTGTGGCCAGCGTGTAGACCTGGTGCCAGGCTGCTCAGGCTTAGCTTCAGTGCAAGAGGCGGGGAGGCATCCGAGGCTGGGTGTCAGCGCCTGGGAGTCAGCACCTGGGAGAAGACACCCTAAGGACCCCGGACGTCATAGCAGACCGCTTTCGATTTTAAACTTGGTATCAGCTGCTGGGGAAGGCGGGGCGCCCCCCTTCCCCGCCCCGTCCCGCCCCACCCCGCCCTTCTGCTTCCTCCCCGGCTCCTGAGTGGGAGCCTCTCTGCCTGCCCCGAGGTGCTGGAGCGATCGGCAGCCACTGCAGCGATGGTGAGGGGCTCCGGCCGGTGGCGGCGGGCTGGGCAAGGGGCACAGGGTCAACAAAGGGGGTGCGAGATAGGAGTCCGAGGCCAGGGGCATCGCTCGGGGACCAGGGTTGGGGCCCGAGCCTCCAATGCCCTCGCAGCTGGGGAGGGAAAGTGGCGTGAGCCTCATCGGCTGCCCTACACTGCGTGAGTGATACTTAGTTTGTACTTCCTGAGCCAAGTGGTTGCGAACCTTGGCCTCAGTCAGTCAGGCTGAGATCCTGGTGATGGCCACTTATCAGCTCTATGCACCGAGGCAGGGTCATGTAACCTCCCTGAGCCGCCTGTGAAATGGGGTCGTTAGTACCTGCCTTTCTGGGTCCATGCGAGGTTAATGGAGATAGAATGGCAGAGACCTACTTGCCTGGCACTCAGAACCTGCTCCTGAGAAGTGGTAGGTAATGTGATGATCTCCAGCCCTTCCTGGGGCTGTTGAGGAGTCATGCCTGGCTGGGAGTTGGAAAATTGAGCAGACGGGGTGGTAGGAGATTGAGCCAGCCCATGGCAGGTTGTTGGAGGGGAAAGAGAAAGACATTTGATGTAAAAGTTCCACTGAAGTTATAAGTGTGACACAGGCCTGACTTTGTCCTAACCCCTATCTAGGGACACATTCCTGAGTTGAGTCATCCGCGCCGGCTGCAGTGCAGATTCTGGCCTCTGCCCTCTTTTGCCATCGCCAAGGCAAAGGTGTCAGGAACAGGTGGTGCCAGTTGCTGTCCTTCCCTCCCCTTGGGAAGATGGGCCCAGCAGGAAGCAGGCTTGGTGCTTTAAGATTCTGCTATAGAGAAGCCTTCGGAGGTGTGATGGAAGGGCTTGGCTAGGGGTCGCCATGCCTGGATGGCCCCATCTCCAGGGAACTGGAGGCAGGAAGAGGAAGCTGGGCAGGAAGGCAGTGCTGAGCTCTAAGGCCATGCCAGGAAACTGAGGGAGGCTCCGAGAATGGGACAGAGTCCAGAGCCCACTTCCCATCATGCAGGGCAAGGGATCAGTCAGGGATGGGGAGGGGCTTCCAGGTGGCCCTTAGCATTTGGGGAGAAGAAACTCCTGAAATGAAGGCTGAGGGTAGGATCATTTATTGAGTCAAACTGGGAAACTTGGTTGAGGCAAATAGTAGATCAGAGCTCAGGAAGGGTAACATTGATCTCTCTCTCCCTCCCATTCCCTTTCCCCATTCCTGTTTTCACTCCAGCCCCTTTCTCTGCCCTCAGCTCTGTCCCTTCCTTCTTCCCATCCCCCTTCCCTACATGGTCCTTCTTCCTTTCCCTTCTCTTTTCCTCTTCTCTGATTTATTCAATCAAATATTTCTTGTGTTTCCTTTGTGCCAGACATAGTGATGGCTATCAGGGATGGAGTAGGAACTGTGATGGGAAAAATGGCAATTGATTGGGTGATGACTTGAATTCATTCATCTTGTGGATGGTCCGTTCTCATGTACTATCCAGAATTTGGGTTTTGGCCTCCTTCAAATGCACACAAATTGGGTTGGCAGCATCAAAAGGCCTGGTGAATCTTGAGCTAGTCAGCTAAAGCATTTGGCCTCCCGTTACCTGCATTCAGTTTAGCACGGGTATTAAGAATATGATCCTTGCCCTGGCCAGCTGGCTCAATTCATTGGAGTGTCATCCCGTACACCAAAACGTTGCGGGTTCGATCCCCAGTTGGGGCAGGTGCAGGAGGCAGCTAAGCAATGTTCCTCTCCCACATCGATGTTTTTCTTTCTCTAAAACCAATAAACATATCCTCGGGTGAGGATTAAAAAAAAAAAAAAGGAATGTGATTCTTGAAAAAGAAAAAAGAATGTAATCCTTGGAGTCTATGTTGGTTCAACTCCCAGGCCTTTACTTGCTCTGTGACTTTGAGTGAGTAATTTACCCCCTCTGAGCCTCAATTTCTTATAAAACTGGGACAATAGTATTGTCTTCAATGGATTATTGTGAGGATAAAATGAGATAAAGTGAACAGACAGCTAGCAACACAGTGCTTAGCTCAGAATAATGTCCACTAAATGGTGGCTGTTATTACTGTCAAGACGTAAAACCTGAACAGCCTGTAGTGCCTGATGGAAATAAACTAGTTGCAGGAGGTTCTCAAAGGCCCATGTGAAGTTCTGTATTTAGCTTAGAAACAATTAAGGGCACAAGTTTACCATAAGGAGGAGCTCACTTGGCTGTGTATTTTGTAAAAATATCTAAAAGATTTTACTGAGCACAAGTATTGTGTAGTTCTTAGGACCTGACGTTAAAAAAAAGCTAGAGGAAGTTGGACTATTATTTATTGAGCATCTAGTATGTGTCAGGTATTGTGTTAAGCATTTTATTTATGTCACATCTCTTAGCTAACATTATGGTAGATATTATTATCGTCACCACTTTATAGATGAGGAAGTGGCAGGTCAGAAAGGTGATGTCCTCAGTCTTCAGTCACTCTGCAGGTGAGTGGCAGAGGCAGGATTTGAAAGAACCCAGGGCTGCAATGCCGAGAGCCCTGATCCTCATCTCTCAGCTCAGGTGAGTGCTGCCCTAGGAAGGAGTTGATAAACCTGGTTGCTGCCTAGGTCCATCTGACCACTATGATGACAGTTAGAATAGGGTTTCTTAGGCACTAACTTAGAGATGGGGGAGACAGGAGAGTTAGGACAGGGAGATTTTGAGAGCTTTGTTTCTAGAGGAGCCAAGGGCATTTGGCCTGGAAAAACTTGGGACATTTGAGCATCGGAGGAGGGACATCCTGTACAGAGGGTAACTGTCAAGAACATTTCATGTATACCTACCACTCTCTGTCTGCCAGCTATACCGGCGCTCCTCTCTCCCCCTTGCTCATAACCTCCAGCCCTTCAGGCCCCTGGCAGGGTTTGGAAGTGCCTCTCCCCTACCCATCCTCTCTACACTCTGCTCTCCCCGGCCTACTGGACATTTCACACCCTTGCTGATTGCACATTTTGCCTCTTCTGGCTGGCCTCCTTGCTCGAAGTTTTCTCACTTCGATCCATGCCAGTCTACCACCAACAGAGAAATTATCTGAAGCACCTCTACAGTGCTGTCCTTGGCACAGAAACCTATGCTAGCTCTTGTTCTATCCCTCCCTCCAAGTGAACTTCCTCTTTTTGACTTTTACTGCTTTCTCTGGCCCACCCTATCCCTCCACCCTTACTCTCTGCCTGGCCTCACTGTCTTGAGTGTGTGTCTGTCTCTCTATGTCCGGAATGCCCAGCTCCACCCTGTCCTTCAAGGGCTCACCCCACCCTGTCTATGGAGGTTCTCAGGAAACACCCCTCTGCGGGCAGCTCCAACACTCACTTTTTGTATCTCCCAGTGTAACTCCTCACTCTTCTCTAATTGTATCATATGTCTCTTTCCTCAGCCTTTTCAATATCTTCCTAAGAACAGGCACAATTCATTCAGAAAATATTTTCCATGTGGCTTCTGTGTACCAGGCACTAGGCTAAATTCAATGTGGCAGCAGGCAGCTTGGCTTTGACCTCTGGTCAGTACCTCCTTCCACATCCTGTAGTTCCTTAGTTGAGTGGGGTCAAGGAGGGCCAGAGACTTGAGCCTGAGGCGTCTGTGTTTCTTGGCGTGAACGTGTTTAGACCTGGACCCATCTTGGGTCCAGACAGTCCTAGCATCCAGTGGGGGAAGGAGGCTGCAGACTGCTGTGGGAGGCATGGCCAGCTCTCCTAGAGAATGTGATCCAATGTCACCCCATGTTGGAGGATAACAACAGCTGTAGCCTTCAGAGTAGAAAAAATAATATCCAGCGTCCCCCTAGTCTCTAGCAGCGATTCTCATTTTTAAGTCTGTTTATTTCCAAGTTTTTGCCTTGGTTGATTTGAATGTGGGGAATGCCTTGGACCGTTTGAATGTGAAAGGCTCCCAATAATGGGACCTTGTTGAAATCTAGTCGTCATAATAGTGTTGATTATTGCTGACTCAGGAACAGGTAGAGATGAGTACAGCTTCCCTGCTCTCTTATCCCTCCTTGTTCCTCAGTTACTACTTCTGGCCTGTAAGCACACTCATCTGCCATGGTTTGCCTGTCTCCTCTTGAAGCAAATATTGCTTTTCTAGCTCATGAGCAAATATTGGGTTTCAGATGCTACCTCTTGAAACTCCTGCTGGGCTAGATAAATACTTGGGTAACAGCTCTTGAGAATAAGTTGCTTTTGGATAGGTTATAATGCAACTGACACTCACCAAGTCCTTGCAATGGTCAGTACTCCGCTGGCGTCCCAGGGTCCTGATTCCAGGCAGACAGAGGAAGGGTACTGGGCCCTGCCTTCCCACTGGGAACTTGTCTAGTGGGGAGGTAGGACTCATGAACCAGGAATGCTTGTAGCTTCTGTGCAAGGCATCTTTAAGGATCCTGAGTGAAGATTATTGCCTGAGTAGGAGGTGGTCCTCTGACCACCAGATCCCTTTTTTTGTGATTTTAAGTGGAATTCAGTCAAGTACCAAAGTGTCTGCTGCAGACAATGGGCACTATGTTATGGCAGGAAAGGGAGCTTGGCCAATGGTCTGTGGGGAAGGGATGAGAAGGGGGTTGGGCTGTGGGGGTCTAGACTGGGAGAAGGGAATTGCTGTGGTTTGTTGATCCTTTGGTATTTATCTCCCTGACTTGTCCCAGGACCTGCTCCTGGACCTTCAGTGCTCCCCAGGATATCCTTCCCTTGGTCTCTCTCAGTTGCATGTGTCCAAAGCCCAGTTCCTTTCTTGTTTGTGACCCATGCTTCTTTCCCTCTCCCCGTCCTCTCAACTTTCACCAGCTTGGACCCTGCACCTCCCTTCCCAGTCCTCTGAAATGAGCTGGGTACTTTTGTTGGGTGAGGCTGCTGCCCAGGCTGGGGAATTCAAGTCTTGATCTCAGCTGTGTGAGTTGGGCACCAGTGAGGATCCTGGCTAACTGGAAGGCTGGAGATCAGAGTCTAGGAAGGCTGAGATTCCAGGCACAAAGGGAATGGAAGCATTGATGTGGAGCAGGTTAGGCCAGAAGGCAGAACTGGCTTGACCAGTCAGAGACCTGAGGAAGGAGATCTGATCTGTTTGTGTCTGTGGATTAGGCAGAGACTATGACATGTGATGGTCCAAAATTACCTTTCTAGCTTTGTGGGGTAGATCTTTCTGTCTGGCCTATAGCCAGATAGCTTGGTTCTCTCTCCTTTGCTGGGAGAAGCCATAGGGCAGGTATGTATTTGTTAGAGGCCATCCTAGAGCAGGGGAGCAAAGTGTTTCCTTTGTGGGAGGGTGGGGTCCTGGGAAGGTCTCATCCTGGAGTACCTTAGAGGAAGCTGAGATGCTGGAAACAAAGGCTGGCCTAGGACCTGCCTTGATGGGCAAGAGGAGAGTCCTGTGAGACCAAGGTGAGCCATACATGCTCAGGAGGTCAGCTCTTTACTTCACACACATATATTCTTACATGAAAGGTGCTGTTTCCCCTACCGTACATTGTACACATATGTGCTTGCATACACACAGTGACAGCAAGGAGACCGCTAGGTCTCAGGATCAGATGAGGTCCAGGTGGGGGTATCATTCAGCCCTGACCTTGGGCTTGGTACCCAGGCAGGGAAAGAGTTGGAGCGGTGCCAGCAGGAGGCGGACGAGGTGACGGAAATCATGCTCAAGAACTTTGACAAGGTCCTGGAGCGCGATGGGAAACTGACGGAACTGGAGCAGCGTTCAGACCAACTCCTGGACATGGTGTGAGGCCTCGGGGAGCAGGGAGGTGGGGAGGCTAGGAGGAGTGGTCAGAGGGAGTTCTTAGGCTGTGCTCAGGGTCTTCAGGCTTTTGGTGGGACCAGAGGGCCAGTGTGGAGTCTGTGGGTTTCTTGAGGCACCCCTAGCCTAGATATGCAATGGGTAGGCCTTGGTTTGAAGATGTGGAGCTTCCTAGAGGCTGAGGACTGATATTGTTAACTGAGGGTGAACCCATAGGGCTGCAAGTCAAGGGCTACACCTGTGTCTGACGCCAGGAGTCAGGCTGGGAGGACCCCAGCACAGGCTATATGGAGAGAAGGAATATCAGATGGAAAAGATGCAGGAGGAGACTGTCTTGCTGGGGCAGGGTTGGGAGGAGATGGCTCTGGGCTCTGTGGAACCACTAACTCCCATCCTGTGTCTGGGGGCACCCACAGAGCTCAGCTTTCAGCAAGACAACCAAGACCCTGGCCCAGAAGAAGCACTGGGAGAACATCCGTTGGCGTATCTACCTGGGGCTGGCGGTGGGCAGTGGCCTGCTCATCATCCTGATTGTGTTGCTGGTCATCTTTCTCCCACAGACAAGTGAGGGCAGCAGTGCCCCTCAGGCCCAGGATACAGGTGCTGCCTCGGGGCCTGGGGACTGACCCAGTTGGAACTGGAGGAGAGGCCAAATGGCCTTACTGGCTGGTTTTGGTCTCCAGAGAACCTCGGTGTTTGCTCCCATCTGAGCCACTGCAGTGAGAGCCTAAGGGCAGCCCCAAAGTGTGCACCTTTCCATCACCTATCATGCCAAACACTGGCCCTTGCGGGGAGCCTGCAGCACTGGCCATGCCAGGCTAGCCCCACTTGGAGCTCAGTAAACACTGCTGCTTGGTTAAAAACTGCTGTTTGGTTAACAGGTGGTGTGTGTGTGTGTGTGTCTTTGAAGGTCTCTAGGTTGGTTCATTCTGCACTGCCTCCACCCCTTGAGCTGCTTAGAAAGGCTACCAACTGAAGGACTCCATCACTTCATTACTTGGTCCAACCCTACACAGAGAGGTGTAAAGACACAACAGACCCCAAATCAGATCCTTCAACTGTTGCCCTCTGAGCTTGTTACCCTGAGAATGAAATCTGTTATTATTCTGATGTCTTGGGGATGCTCAGAGGACCAATAGGACTCTATGGGATGACAAAGAAGGAAGCACTTTAAATAGAGATTTTTATATCACAAGGTTCTTCAGATAGACTTTTTATCCTCTGAACACTTCCTCCTTCCCAATTTCTCATTTTTCTTCAAGCTTTACATTAGATCACAGATGAGGCCGATGGCAGTGAAAACAAAAAGGGTTACTGCAGTGCTGCGATGCAGTCACAAAGTATGACCTGGGGTTTGCCCTGTAGGAAAAAATTTGGAAGCCCTGGCCAGGTAGCTCAGTTGGTTAAAGTGTCATCCCGATACACCAAGATTGAGAGTTTGATCTCTGGTCAGGGCACATACGAGAAGCAACTGATGAATGCATCAATAAGTGGAACAACAAATTGATGTTTCTCTCTCCCTCTCTCCCTTCTTCTCTCTCTCTCTAAAATCAATAAATAAAAAAATAAAAATAAAAAGTACTTTAAAGAAAATAATGAATGTGAGCTTTTTAAAGCTCCAAGGCCACACAGGGCCAAGTAGGCAGTGTTTTCAGGGCCACAGGAAAAATCACTGGGTTAAGGCCATGGGAGAAGGAAAGCTCCTACCAAAACTGCAGAAGCACAGTAGGCCACGCCCTAGGCTCCTTAATTGTATTTCAAACTTAAGTGTGGGTGGGAAGGTAAATTCAGGGTTAGGGTTGCAAAAGAAGTTACATGTTAGGTAGAAAGGGCTACTGATGGAAAAACAAAAAAACAGTTGCGTGGACCCTTCACAAAGCTCATTACATCAGAGGCAGAATATTAAGAAACTAGGAAAATTCCTTGGCAAGTGGAATGGGGAAATTGAGACAGATATCTGAGCAAACTGACCAAGCAATTTACAACCAGATACAGAAGATCACCAGGGGGGAAATCCTTGGGTGCCTAGCAATGGGCAAAACTGGTGCCAGACCTCACCCCCTGGGTGGCCTTTCTTCCCCTGGCATATCACTGGCCATGCAGTTTAGACTCTCCTGACCTTTCCTCCCTAGAGATAACATCTAGGCCTCAACAACATTTCAGCTCCAGGCTTGGAAAAGCAGCAAAACCAGGCAGCAGGTCAGGACAAGATTCAATGACTAATGACTCCTGGCCCAATTAGTATACTGAGACTGCGACCTTGAAAGGGCACACCTGGAAAAGCTGATGAATATTCTGTTGAGCTCCTTCCCTGAGATTTCCCCTAAATTCCCACCCTGTAAAACCCTTAAGAAAAAGGACGCAGCGCACACTCTCCCTTCTGGCCTGCGCCTTTCCCTCCCCTTCTTCCCCCCAACAGGCATGCATCTTCTGAACTCTAAGGGGCCCCATGAGACTTTCAGCCAGGGAAGCAATGGGCAGCAGCAGCTTGTCCCAAGCTAACCTCCTGACCATGTCCCCAAGGCCTCCTTTTCTCTGACTCTCCAGTGAGCTAAAAGCAGCCCACCTTGGCTCACTTCTTTCCCATAATACTTCTAGGGAGCCAAAGCAGCCTAGCCTAGGCTCGCTCCTGTTGCTTCTTCCAGCCTAAGCACTTCCCTGTTTCATTATCCCCAGCTTTAATAAACATACTCTCAAAAATCACCTGGACTTCTGTTGTCAAATCTTTCCTGCATGAAATAAAGAACCCACACATTACAGGCTGGTCTGTGTCCTGTAACACTTCCACTGGGCTCATTATTATTTTCCTTTCCCTGGGAAAGGAAAGCACTTGGCCTTCACTTGGATACCATGTGAATTTGAGCAAGCCACTTGCCCCGCTTGGGTTTTATGTGTGTAAAAAGGGATAATGATATTTAGCTCCCAGGACAATAGTGAGGATTATTTATGCTGTGTGTAAAATATCCATCAGTGTGAAGGTTCTAGATGCCAAATAAATAGTAGCTATCATTCCAAATCATTTAGTCCTGTGGTTATTAACCCTGCCTCATGTTACAGTCACATGTAGAACTTATAATACCACACCCAGGCCTAGATCAGTTAAATAAGAATCTTTGAGGGTTAAGTATTAAGACTTTTTTTTCCCCCCTTGAAGCTGAAACCTCTCCTATTCTTCAGGAGATTCATGGGTAGCCAGGGATGCAAAAACTACTTATTTAATTCAAGCCACTAGTTCTACAGGAGATAAGGGAGAAGTTAAGCAATGGACTTAAGGTCACACTAATAGTTTCATGAGCTGGTATGGCCCCAGATTCCCCAGTAGAGATCCTCCCTTTCTTGGTTGGGGAGATTTGCCTCCTGCCCCCCTTACTTTTGTGCCTCGTCGGCAGCCGTCCATCTCGAGAGACGATGATGTAGCTTCTTAAGAGTCTATCTGCACCGCCGAGAATGGTTGTGCAGTCCGACTCGGGAGTGACACGGTATCTGTCTCCTCCCGTGTTGAATCGACATCTTGTGATGACGCTGGAGTGTCCTCTCCAGTGAAGCTGAAGCTACAGAGCCTGGGCAGGGTGATATGGAGGGTCTGCTGTTGCCCATGCAGCAGACCCTCCCTCTCTTCGCAGCTGAAGGGTCCAAGGGAAAGACGGAGTCAATACCAGCTTGGCTTCAGGTGCGCCGCAGGAGTTGCCGGTGTTGACTACAACGTCAAACCGCCTTAGGGACTCCGGCTCCGGATTTTCTGTCGGGGTTTACTCCCTTAGCCTTTCCCCTGAAGAGGTATGCCGCGCGGAGGTTTTTTGGAGTCAAGAGTTTTCCTTCTCTGATGTGCCCTGACTGGAAGATCGAACCAGCGACACTTAGCTCGCAGGCCGACGCTCAATCCACTGAGCCAAACCAGCCAGGCATAACTTTTGTGCCTAAAACAAAAGAAATGAGCAGGAAGTTTTTTTTGTGTGTGTGCGTGTGGGGTGGTGGTGGGGTGGGTGGTTTGAAGAGGAATCAAGCGCCAACTCCTGAACCAACTAGGGCTCAGGGGATGCATTAGTACCCCGTGGGTCTGCGACAGAACAGCGGGAAGCACCCTGACTCACAGGCTCTCCCGCTGGGCTGTTAGATCCCTGAGCCCCGGGCCAGCACCTCCTCTCTGAGACAACTTTAGCATCTGCATTGCCAAGGCCCTCCGTGCAACACAGTGTACTGAAGACCCTACAGCCCACTCAGCTTTTGAGAAAGCTGTAGGCGTGGTTCAGACGTCACTCCCACTTACCTAGGCTCGGAATCAAAAGTTTTGTGAGCAGCCCCGGCCTTGCCATTGGCGTTAGCCTTTGATCACCTGACTTACTTAAGCCAATGAGAGATGAGAGAATTAATACTTCCGCTTTTCTGCGACTAATGAACCACTGTGTCCACCTTTTGGATGCTATGATTGGCCATCTTCTCTTAACTCACCAGTTTATTGGCCAGTGCTGCGAAACCAGTCCGCGGGGTCCGAGGGCTGCTGTGTCAGACAGTCGGGCTGCCATGGCGTCCTACTTCGAGGAACACGACTGCGAGCCGATGGACCCCGAGCAGGAGGCCCGAACCAACATGCTGCTGGAGCTCGCGAGGTGGATGGGCGAGGCTGGGAGGTGGAGCCAGGCAGCAGGTTTCTGGGTTGGGGCTGGCTGGAGAAGGCGGATCATCTGGGGTAGCAGATTCTGGGAGGACGGATGAATAATTCTCCCGGAGGCTAGATTCGAGGGAAGTCGATAATTTGAACTGTCCCTGGGCCTCCCGGGTTAGGGGATTCTGGAAAAGGCTGGATGGACTAGGGAAAGTGGGTGACGGGAGGGCAGCGGGCTCTAGGAAGTACTGGAGAAGGAGAGCCACGGGGGAGGCTAGGGGCCGTCTAGTTGTGCGTACGTACATTGGTTAGGAGCACCAAGCACGGAGACACTGCCGCATGTAATCTGGCTTTATCAGATCATTCCTGCGCGGCCGGGGTAGCTTCCCTGAGCCTATTGCCTCAAATGTAAAATGGGAACAAACAGCCTACTGTTTGAGGCTAATAGAAGCTGTAAACCGTTTCTCACCTTTTAATCTAATGGGCACTACTGATTGGGGTAGCTACTATTACTACTAGCTGGACAGGGTATTTATTTATTGATGCTGAGTGATTTGTGGAGGCAAAGAGAAAATATAGTTTTCTTTGATTCTGACCTTGCATCTTCCTAGGTCACTTTTCAATAGTATGGACTTTGAAGGCTTGGGATTGGTAGTAGATTGGGATCACCACCTGCCTCCACCTGCTGCCAAGACTGTGGTTGAGAACCTTCCCAGGACAGTCATCAGGGGCTCTCAGTCTGGTGAGAACACTGCTCTCTGGGGCAGGTCCGCCAAACTCTCCCATCCCCCAATCCCTCCCAAGCCAGACTGTGTACTGGTCCTTCAGTTTTCCAGGCCCAGTTGGGGCAAGTGTCCTTTAGGTGTGGGAGTTGGGAGGTGGGGCCTGTAGCAGCTCTCCTGATCAGCACTCCCTCCTAAAGAGCTCAAGTGCCCCGTGTGTCTTTTGGAATTTGAGGAGGAGGAGACTGCCATTGAGCTGCCTTGCCATCACTTCTTCCATTCCAACTGCATTCTGCCCTGGCTAAGCAAGGTACTGCTTCCTTTCTCCCAGCCCTCACCCAGCCCAGTTATCAAGCCCCTTTCTTTTGATGAATTGTTGAGGGATCAGAGAAGGAAGAAGGGTCAGGGTGAAAAATGGGAGAAGGGGATGGATATTAGCTTATAAAGACCAGACCTGGAACACTGCCGTTTTACCCAGACAAATTCCTGCCCCCTCTGCCGCCATGAGCTGCCCACTGATGATGACACTTATGAGGAGCACAGACGAGATAAGGTAGGAGCTGGTGGTAAGTGGAGGAGGTGGTAATGGGGCTCCCTCAGGCTGTTCTTGATGCTCTCATCTCCCACCTCAGCAAGCCTGGGTAGGTTTCAGGTCCCTGGCTCAGGCTGTGTTCCTTGTGACTTTAGTGAGGGGCATCACAAATGTCAGGGGCCTGAAAACAGTCAGTTATAGTTCCATGATAGCTACCCTATCCCTTCACCCCAGGCCCTCAGATATGGCCTCTGCCTCTTTCCTTCAGGCTCGGAAGCAGCAGCAGAAGCACCGACTGGAGAACCTGCATGGAGCCATGTACACATGAGGTGGCTGGGGTGGAGCTGCAGTCTACCACATCTTCCTCTTGCACCTTGAATCCTCATTAAAGGTTTCTTTACCCACCCTGCGACTGCATTGCTCACAGGCCTGGGCAGGGGCTCTGCACCCTCTACTAGGGCCCTACTGCTATGGGGTAAAGTGGGCCTGGACTGCAGAAGACACATGCTTCTCTGCCAAGCCGGCTGGCCTGAGGGCAGTGGAGCCCAGATCAAGAATGTGGACACTGGACTAGCCAGGGCTTGGGCCTGTGTTCGTGGCTGGAAAGCAAAATATTGTCATGATCTGGCACCCAGTAGATATTTAAAGATGCAGCTCTCTCCCCCTGTAATTTTTAGTCAACCTTGGAATCCCAGGCACTTTCTTTTTGCTTTCAATATTTTTAAAGCTGCTCTTTATACAATCTCCCACCCGTTATCTCCTTATACTAAGGAATCAAACTTCAAACCAGACTTGGAGTGGGGGAGGAAGTGTGAAAGGATCGGATCAGTCAGTTCTTTAGACTGTTTAAAAGCCCCCAAAGGGTTTCAAGCTCTTGAGTGGTATTTGGCTAGCACCTGTCATCCATTGTTCCTGGCAGGCCTGCTCTCCAAGAGCACTGAGCACTCAGGACTCTTCTTAGTAGCAGGGGCTTCCTCCCATTCTTTCCTAGGGAAAGCTGACATGAATCAGGCCCTCTGACTCTCCAAAACAGACTACAAACATGCAAATTAGAATTCTTTTAATAGATATATATATATACATATATAAAAAGTACTAAAATACCCACATGGTTCTGCTATGTTATTTGCCCTAAAAAAACGTAAGGGACAGTGAAGAATCCCAGTGCAGTTCAGTGGGCCCCAAAGTGGGCCTTCTCACAGACTTAAGGCATGTGCCCTCCCCTTGCGAGCACTTCTATCCTTGCTGTTCCCAGCCCCTAATTCCTGCAGCAGGAAACCCCAGTGGTCTGGCCTCAGCACTGGGGAATAGAAGGCACCTGAAGGGTTGGCTGGGTGATTGAGGATATGTGACCTTCAAACATAAAAACAATGGGGAACGGGTCATGCATAGCTCTGCAGCTGCAAGGGCCCGCTCCTCTATGGCACAGGTGGGTGTGGGATGGCCCCTCGTCCAGGAGCAAGGAAGCCTATATCCCAACAGAATACTTTCTCAAAAATTGTTTTTGGTACAAAATAAATGCAAAGACATGGGTGGGGAGCAGTGGAGGAAGGACCAGCCACCTTCCCCAGATCTCAGATCATGGCTATGCTCTCAGGGGCACAGTTGAGGTGAGTGGAGGTGCTAGTGTTCCCAGAGGACTTGCAGGCCCGGCCAGCAGGCTGCAATGCAGCCACCAATGTCTCTGAGGAGACTGTCCCAAACTCGTAGCAGAAGGTGCCGTAGAAAATGAGGATGTCGATGACAAACACCCACTCACACAGGGCTGCCCCATGCTGCAGCTGAGAACTCTCGTGGATGAAAAAGACGCCGCCTGGAATGGGGCTAAGGAAATGTCCAGCAGGATGTGTGGGAGACGGGCAATACACCTTCCGCCTTCCCAGATATGTAACTAGGTTGGGGCAAAGGATGTCAGTCCTGACATTCCGCAAGAGGGAGTGGAAGACCACTCTGGGCAGTGGTATCTGGAAGGTGTGCCATTATCCCCTACTCATCTTGGGTGAGAGAAGGGCTGGGCTAGAGGATGAGTTGCTGGCTGCTCTATCTTGTAAGGATACTGAGGATCAGAACGACAAAGGCGATGGCTGCTAGCACAATCCTCAGGTAGGCCACAGCCAGGTCCTGGGGGGCGGTGGCCCCATGGTAGGAGAGGACACAGTGCAGGCAGATGAACAGCAACCCAGCCGGGAAGGCCACACCAGCTCCAATGTAATGCAGAGACTTGGCATGATCCACCTAGGCCCAGAGAGGGGCTCATCAATGAAGCAGCCCTGCTCCTCTACCCCCTTCACACCTCTTCTCTGTCTCTCTTCCTCCCTGCTTCCTCCTTTCTCTCCCAGGCCCTTCTTCCCTCACCCTCAACCCTGAAGGGCTGCCCCTGCAGACAGCTGTGCCCTTTTAGGGGAAGCTCAAGAGGTGGGTAGAAATAGCTACCTGAAAGTTTCCGACAACCACAAGGCCTGCAGCATTGGTGCAACCTGTGATGAGTGTTGTGGTGTTAATCCAGGAATGCCGACTCTGCTCCAGGAGCTGCCCGTAGAGTAGGAGGCAGAGCAGGGCCACTGGGGATGAAGAGCATAGGTGGAGCTGGTACTGGTGACTTCTGCTGGCCCAGCCCTGCCCAGGAGCCTGTTAGCCCTCACCCCATTCAGACACTGAAGGCCACAAGGGTATAGATGGGTGGGGTAATGAACTGGGTTTCCTCAGGCTCCAGCCAGCAGGGTGGCTGTATGGGAGTCGGCCTCTGGTCTTCAAGGAACAGGGAGAGAAGCGGCCCCTCTTGCTTTAGCCCTTGGTTGGCTGGGCTGTGTTCAGCAAGGGCTTCCTGGGCCCTTCTTGAGGGGAGGGTGTGTGGGGGAAGGACTGGGCTGGCTAGTGGGGATAAGGGCACAACTCACCCATGAAAGCACCCACGTTGCCAATGAGGCTGAAGAGGCAACTCTCTGGGGGATATGTGCCGCACTTGCTGAAGGGAGGTGGACAAGGACAAAGTGAGAGAGGGGCAGGAACATCAGAGGGCCTCCCTTCTGGCCCACTTGCTTTCTCTGAGCTTGATTTAGGCCACTGATTTATGAGAAGGACCAGTGTCTCACACACTGGTCCCAGGCTGGCACCCTCTCCCCTCAAAACAAAGCAGAGCTCGTGTGTGACAGATTAGGGAGTGCCCAGGATTGCTGGGCAGACCCAAAGACTCCTGGGACTCCCTGAGACTGTCAAGGCCTGTAGCTGGTCTGGCTTTCCTTGAGTTAGAACAATTATTATTCCTGTAAGACCCCCTGAGACAGGCCTTTGCTTGATAAGGGCCTTGGGTCTCTGATTTGTCCAGTTTGCAGGACTTACCTGATGAGGGGGACATCGTCCAGGGTGCAGCAGGTCTTGGGACCCCCTTGCTCAGTGGGGTCAGGAGAGCAGGACTCATTGTAGGACCTGGAAGGCAGGACAGAGTAGATTGAGGGAGAGGGGTTCCCCTAACAACTCAGACTTTACTTCAGAGACCACCCTCCCAGACCTCCTCCTTTATGAGGGAGCAGGAGAGCCCACTTCCCAGGGCCTGCCTAAGACAAGCCAAAGGGGCAAAGGGATGGTAGGAAGCAAGTAAGTGGGCACGAAGCCATGCCTGGGGAGGGGCAGGCACGCCAAGGTGAGAGAAGAGCAGTGAGGCCCAGGGTCTCCGTCTGGCTGGCAGCAGCCCTGGCCCAAGAGGGAACAGAGATGAAGGGAACTTTAGAGTGAAGCTGTCTGCAGAGTGCGCCATACCAGTTCTCCACAGGGCAAACGTGGCGGTTCATCACAGCCATGGCATACCTGTGGGAGCAGAACTGTCACCCAATGACCCTCCAGCCAAATCCAGCCTTCCCCCACTGACTATTCTCTTTTCCCTCGATTCTGGCCCCACTCAGCGTCATTGTCCTTGTTAGGGATTCAAGTTGGCAGGGTAGGGGGGTCCCTGAGGCCTGACGCCCCACCAGAACCCACAGCAATGGCCACAAGTTAAAAGTAGGTCTGTTTGGGCTACCTTGCTGGACAGCAGTGGTGCCAGCTTGTCCCAGGGGACTGTGTGCCCAGGCATCAGGCCAGGCTTTGGAGACAGTCAGAGTGACCCTGGGTATCAGCCTGGAGTCTGCAACAGGACAAGGGACTTTGTGTGTGCCATCAAGTTCCTGCTGGGTCCTGTCCCTCCTCAACCTGGGCCCATTTTGTCTCCCAGTTGTCTTCCCCCTCCCTCTCTTTACTTACACAGTCCATAGGCCAGTGATGGAGAATGCTGACAAGCTGACAGGAAGGAGGATCCAGGCGGTCATGAGGGAGGGAAGCCAGGGTGGTAGAGATGTGGGAGGGATGACAAGAGGTAGGTGGGGAAGAGGGGGCAGGACCAGCTACCTTAGGATACTTCGCCAAAACCATCAACTGCCCCCTGCCTGGTGGAGAGAGAGGGGTCAAAGTCCAGGGTCCGGTGAGTGGCCAAAGCCGGTGAGGGGCGGAGGGGGCGGGTGGGCATCACCTGATTCGGAGCACCCACTGGGGCTCGGACTGCTCACACTTTGGGTTCAGCCCACATCAGATTGTGGCCACCCTCTGGCACCCACCGGGGCCTCTAAGTCCCACCCAAAAGCCACCGGCTTGCTCAGGGACTCAGGCGGCGCCGTAACATTTGGACATCTGGACAGGTGGTCATCCTCTCCCTCGCCTGAGGAAGACGGTCTAGGGACCAAGCAAGCCAAAGAAAGCCTGGAGGGGGTCCGGGACCGATAGAGGGGCGGCCACACGTAGGCAACCACGCGACTACCGCGCCCCAGGGAAGGGCGGGCTCTAGCGGGAAGCCCAGCCCGCCCTGCGTGGGCGCCTGGAACCCGTGGCCGGCAAGTACCCGGACCCCGGGGAACGAGCTTTCTCCAGTGACCCCCGGGGGTCCTGAGAAGTAAGGGGCCCAGTACGCACCTCCCCAGAGCGCCCTGCGGCTGCCGCGCACTACTCAGACGCTGCGTGGCGCCTTCCCGGCTGGGCCCTCAGAACGGCCCTGCAGGTTTAAAGGGCCGGCGGCCACGCCCCCGGCCTAGGCCGCGCGGCGCCGCTCCGCCCGCCGGGACCTGGAGTCCTCGCACCGCGGACCCCGCAGGCACTGCGCTACCCTCGGGACTACAAATCCCGAGCCCCGCGCAGAGCCCCGGTAAAACGGGCGTGCTGCTCAGCTTCGGGGACCTGGGCACGAGGGCCGTGGCGTGGGGCTCCGGCGGCGGCTCTGACTCCGAGACGCGGAAAGGATAATCTCTGTTTCCCGTTCCTGCGGTGGAATCTTCGGGAGGCAGGAACCTGGGGGCTGCACCATCTTCCAGCTCCACCTGTAATCGTCATCGTGCACGTGTCTGGATGTAGCCTCCCTCCGCCGCTGGGCACATTCCGCTGCCGGGAAGGGCCAAGTGACACTTAAGGTCATCTCCCTTAACGCCCCATGCCTGCCTCTGTCTCAGGAGAGGTGGTTCTCAGAGAAGCCTTAGCTCTTCCTTAAGTTCAAGCGCCCAGGATTTGGCTTATGCGTCCCTGAACGCAGCCAGCTCTGGAGGATGCTAATTTCACCGTATACATTTTCAAGCTTACAAGTACAGAGTACTACTATCCAGAAGTCAGTGTCCAAAATGTTACCCGACTGCTCAACACTTAACTTGAAACAGACAGCAGAGATCAGTGGATATCCATTTTAAGTAGACACACATGGCCAGGTGTTGGTAGGCAACAGAGGACGGTGGGAGACCCAGAACAATTTGGGAAAAGGAAGCAGGATATTGTGGGAATAAATTACCTCCAGCTTCACCAAAACCTACAGGACAAGAATGCCCTCCTGGTTCTTTTCCTAATTAAAAGGGTGGAATACGTCCTTGAACAGAAGGGTGCCTGGCACTCTAAAGGAAGCCCAGCATCTGTTGGGAGCTTTTGTGAGACAACATTGGGGCCCACAAATCATTATCTTAAGAGCATAGGCCCAGGCTGCCAGGAGGCAGGGAGTTGAAGTTCCATGGCATTGGTGAGGCAAAGGTAAAACTGCCCAGTACTGTGAGGGAAATGAAGCATATAAGCTGGACGATGGCTTGACAAAGGAGAAACTTTTGGATCCAGTGGCAGTTAAAAATGGAAAGAGGACACCTGTTGGTGAGACCTTTTCCAAATCGAATGGGACAAATAGTTAAAGCAAGGCTGTACAGAGTGATTACTATAGAAGACCACCCAGCAGAATCGACCAGTGGGGCATAAAAGTCCTCTTGCTTCTGGCTGTGCTGGGTGCCCTAGGACAAAGGGGTCCCTCTTTCCAATTCACAGAGGCCCCATCTTCTTGCTCAGGTGTGTTCTTACTGGCACAGGCCCCTTTTTCTTATCTGCCCAATGGTGCTATGGAACCCTCACCATTTCCTATCTCACTAGTAGCTTCGCCATTCTTTTTTTTTTCTTTCTTTTTTTCAGTTTAGAGAGGGGAAGGGAGAGAAACATCAACGTATAGTTACTTCTCACGTGCCCTGATGGAATTGAACCAGCAACCCTCTGGTTCACGTGTTGGTGCTCAGTACACTGAGCCACACCAGTCAAGGCAGCTTTACCATTCTTAATCAACACTTACTGTTTTTTATTTGTGTTCCTGTCCAATCTTTATCATGGGGAAGGTCTGAGAAGACTATTAAGGTTCTAAACTGGCTGTTTTAACATAAAGTGGGTACACAGGTACTGCAGAGCTGTGACAAGAAGGACGATTTTGTTTCAATATGACAGTATGAGTAGTCCTTAAAATAGTATTATTATCCCCCAAGACAGAGCTCCCTGTGACAGAAGGGCTCTTCATGGGTAGTTGGTAAGGAAAAGTCATGTATCAGATGAGTAGGACCAGATGTCTTTAAAAGTCCCTTCCAGCTCTAAAGCCACGTGAGTCTAGATGCTATGCTTCCACCAGGACAGTTCTTAAAATAAGCTAAGCAAGAGATAAAGTTTCAAATGCTGATTCTGTGGTGCTGAATGACGTTAGAGACAGGCATTTAATCCTCACTTTCCTTACATACACAAGTGATTTCACAACTCTTGGCAAAAACAGTGCTGTAAAAATAATGTTTATTGGTTCAAAAGAATACTGTCTTTGAAAAGTACCTTCGTTCCAGTATTTTAAAATAATCTGCATACTTCACTTTATTCATCCACATAGCAGAAACATTGAAATGAGAAAAACAGAAGACTATATGGCTTTTTATACATTTAACATCACAACATAACCAGTGTAACCAGTCTGTCATTCTGGTGGCTCTGAGAGGGCAGAGGAGCTATTCACTCAGCTTTCTACTTCTAGCATCACTCCAATCACTGAGGAAATTTGGCTTCTTTAAAAAAAAAAAATTTTACTTATGTCTTTTTAGAGAAGGGGTGGGAGGGAGAGGAAGAGACATTAATTGGTGGCCTCTTATATGCCTCCGGGCCAGGGACTGAATCTGTAACCCAGGCATATGCCTTGACCAGGAATCGAAACGGCAACCTTTCACTTTGTGGGACAACTAGGCCACATGGGTCAGGCCTTATGGCTTCTTGGCCATCTAATTCCTCAGGGACAGGAATTCAGAGGGAGCTTAAAATGTTTCAAATAATTTTCAACATTCCACTGTGATTCTTCTAAAAGGCTCAGAGGTAGGAAAATAATCTGTCCTTATTATTCTTTTTATATGTAAAGGCTTCATTTATATTTAGGAACCAGTTGGGAATCCACTACCCAACCACCCACAGATCCCATCAAATGCACAGTGGGTTGAATACCCTTAGGGAGCATTTATTATTGCCCATGCTGGTCCTACTATCTGACCAGACTCCACCATCTCCTACTATTACTCAATACAAAAAGTTTTACATTCTTTTCTTGCTTTTCATTCATCAAAGATTTCCATGCTTGCCAACTGGCTGGAACTCAAGCTTCAGTGTTTATTTTTGCACAGCCCAAACCCCCAGCTTCCTTCTATATCACCCACTGTGGTCCAGGAAGAAAACCTTAAAATCCAAGGCTTATCCTCAGTAAGTGAAGGAACACTTACATGAGATATCTACCTATCAGGCTTCCAGACTTCTTTTTTTTTTTCTTTCAAGATAGCCAAGAGTGCATTTAGTCAAGTGAGTGTTGAATCTGAAGCAGCCTGCTGGAAAGTTCTAGCTAGTCCAACACTGTTGCCACTGCACCACACAGAACTGGACAATCCCCTTTGGGACACATGTAGAGCCTGTGGGAAATGCTCTGAACATTTCCCTTGATGGCAAAGCACCAATTTTTGAAAACAGCTGAAAGATGTCCGGAGGCAAGCCTGGTAAATAAACTGGACCCCAGAAAATGGATGGCAATAAGCAATGAGTCTGTGCTAGAAAGTGGTCTAATGACTGAAGGCCATCCCCAGAGAAGCATTTCAGGCACATCTGCAGCTATGGTAACTTCATCACCAATAATTATGCTCTGATGGACCTCAATAAGTATCAATCTTAGTGCTTTATAGTCACACTGCATAAATTAGCTAATAATTAGAATGCTTTCTTGAATGGAAAATACAAGGTGTTGCAAAAAACAAAAACAACAAAAAAACCAAACTCATCCACATCTTAATAGCTGGTAACTTGCTGAATTTTTTTTTTTTTTTTAAGATTTAACTGTTGAGAAACAATGGCTGAAACCAGATTAAGTTTTGAACAAAGTTTATTTTGAAGTGGTACTGAATATACGAAAACACAGTAGAAGTGCAGAGACAGGACTGACGATGTGGTATGGCTTATCGGTGCATGGATTAATTGGCCCTTTCTTTCTTGCAGGTATGTAACTGGTGCCACTTACTTGAATTTACTGCAGGAATCAGCCATACCACGTATTCATGAAGATTTTCATGATGAAGACTTTTATTCACAACAAGATGGAGCACCTACACATTACCATTGTGATGTAAGGGCTTATCTTAATGAGAACCTGACAAACAGATGGATCAGATGAAGAGGTCCTGTAGATTACCCTGTGTATTCAACAGACCTTACACCACTACGCTTTTTCCTTTGGGGATTTCTCAAGAATAATGTTTAGGCTAAAAATCCTGAAACCATTGATGAATTACGAGTAGCCAATGAAAGAGAATGTGCCCAAATACCAAACGAAATGATTCTTGATGCTTGTGATTCCATTGCTTCGTGTTGCCAGCAATCGCTAGACCAGAATGGTCATCAGTTTGAAAGCAGGTGCTAAGTATAAAAATGTACATTTATGTAGTTTATTTTGAGCGTTGAAAGGGAGCTGTATGCTAATAAATACAGACTTTATAATCATTAAAATTGTGGATACATTTTTTTTTGCAACACCCTGTATTTTATATGCATTTGATAAGCAAAGTGCCTTAAGGAAAATTTTACACACAAGGAATTTCCATCAGTTTCTTACCTGAGTAAGGATTACATGACAAACACACAGACAATAGGTATATGCTTCCCTTCTCACAAAACAGGAAAAGAGGCTAAAATTTCGAGTGCTATGCCCCCGACTGCCTCTTCTGGTCTTGTTTCTATATTTCTGTAGTAAATCCAGGAAGCAGGCCACCCAGCTGTGAGAAGATGGACCCCAAAGGTATTTCCAGACTGGGAAGCCCAAGAGTTCCAGTGAAATTCTATGTCCAAGTCAGAAAATCAGTTGAAGAGCTGGAAGGCTAAAATAACTGGTTCTCTGAGCTGCAGGGAAATTGGGATGATGGCACAGCCTCCTTAACCCAGGACGCTTGGAGGGTAGTTAACATTGTAAGTCAAAAGGCACTTGGAATTCAGTTGAATAAATAGAGGGCAGATTTTCTCCTTTAAAGTAGAACTGAGCCCTGGGCAGGCAAGGTTAAGGCCCAGCTCTGTGGGTCAGGAGCACTCTGGTCCCTTCACAATCAGGTCCTTCTAACTTATCCACCTCATGCACCTTCCTGGCACTGCAAGCTGTGGCTAGCTGATTTTAATAAGGTACTTTAAGAGTGCCCTCATATGTTCTTAAAGAGAAAAGCTGCTGAGATGGACCAGCTAGACTGATCTTGAGACCCTGATGTGGAGAAATCCCTGGGGCAGGGGACTTTGGTTTCAAGAAGTCTTAGTGCTCATGGGCTCACGTAACCCCCAAATTTCAAGTCACCGAGGTAGGCTAATGTGCAAGAAAACTGAAGTAACTTGGAACAGGATGTATGCCTTGTGAATTTCTCAGACCTTAGCCTAACCCTGCATTAGGAAAAATGTTCACTTTGGTGAAAGCACTGATATTTCTGGGATCTTCAGTCTAAGGATTTGTTGGGAGATTATAAACTCTTGGAAGACAGGAAAGGAGAAAGAATGGGGCAGGGAAGAGCAGATGAGAGATGTTCATTTCACTTCCTTTGTGGCATTGTGCCTTTCTGTTTTCTTTGCAACTGTGGTTACAAACAAGCAATTATTGCTGCTGAATTTCTCTTTAACAGTTCAAGACTGTTAAATCACATTTGGAGAGGCAGTTTTCAAGCATGTTTTGATAATTCCCATTTAGGGATGAGGTTGAAAGCTAGAATTCTATAGTCCTAACCAAGGCAGGTTTTGCTGCAAGAAATTCTTGAAATTTAGTTTTGGCATCATCTTCCTAAGTGTCCTTATCTAGACAGTGCAAAGCAGTGGGGCCTGACAGAAACTTGCAAAGCCATGGAAGGAGAGGGAGACATGCTTGCCAGTCAGTCTCAAAAACGAACATCCCTCCCTGTATTGCTATCAGGATTACTGGAAGACTTTGTCGGAAGGTAAACCTCCCAGGACCTCACACCTCCTAAATCCTGAGCAGCTGGAGGTGCAGTCACATTGGGAGGCTGGGTGGAACTGATGGATTCTGAGAAAACAAGATGAAGGAAAGAACAGAGGTGGAAAAAAAAAAAGATCCAGGAAAACATGAATGAAAGTAAGAAGCACGGTAGAAAGGAACCATGAAATAACATAGCTCATGGAGCTGCCTGGAGCAGCAGTGGCCAGGTGTGCCAGGGCATATGAACTCAGTGAGAAAGCAGCACATTGGCAAAAGGCTTCATAAACCTTGACTCTTCCAGGAGTCTCTGCTCTTAGAACACCAAGCTAGCCAAACAAAATTCTAAAAAATTCCAAACTAGGCTGGTCAAATGGGCCAATATACAAGAAAGACTGGCTACAAGGGAGATGGTCAGGCATAGTCCCTGCAACATCCTTTTCTAGCAGCTCTGAGAGGTATGTGTGTGTATGTTTGTGTGTATGTGTCTCAAGATCAGCCCAGACTGGTCCTGGCACCCCCAAACTAGGGGTGAACTCCCTGGGCAGTGACTCCAGCCTGGAAGGAATGCCTTCAGCCTGGTCAGTGTCGGCTCTGGCGCTTTGCAATCTCCTCCTTGATGCGCAACTTGAGGGCCTCTCGCATGGGTGGATCCAGAGGCGTGTGTGCTGACACCTCCTCACTCACCCTTCCTGGATCATCGTCCTACGTGGAGGAAGAGTCAGGGAGTTCAGGGACTGGCCTCTTCTAGAAAGGCAACCTGCCTTGTCCCTAGACAATGCTTTCAAAGAACTCTGTTTGATTTAAAACTTCTTGCCAGTGCCTATCATTTCCCAGGTATCCCACATAACAGTGATTCTCAACTGAGGGCCATGAGCCCTCCCTGCTGCCCGCCAAGGATCACTGTGTGATGAAATTGCGCTCAAAAGCACTGCCCAGCAGTTTATGCTCCCATGTGGAGCAGATACTTCCCTCTGACCCTGATGAAAGCAGTGGCTTGGGGGTTGACAATGATTTCTACCAGTTCCTAGGACCTTCAGGCTGTAGCTGTTTCCACCAGGCGTACCTGATACACAATAACTGATGTGACCTCTCCGCTGTCTGCTTCATATTCTAAGCAGAAGAGCTGATGACCGGAAGGCTCTGGCTCCGAGCCTCCACTACTGCTGTTTTCACCGGACTCCTCACAGTCTGGGTTGCTTGGGTGGGTAGAGCCATCTGGAAGGATGAACCAGAGTGAGAGGGAAGAGGGGAAGGCTGCTGGAGGCCCTGACCACAGAGATAAAAGCCCCAATCTTTTTATCAGTGTGTTTATAAGTGAAAAGTGGTACCAGTCAGGAGTTTTATTTACCTTTGTATCCCTGCTCCAGGGCCAGCACAGTCCTGTCATATAGCAGGTATACAATACTTATTTGTCTAGTGAATAAGGTTGTAAGGTAGCAGAGTAGTCGACAGAGCTCTGCCTGGATTAAAATCCAGGCTGTCATTTACTAGCTCTGAGATTTTGGGCAAGTTACTTAACCACTCTGTGCCTGTTTTCCTGGTTGTGAAACAGAAATGACAGTTCCTACCTTATGCGATCCTATGATAACTATATAACAACGTATAGAAGTACTAACAACACTAAGTAATGCTCAACAAATCTGGAGTCCTATGTTAACTATCGTGATCTCTAGGTCTCAGGGAAGCTGGGGAAAAAGGCCTTTTGCTGGTTTGAGGCTTCATTCAACAATTATGTCCTGGTTGCCTACATCTGTGCACAGCTTTGTCTCTATTATGTAGTGGGAATACTAACATACAATATGATGGGGCAAGCTGACAGACAACTTCTTGCCGGCTGCCTGGTATGTACTGTAATAGTGACTCTTAACTGGGGGCCAAGAGCCCTCCCTGTTCTCCAGGAAAAATCACTGAGTGGAGATTGCGGCACGTCACAGGTAAAGGTTCTGGGACGGGCCTAGATGAACTGAGCCTTGGGAAACAAGTGTTTTGTCTTTTTTTTTCTTTTCCATAATAGAGAAGGGGAGTGCGTTGCGGCAGTGGGCCCGGGGCCCGGGGCCGGAGCGAGCTTGGAGGTAGGCGGGGCGGGCGGCCTCACCTCTGTGTCGCGGCAGGTACACTTGCAGGTCGGGCTTGCGGGGCCTTGTGGGTGCCGGCGTGTGCCGCCTTCTTGTCTTCTCCTTGGCCGCCTGCTTCACCTTCTTGTCGTAGTCGTCCCTGAGGGGAGCCGAGCGGGAGTCAGGGACAGCCAGCCGGAACGGGCCGGGCTAGGAAGGGGCGGGAGGAGGGCGGCGGGGTGGGACGGTACCGGGCGAGCTGATTCCGCCGGATGTGGTGCACGAAGCCGTGGCTCATGTCCAGCCGTCCGCCAGGCTTGCAACAGAGACTCGGCCCTGAATTCGGCGCCGCTTCCATCGGGAGCGCGGGGCACGGAGCAGCCGCCACTCCAACGGCCGCTCTCCCTCCAGCAGAGGTCGGCGCCGCTCCTCGCTCGCCTTCCGGCCTAGCGCCCCGACCTTCCGCCGGAAAGGACCCCAGGACCGACTGGCACCGCGCGCGGAGTTCCTAACGCGGGTGGGTGGTGAACGCGCGAATCTTTTCTGTATAACATTACCTTGAAAGGAGGATTTAAGCTTTCTGCTGATACGTCAGACGATTCAGCACCCAGGACACCACTCAGCGTTCGCTGTGGGCCTTCCCGTCCTTTCTCTGGGGATACAGTGCTGTGAAGCTTCGTCACCAGCTGCGGGACCTCGGCTGACTACTGAACCCCGGTGTGCCTCAGTTTCCTCATTTGTAAATGGAGACTGGAGAGCACCTATCTCAAGAGAGCTTGTGAGGAGGCGAGTGCTCTTGGCAAGACTCACAGCGGCGCCCTGGCCTCGCGCCGGAGCTCTGCTGTCATCCTGTCTTTGCGACATCCCCTCCCACCCCCGGCCTCGGGCAGACCCAGGGCTTTTCAGGCGTCTGAGCGTGTGCCATTTTCGAGTTCTTAAAAACAACCCCCCCCCCCCCAAGATTAGGAATCCTTGATTAGAACAGGGACAAGCCATGGTGCACGCGCACACACAGCGGAACACCGCTAATCAGGCCAATGGAACGCGGTCGACCCGATGGGCATGAATCTCCAAATAAATACCGCCGAGGGAAAGGGGCTGCATCCAAAAGGACGCGCCGTGTGTTTCTGTGTATATGAAACTAGAAAACGCCAACTAACCTGTAGCGACAAAGCAGACAGTTTTGGGGCTGGTGGGTAGGTTCCTTATCTTGATCGTGGTGCTGGTTTCAGTGTATACATCCATCCGGCAGTTTTGCGACAATTGCACACTTTAAACGTGCGGTTTGTTGTATGTCAAAACACAGTAGAACTGTACAAATAAAGTTCCGCGTGGTGAAAGTCACAGGCCCTGAAGCCTCAGCTTTATAAGTGTCAATGTAAGTCCGCTCGGTTTCACGCTTGCTCTTTCGTGCGACAACAAGAATAAGCTTCTAAATGTGGAATTAGAGTCTCAGGGTTACTGCAGGCAGGGAATTATTTGGAAATGTCGCTTAGTCATCCTGAGCAGGGGCGTCGGTTTCCGAAGCGCGGAGACGTCCCCGACTTTGGTTTCGACGCACACTGTATCTTGAAGAAATCTGGGGCCAATGGCAGCTTCGTTTAACCAGAAATTCGCAGCCAGTAAAAAGTTCCAGCCTCTTTAAACTGGAAATTTCGGGTAAGGTGGCAGTAGGCCTCCAGATGGTTTTCAGCTGCGCGCGCATCTACAAAGAGGTCGGAAGAGGAGTAGCGCTTCTCAGTTTCCTGTGGCATGATTTGTCCCCATCGGCGACTCGTAGAGAACCTTGGCTGGCTAACAGTGCTGCTTTTGATTGGCTGTTTGCGCGCGCTCCAGCGTGCTTCGCCTTGTGCAGGGCGACTCTGCCCGGTGGCGGCGATGTCTGGTCGGTCCAAGCGGGAGTCTCGTGGTTCCAACCGCGGGAAGCGCGAATCTGAGTCACGGGTCAGCTCCGGTCGCGTCAAGCGGGAGCGGGATCGGGAGCGGGAGACCGATGCGCCGAGCTCCCGGGGCAGCCCAGTGCGTGTGAAGCGGGAGATAGAGCCGGCGAGTGCGCGCGAGGCCCCGCCGCCGGTCCTGCCGCCGGTGAGGGTGAAGCGGGAGCGCGAGGCGGACGAAGACTCCGAACCTGAGAGGGAGCTGCGAGGTGCGCGGGGCCGGGCAGGGCTCGGGCTCTACTTTTGCCTTCTTTTTCTCTTTATAGCCTTTCTCCCCGGGGGGAACTCCGCACTTCACTGGTGTGCGCGACTCGACTCCTGACTGCGCCTTAATGAGGATAGTATGTCTTAATAACCGTCGTTACAATGTTTTTAACAACAGTAAATAACTGCAGCTTTCCCTTATCAGATGTCTAACATGGGCCAGGCGTTGTCCTAAGTATTTTATAGGTGTCACCTTCTTCAGTTTTTACAAAGCATCTGATAATTGAGTCTTGCTGTAATTTCTGGAATTAGACTCTTCAGAGTTGAGTGCCTGAACGCTGGGCACCTGCACCTCTTATCCCAGGACTGTCGCAGCCAGGAGATCTGGATTCTAATCGCGACTCTGTCACTGAGCCACTGTGGTTTGGGAAAGCGGATTTCATGTGTTTGTCCCTCTGTAAGTTGGTGGAAGTAGTCTTGGAACTCGACCTTTGAGAGTCTTTCTAACAACTGCCAGTGTCATTGTTCCCTGCCCCCCGCCATGACTGCACCCCGTTCCTCTGCACTCACTCTGCTTCTGTAGTAATTTCCAACTCGACGATATCTTACCAATCATGAAATAGGTTTCCACCACTTCTGAAACTTTTCCTGTTTACCTCATTACATCTTTTGCTTCTCTGAACTTGTAACTCTTGATTTGAACATGCTTCTATACACTTGTTTTTATGAGTTAGTAGGATCCTACTAAAGTAGCAGGTAAAGCGTAGCTACATGCTAGGGGCAGGGTTTGGTGGGAGAGGTATTTCTCATTCTCCAAGACTATAATTCTGCCTCTGTTCCTGGTTATCTGTATATAATTATACTTTAAAAGTATATTACTATTAGAGAAACAGCTATTTTCAAATTTTTATTTATTTATTTTTAGAGATGGGGAGGGGAGGGAGAAAGAGAGGGAGAGAAACATCAACGTGAGGAACACCAATTGGTTGCCTGTTGTACATGCCCCAACCAGGGACTGAACCTATAACCTAGGCATGTGCCCTGACCAGGGATCTGGCAACCTTTTGCTTTGAAGGACATTGCCCAACCAATTGAGCTATGGCAGTCAGGGTGAGAAACATCAATTTTGTTCCACTTACTTATGCATTCATTGGTTGACTTTTGTATATGCCCTGACCTGGATTGAACCCGCAATCTTGATGTATGGGGATGATGCTCTAACCAACTGAGCTTCCCGACCAGGGCCTTATATGATTATACTTTTATATTAACTTTTAAATTTCTTGCTTAGGGTCCTGTGTTTGACATATTTTTGCATTACACATATGCTCCAAAATAGCACCTTGCTCATAGAAAGTGCTTGATATTCTTTGAATAATGTAATTAATAACTTCAGGGTATTATCTCATTTTCTTTACGTAACTACTCTGTCAGCCTCAGGTTTCCCTTTCCTTGGAACAGAAATTGTTTCTTAGATATTTTGTGTAGTTGTGGTATGTAGATTGTTTTCTCTGGGACACACTAAGATCCCAGTTGCTGTCATTGTCTTGTCTTTTATTTCTTTTCCTTTTATCATGCAATAGATCACAGGTACTAAGGTGGGCTGAACGTAATGCAGAAGTACATTATAAAGAGTGTTGATGTACACTCTTAAATCTGTCACTTGTCAAGAATTGTGAAGGCTCTGAAATTTTGCCCTATTTGTAAGCTACCAAGTTAGCCTGTCGCAGTTTCATGGATGCTGAAGGAAGACATGGCTCTTATTGGACCTCAGATAATTTATTACAGTAGTAACAGTAGCCAGACCGGAGCATTGGTATCATTTTCCCAGTCAATTCTCACAGTGCAACATGAAGGGAACCCAGTGGGCCCAGTGGGTGGCCCTGCAGGAGAGGAACTTTGAGTTTAGAGAGGCTGAATCTTTTACAGTGGGCTGTGAGATTGCCTCTCCTTTTTTCTGTAGGGAGATATTATCTCTGCCTTCCAAGGTTGTTCACTATACAAACATCCTTGACAAGATAGTTTGGAGGCAGTTAGTGCCTCTGGTCACAATATGTGCAGAAACAGGGAAGACCCTTGGAGAACTGTTTCTTAACACTGTTCAGCTTAAGAAGTGGGGTATAACCAGAACCTTAGAAACTCCCCTTGGCCCCTTCCCAGTTGTATCTGCCTTCTTTGTGTAGGTAATCACGTCTCAATTTTTTTCTAAGCAGTTTTCCTTTTATTATAGTTTTACTTAATATATCCATCCCTCAGTAGTACTATTTTATTTTGTATGTGATATAAATGGAACCACACTGTATGTAGCCTTCTGATTTGCCTTTTTTTTTCTAGTCATATTTTTGAGATTCATTTAGATAGATTTTCATGGCTACATAGTATTCCATTAATGATATAGGAAAATGTATTTCTCCATTTTATTTGTGGTGGGTATTCATTTATTTTTCCCATTTGGACTCTTAAACATTGCTGCTATAAATGATTTTTAGTCGAGCACTTCTGGTACATGTGTGCAAAAATTTTGCTACAGTATATAAACAGAGGAGAGATTGCTGGGTCAAAGGGTCTGCATATTTTCAGCTTTGATCTTGCTGTACTATTCGCCAAGAAGTAACATTTCTCACTCTCACCAGCAGTACATGAGCATTCTCACTGCTTCACTTATTAGCCAACATTTGGAATTTTCTGATTTCATTTTTTTCCTCTGGTGGATGAGAAGTGGTATGTCATTGTGCAAGGAGACTTGCATTTTTTTGATTGTTGATGAGATTGAGCATCTTTTTATATGTTTGTGGGCTGTATTCATTTTCTATTGGGTTGTCTGCTTTTTTATTGCTTTACCAGATTTCTCTATATAATCTGCAAACAAATCATTTGTTGGTTTTATGTGTTTCAAATATATTGTCTCAGTTTGAGGCCTGTTCCATTAGTGGGCTTTTTTGGGTGTTGCCAGGCCACATGTATAGGATCTCACCCTGATTAGTTTTTCCCATTTCTGTTTGGGTATTTGACCTGTTTTCATGGGTATTTTCAGTTTTCATGGCCTATGATGATTTTCCTTTCAGCAAAGAATGGCCGTGTAGATTCTGAGGACCGGAGAAGTCGCCACTGCCCATACCTGGATACCATTAACAGGTCAGTAGGACAGGGATGGCTATGCAGGAAATCCTTTGGAATGCACATTGAACAACACATTAAAAAAATTTATCCCTTTTAAAGTTTCCTGCCCAGAAAATTGTGCTTCTTGCCATGTTTTTTAAACTTTGCTGTTCAATTTAAAGAATCAGAGGACATGTTTTCTGGGGTGGGCATCATAGCCAGAAAGAGCTTTTAGCTCACTTTGTATTTGTGTTGAAATAATGGGATGCATAGAGTTAATGACAGTAGCAAATTTAACTCTTATTTATTGAGTGCCACTGTCTGCTAGGTACTTCTGTAGGTGCCAGGATTTGGCAGGGAAAAAAAAGACAAAAATATGTCCTAATGCTGAGGTAGCTACCTCATCCTGGCACTCTTTTTTTTTTTTTTTTTTCTTCTGATTTCAGATTATGTCTCAAGATGCTTTTCAATTTATACCCTAGAGGCTCTCCATTGTTGTAGGCACAAGTCATTTGTGGCTGTTGAGCATTTGAAATGTGGCTTAAGGAACTGAATTTTAAATTGAATTTTAATTACTTTAAATATAAATGCTAATAGCTATGTTTGGCTAGTGGTTCCTTTAATGGACTGTACAGCTTTACCAGGACCATTACCAATTAATTCGAGTTTATGTTTGAGAAGAAATTCCTTTGCTATCTGTGGATTCAGTGGAGGTAGTTTTTCTGTCCTTTACCTTCCTAGTACTTATATACCAGCCCTGGCTGGTTTAGCTCAGTGGATTGAGCGTCGGCCTGCGAGCTAAGTGTCGCTGGTTCGATCTTCCAGTCAGGGTACATCAGAGAAGGAAAACTCTGACTCCAAAAAACCTCCGCTGCCTTGCGGCATACCTCTTCAGGGGAAAGGCTAAGGGAGTAAACCCCGACAGAAAATCCGGAGCCGGAGTCCCTAAGGCGGTTTGACGTTGTAGTCAACACCGGCAACTCCTGCGGCGCACCTGAAGCCAAGCTGTATTGACTCCGTCTTTCCCTTGGACCCTTCAGCTGCGAAGAGAGGGGGGGTCTGCTGCATGGGCAACAGCAGACCCTCCATATTACCCTGCCCAGGCTCTGTAGCTTCAGCATCATCGCAAGATGTCGATTCAACACGGGAGGAGACAGATACCGTGTCACTCCCGAGTCAGACTGCACAGCCATTCTCGGCGATGCAGATAGACTCTTAAGAAGCTACACCATCGTCTCTCGAGACGGACGGCTGCCGACGACGACGACGACTTATATACCATAACTTTACACATGAACAGATCTATTTGTAGGTATTTTCCTAATACTCTTTAGGCTTCACATTTAGTTTTCTAGGCAAAAATAAGTTTTTCTTTTATAAAAAGGTCTATTCACTTTTTTATGTCTTTCCACCACTTGTCTTTTAATTTGGAATTCTGCTGGGGTTCTTTAGACCTACTGTTGCTTTCCCTTCAGAGAAAGTGACTGCAATGGAATGTTCTCAACTGGTTGTAAATAGTAAAAAGAAAAGGTCATTGACATTGTGTGTCTGGTAGAGATACCTTGACACTGCTTTGGGGCTTGGTGGGTGGAGGTGCTATGTTAAATGTCTAGCTAGGAAATAGTTGATGTTCACCATGATTTGTATGTAGTTATCGAACCATTCTCTGCAGGATGCTATGTGACATTGTGTAACACGGAGCCAATGTTGCTTCACTTGGGTGATCTCCTAGACAGCTGTCTCTATTAATTGCTTTTGTTTGTTTTGGTTCTCTTAGGAGTGTGCTGGACTTTGACTTTGAGAAACTGTGTTCCATCTCCCTTTCACATATCAACGCATATGCCTGTCTGGTGTGTGGCAAGTACTTTCAGGGTAAATAAATGGTTTTGCATTATAGACTTACTACATTTTCAGCAATAGACACAGGTATGCTCCAGAGAGATTTTTTTTTTTTAAGAAACTAAGCTGCTGTTAGTCCTGTCTGATAATTCCTGTCTTTGTTCCCAGGAAATTGGAATACTCTTAGAAAGTCAGTAGGAGGTTCTCTGATTGATCAGAACCTGAATGCACATGAAAGGGGGAATAAACTAGTTAGGTGAAAGAGACTGTTTAGACGAACTCAAAGACTAGGTTTTTGAATCTCTGGTGTTTTCTATACTTATGTCTTTTTCTGAGAATCCTTTGGCTCTAAGGACTTTTTCATTCTCTTCTTTTCTGGCAATTTATTAAGAGGGGGACTTCCCCAGAAACGAAATGTATTTATAAAAAAATTGTATATTTACTCTGACATGTTTAAACTTCATTCACCTTTAAAGTCCTCTCCATTTGATGCAGTACACTTGTCGAGACATTTTTTTTTCGTTGCTCAAAGCAGTTTTTGAACTTGTCAATTTTGATGCCTTTTAGTGCTTCTGCCTTTTTATGTTTCACCTTTTCCACATCAGCAAAGCATTTCCCTTTGAGAACTTTTTAATCTAGGGAATCAAAAAGAAGTCACTTGGTGTGAGATCAGGTGAAGAGGGAGGGTGGGGCATGGAGGTCATGCTGGTTTTGGTCAAAAACTGCTGAACACTCAGTATTGCATGGGCAGGAGTGCTCATAAATCAACCATCCTGAAATGGGTAAATGCGTCGAAAAAGTCTTTAAAAAAATTCACCAAGGCTGAATGTAGTCTATCAAAACAATGCCAACTGGTACACTGATACAGATGGGTTCCTAGAGCACTTACCTAGTGGGGGAAGCCTGTACTATAAGGGGCCCACCCTCTAGAAGATAATTTAGGGTTTTTTGCCCCCCACCCCACCATATTATATTTCAATTCATTCTGAACAAACAAATGCTAGGTACATAGTATAGTGAAGGATTCAAAAGAAATATAAACTACCGTATTTTTTGCACTATAAGAAGCACCTGACCATTAGATGCACCTAGGTTTAGAGGAGGAAAACAAGAAAAAAAATATTCTGAACCAAATGGTGTACTAAAATATTTAATAAAATGTAACAATAATATTTCAACCATGTAAAGTGAACAGCAGTCAACAATGGTATTAAGAACCATGATCACTGTCATTAACAAATGAGGAGCGATTTTAAGGTTCAAGTACTCTTCTAGTTTTCTGGGAACCCCAAGAACTCATCATCACTAGTGTCAGAATTTATGGATGCCTTTAATAACAGGCATTGAGGGAGTTAAGAGGTATCACTAGTTGTAATAGTCACTGAGAGTATCACTATCCTAGTGCCTGGAAGACTACCCCCAGTGCCTGTTATGGCTAGTAATAACCCTTAATCCCCTCAGTGCTTGTGTTACTACTAGAATAGTGACCCCACCATAACTCCCTTTATATATTACAAACTTCAGCATTTATGGCTGCTCACCTAGTTACTGCTGGCCTCCTCACACAGAAATCTGGTGTGCAGTGGAAACAGTATAGAGGTAGATGAGACAGTTGTAGCATCTAATGGAGCCAGTAGCCAGCCAAGAACATGTTACTTATGCTCCACCCATCTGCCTCTTGTGATTGGCAGAGCTTAAGACACAGTGATTGGTGATTGGAGGCGGTTCTACTGACACAGACCCCACTCAGTGTCAAAGACAATTGGCATTGGCACTGTGCCTCATACCCATTGTTAGCCTCAGCTGATTCAACAGGTCGGTGATTGTAGCTGGGAGTGTCATGTGGCTCTCTGCACTCTCCAGGTCCTGGGTGATGAGCAGAGGCAGATGGTAATTTATGGCGGAGGTGCCACACACACCCTAGGCTCGGTTGGAAGTTGCTCTGTCCAGCAGAGGCTTCGTGGCCACGGTGGAACAAACTTTTACCCAGGACACTTTATTATGTCCGGGGGAAGGAAGGTGACTGCCTCTCTAGGGGAGACCAGCAGCCAAATCTTCATCCCTCACGCCTTTTATTGAGGAGGATACATGTGAGAGATACAAGGCTAAAATTCATAAATTGTCAATAGTCATTAGGCATTTGACAGTAACAGATTACACATACCAGTATAGGGCTCGCAGTGACCAGTCTGTGTCAGGGTCTATAAAACATCTTGACCAGGTGCAAGGTTTCATATACTCCTTGCTAAAGATAGCTTACACTATATTGCTGATAAGGAAAGCAGAGCAAGTTCTAAAATATAATGAGCATAATGACCATCCTTTGATCCAATTCCCATGGCAACCCTCTGAGTGGTTGTCAGTCATGTTCCACACGCAGCCTTATGTTGAGACTTAGAGGCAAGCGCGGCCAGAAAGCTGGCGGCTCGTCATGCTCAGGCCAGGGCTACAGTTCCTTAAACCACGAGGAATGGTTGCCCACAGTAATTGACCAGACGCCCTGAGATTCAGCAGTAAAGTGGGACATTTAAGCATTCCCAGGGGTTTCGCGTGGGCCCACTGCTTCCTCTTGTAACAGCTGTCACCACCGCTGACAGGTCAGGTAATACACATCATGGTCTGTGACGCAATATTTGCTCCATAAGACACACAGACATTTCCCCCCACTTTTGGGGGGAAAAAATGTGTGTCTTATGGAGCAAAAAATATGGTATATTCCTTATTCTTACAAGGATCTTATAGCCAAGGTTAACACAAAAAATAATCAGCAAACTCAGACTAAAGATTACTGCTAGACTGTGGCACTGAACATATGTAAGGACAATAGGAGTTGAAATATACAAGTACAAAGATCAGATCATTGTTAACTGGAGTGTTTATGTTGAATTCATGGAGGAGGTGGAGGTGGGATTTGAACTTGCAGGACTGGTTTTGAATGAGTTAAGGGAGTGATATTCTAGAAAGGAGTGACAACAATGAACAAAGGAACAGCGTGGACAGTTGGAAAATCAGGACTGAGTGATGATGGGCTGTCATGGTATATGTATGTGCATATCTATATGTATGTGTGTGCATGTTTTATATAATACACATAGATATTCTTAATTTATGATAATGCATGAAATCAACCCATGTATTTATATCTACATACACACATTTATATTTCATATTCATACATCTGAAATTAGTTTCCCCAACCAATGTCTTGTGCCATCTAGGGAATAAAGTAACGATTGTGCTATTCTCTTGCTAACTTTTGTGATGAGAGAAGTTCATGTAGGAGATAATTTCATTGATAGCATAGTACTTTGTTTTTGCTAATATTAACATGTTCCAGTACAAAATAATGAAAGGAAAAATCAATCTTAATCTGTGCCTTTCTGGAATATGGTCTTTTTTCTATAGTCTTTCATTCTTCCTTATAGGCCGGGGATTGAAGTCTCATGCCTACATTCACAGTGTTCAGTTTAGCCACCATGTCTTCCTCAACCTCCACACCCTCAAGTTTTACTGCCTTCCAGACAACTATGAGATCATCGATTCCTCGCTGGAGGATATCACGGTGTGTGTCCCAGAGGGCTGGTTTGGAACCAGCTCTCCTGAGAACCATCCCAGGGATCCTGGGCTCTGCCTCCCTGTGGGGAGAATCTCAGCCCCTTGGTCTTTTTCCCCCTGTGGAAGGGACCAGGGAAACTGAGAAAGGAAGTCAGGATTCATGATTATGCTCTTTGGTCTGCAACCTAGCCATCATTTCTGCTTTTAATGTTGAGGGTTAGAACTGAAAAAATATGGCTACTTATGAATTGGGGTGATAGAATTTTTATGAAATAAATTATCTTCCCACATTTGGAGTAAGGATGTGAATTGGGCCTGGCATCGGACAGTGAATACCAAGCTGCATTCTTGCTCATAGCTCCTTTGACGTTATGTGGCCAGATTGGCCACCCTGATCCACCTCTGGGTTCCTGTTTGTGACCTGTGCCAAGAGTCACTGTACTTAAGTGGAAAGCCTGGAAGTCCTCTTGGGCTTTGATTAATGTTAGAACTTTTGATTATTATTTCCCTTTTCGGCAAGCGGCTGCATATTCATTGTGCTGAAAGCTCTGTTTTTAAGGAAAGCTTGGTGTTTAGGGTGTTTGAAATACTGTTATACTTATGCTACTTTTATAACTTTTAAAGGCATATTAATAGTTGAAGTTAAACTGATTATGGACAGTATTTACAGAGCGAGAAACAAATAAATTCAAGGTTTCAAAGGGAGTTAGTGGCAACCTCTGCCCAGCCTGTGACATGGCACATGTAGCTCTAGGACTGGGAAGGATGTGTGTGATCCTGCCCCTCCAACCCTAGGAAGTCATGAAGTCTCAGTCTTGCACACTGGGGTGGAGGTGCTCCTGCTCTGCACCCGGTCCATATGCTGGCTCTGTGCGAATTCTCACTTAGACCCAGACCCCTGCTGCCTGTGGAGACTTGAGTGTCCTGCAGCTTCTGACGGTGATTTATCATGAGGTTGGATCCGAGGTTTGAGGAAAAACCTGAGGTTCAGTGATATTGGGATAAACACAGTGATCCTCTTCTAGATTAGTAATGTGGAGAGGGCCTATTTTATGTTACCTTAGTCTCTATACCTATTGTGGGGAGCTATTTGGGTTGTGGTGAGATGTTCATGACCAAAGGGCTTTTTGTTTTTGGCAGAAATTGCTGTTCTAAATATATCTTGTGAACGAGACAGTCCTAAAACAACTTAGAATTTTTTTTTTGCTTTGCAGTATGTGTTGAAGCCCACTTTTACAAAGCAGCAGATTGCAAACTTGGACAAGCAAGCCAAATTGTCCCGGGCATATGATGGCACCACTTACCTGCCAGGTATTGTGGGCCTGAACAACATAAAGGCCAACGACTATGCCAACGCTGTCCTTCAGGTAGGATCAAGAAGGGAACAGTGAAGGAAGGGTGTAGCGAGGGAACACTATGGAGGTCAGCCAAGAAATGACTATATCTGCTAGAGTACAGTCACCTGGTCCCCAGACCCCAAGTCTTACTGAGGGCTCTACTTGAATATTAGTTCTGCACCAAGCAGAACATTCCTATGTCAGGTGCTACTGCCAAATGGTGAGGCCTTTTTCAGCCTCTGGGCTCAAGGTGTCTGGAGCTGCCAGGGAATGAGAGGCAGAATCTGTGTGTGGCCTAGCATCATGTGATAGGAAACACACATGCCAGGTGGTGCAAACGTTCATTGTGCCAGCTGTCAGTTATCTTGGTCCTTCCTGCATAGAAGGGGCAAAAAGCAAAAGTTGTTTTGTTTGTAATTAAGTTCTGTTATTTAAAAAGTTACATGAGATGAAAAATAAAAATTAACATGAGTAATATATGCACATTTTAGAAAAATTAGAAAATGTTGGTAAGCATAAGTAAGAAAATTAACAATAATCCTGCTTTACCAAAAAAAAATTTTTTATTAAAAAATCATAAACATGAGCTCTGCCCAGATGGCTCAGTTGGTTGGAGCGTCATCCCATACACCAGAAGGTTGCGGATTTGATTCCTGGTCATGGCACATACCTAGGTTGTGGGTTTGATCCCTGGTTGGGGCATGTTCTAGAGGCTACCAGTTGATGTTTTTCTCTCTCTCCCTCCCTGCCTCCCTCCTTCCCTTTCTCTCTAAAATCAATGAAAACATATCCTTGAGTGAGGATTTAAAAAAGTAATAGAATGAGGACTTCCGGCCAAGATGGAGGCTTAGACTGACACGCTCTGTCTCCCTCCACAACTAAGTTGGAATACAACTATTTCAAAACTAAAAGATAACCAGAAATTCCAGAAAATAAAACTACATGGAAGCCCAGCGTATGAAGTTATAAACCAGTGGTGCTTGTCCGGACGGGTAGGAGGGCCGAAACCGGAGCGGGGCGGTGCTGCCTGTGGTGGCAGCGGGGGTAGTGACGGGACTATGAGAAAAGCCAGGGGAGCAATCCCGGCTGCAGTCGAGCCCCGTCACCTTGCAGTTCCAATGCTGGGGAAAGGAGACCCCCATTGCCTCCGTCTGTGAGGCCCGAAGGGCATAGGGACAGAGAAAGAGGCTCGTGGTCTCTCAGTGGAGAAAAATGGCAGGAATCCATCTCGGACCCCCGCCCCCACACAAAGCGCCACAGTGCGGCGAAAAAGGTCGCCAGTCGCTGGAGAAACGCCAGGGGAGCAATCCCGGCTGCAGTCGAACCCTATCAGCTCACAATTCCAACGCGGGGGAAGGCAGAACCCCATCGCCTCTGTTTGTGAGGCCTGGAGGGCATGGGGATGGAGAAAGAGGCTTGCTGTCTTTCAGCGGAGAATAAGGGCAGGAATCACCCCCGCCCCTACACAAAGCTCACGGGGTTCCACCTCCTATAACCCGCCCAGAAAACAAAAGTATGCACAGATCTGCCAATATGAAACAGACCATGATTGAAATCCCGGTTACACAGCTCACCAGGCAACAGATGAGGAACCTGACTGAAGAACAAATAAGAAATCTTTCTGAGGCTCAGTTCAGAGCTATAGTTATAAGGTGGCTTACAGAATTAAGAGACTTGGAACAAGATGGGGAAGGAATGAAAACCACTCATACTGAAACGAATGAAAACACATATGAGACAAGTGGTGAGGAAATGAAAACCAGAGATCAAATCAACAAATCGGAACATAGGGAAGGCACAAACAGTCAACCAGTGCAGAAAGAGGAAACAAAAAATGAGCAATGTGAGGAGAGGCTCAGAAACTTAAGGGACAGCTATAAGTGAATGAACATTCGAGTTATAGGAGTGCCGGAGGGTGAAGAAAAAGAACTAGAAATTGAAAAATTATGTGAAAAAATAATGGAGCAGAACTTCCCTAACTTGGGGAAGGAAATAGACTTACAGGTCCAGGAAGCACAGAGAGTTCCAGAAAAACTGGACCCAGGGAGAACCACTCCAAGACACATTATAATCAAAATGTCAAAAATTAAGGATAAAGAAAGAATCTTAAAAGCAGCAAGAGAGAAGAAAAGAGTTAAGTACAATGGGGTCCCAATTAGACTATCAGCTGATTTCTCAAGGGAGACCCTCCAGGCAAGAAGGAACTGGCAAGAAATATTCAAAGTAATGAAAATCCAAAACCTACAACCACGAATACTCTATCCAGTGAAACTGTCATTCAGAATAGAAGGGCAGAGAAAGTGCTTCCAGGACAAAGTAAAACTGAAGGAGTTCATCAGATCCAAACCACTGTTATATGAGAAGTTAAAGGGACTTGTTTAGAAGAAGGAGGATCAAAACTATGAACATTAAAATGAAAACTGCATCACAAGAACCAATAACAGAAGCTAGGAAATTGAAACAAAGGCAAACTAAGTAGGCAATGAGAGTGGAAAAAGAATCATAGGTATGGGGAACATATTGGGGGAGGTCAGCAGGGAGGGGGAAGGGGGCAAGGGAGGGAGATGGTACAGGAATTAAGAAGCATAGTAGGAGGGAGTTGAGTAGACAGGAAGATGTTGAGAACTATATGCACAACCAGTGGGCATGGACTAAAAGGGGGGTACAGCTGGAGGGAGGGGGGTAACTGGGTGGAGGGGAACAAAGGGATAAGAAATTGGGACAACTGTAAGCATAATCAATAAAACATTTAAAATTTAAAAAAAAGTAATAGAATGAAAAATTATAAACATGAATACTTGTTGTGGGGGAAAAGAGATGTGGAAAGTGCACAGTGAAAGCTTAATTTCTTTCTTTCCTTAGTAATTGTCCTGGGGGAGTTTACAGTATATAGACCACCAAAACTTTTCTAAACACATATACATACATACATAATATATATTAATTTTTTAAAATAATTGAGAGAGAGAGAGAGAAAGAGGGAAGCACTGATTTGTTGCTCCACTTTTCCCTGGTTGATTCCTGTATATATCCTGACCAGGGATCAAACCCACAACCTTGGCACATCAGGATGATGCTCCAACCAACTGAGTTACCTGACGAGGGACCACATGCATAATATTTTGTCACATGGCAATATGATTTATTTTGCTATTCCCCAAATGATAGATGAAGTTTAACTTGTCTCATTTTTTTTTCTATTACTAGTGTTACAATGAGTCTCCTACTTCTGGTCGCACATTTTATGTGACAGTGTTATATTTTGTTATATTTCTTTAACCTTCACTTCTTGTATTAATGCATGTAGGACCTAGATTATAGGCTATGGGTTTATAGCAATTTGTAAACCCACCAGCAATACAGAAGAATGTTCTTCATTTTGCATTCTCACTGTTACCACTTAATATTTTTTTCCATTTTGATAGGTATCTCCTTTTCTTTAACCTACCTTTTTTTTAAATTCACTTCTGAAATTGATTATGCATTTTTTCATGACTTCTTGAGTTTTATGCAGTTGTTTTCTGTTGGTGGTTCATTTTACTGAACTTTAATAAGTGTATTAGCCTTGTTCTATTGTGCATGTTCAGAGAAGGAAAACTCTGACTCCAAAAAACCTCCGCTGCCTTGCGGCATACCTCTTCAGGGGAAAGGCTAAGGGAGTAAACCCCGACAGAAAATCCGGAGCCGGAGTCCCTAAGGCGGTTTGACGTCGTAGTCAACACCGGCAACTCCTGCGGCGCACCTGAAGCCAAGCTGTATTGACTCCGTCTTTCCCTTGGACCCTTCAGCTGCGAAGAGAGGGGGGGTCTGCTGCATGGGCAACAGCAGACCCTCCATATCACCCTGCCCAGGCTCTGTAGCTTCAGCTTCACTGGAGAGGACACTCCAGCGTCATCGTAAGATGTCGATTCAACACGGGAGGAGACAGATACCGTGTCACTCCCGAGTCGGACTGCACAGCCATTCTCGGCGATGCAGATAGACTCTTAAGAAGCTACACCATCGTCTCTCGAGATGGACGGCTGCCGACGACGATGATTGTGCATGTTACAGATATTTCCAGTTTTTATTTGGCTTTTAAACTTTGTTGATGGTATTTTTGCATAAAGAATTCAATATAAAAATTATAAAATAAAGTCTGTTAGTTTTGGTGTCTGCCATTGGTGTCATGCTTGGAAAGATCACATGCTTAGGTGAACAGACTGCAGACTGTTCCTGTTATAGTCTTTCACAACTTTGTGAAGACTGTTCCAGATAGACAGATAGTCTTTGAAATAGGGTGGTTAGCTTAGTTTTGTGATGGGTTTTAGTTTCCATAGAAAGTTCTCTTTGTTTATAAAAATAAGTAGATGAACAAAACCGTCTGTGATGATGTTTCCATTAAAATAAGAATTGAATGGCCCAAGTAATTCATATGGAGACTGGATAATCTCTCTCCGAGGACACCTACTACTTGTATTGTTGCTGAAGCCAGAGTGTGGACAACTGAGAATCAGGATAAACTTTACCATACTCTTCTCCTTTTGAGAGCCATGTCTTTTTTTTTTTAGTAATTACTTTCTAAACAGGAAGTCCTTGTTTCTTTAGCTGAGCTAAACTTGTAGGGGCTTTCCTTATGGCCTCTAAGGTCATGGTGCTCTCTGCATCCTGAGTTGTCTTCCCTGTTTTCTCCTGGGTGTATTGTATTTAGCAGAACCCTCTGTCCTCCTCTCTCAGTGAATTACTTTGCCAAAGAAAGTTATGTTCCTAGTAAACCCAGTTCTGGTGAGGACTTAGAAACCTGTCAGGAAGGACTTGGGGGAAGACTACATTTATTCCGAGTCTGTTCTGTGGTCTCACCCCCACCCCCACTTTTGTAGCTCACATTAATGAGCATGTATTCCTTAATGAACTAACATGGCTGGTATGTGTCTTTTTGCTTAATGAGTTAAAATTTATTTTTATCCCTTTCAACCATTTTCCATTATAACAGTGCATTCATTTTTACTAAATAGTTGTGTGGTTTTATTACCACCTTTTGATGCCACATTTGTGGAGAACATCAAATTTTATTAACATGATTTTAATGTGTATTTGAGAGATGGGGAAATTGTGATCTCCAGATAGTTATCTCTGCCTCAGCCAAATGGATGATGAAAAACATCTGGATTTCTAGCCTTTAATTCCTTATGAATCAAAACATAGTCATTGGCTTAATTAGAGTAAAAGGAAATTATTAAATAAGCTGGTTGGTGGCTAGGGATTTGAATACCTTTAAAAAAAGCAAAACTCAGGTCATTCACGTCAGCAAAGTGTCTGCAGAATTGGACTTTGAGTGAAGCTCAATGTGAAAGATGTTGCATGACAACAGGGTGGGGAGGTTAGGGGTGGAGGGATTGAGGAAAAAGGACTCATGGACATGGACAGTGGTGCGGTGATTGCTGGGGGGAGGGGAATATAATGGAAAAAATGGTAATGGAAATAAATACAATAAAGATTAAATCAAAAAAGAAAGGAAGAAAGAAAGATGTTGCTGTAATGTGAACTCTAAACGTGAGCTCTAAACATGAGCGTTAACTTCTCACTTTTTAAGGCTGTCGCAGGCAGAGCTCTATTGGAAGAGCTTTAGTTGGAAGAACTTGGCTTCCAGGGGCCTTGCAAAGGGGCTTTGGATTAATCAGAGTGTTTGACTCCAGGCTCTCTCTAATGTTCCTCCTCTTCGGAACTACTTCCTGGAAGAAGACAATTATAAGAACATCAAGCGGCCTCCAGGGGATATCATGTTCTTGCTGGTCCAGCGTTTTGGAGAGTTGATGAGAAAGCTCTGGAACCCTCGAAATTTCAAGGCACATGTCTCTCCCCATGAGATGCTTCAAGCTGTTGTCCTTTGTAGCAAGAAGACTTTTCAGATCACCAAACAAGGTAATGAGCAAGTCATTCATATTTTTTGACTGTAAGGCAACAAAACTTACTTCTGCTTTGCCTTGAACCTTATAGTAGCTAGAGTGAGAGATGGGGAAATTGTGATCTCTAGACCAGATTGTTGGATTTATATGCCATTATAAGGAGCTTGGATTATATCCTGACAATAATGGGGAGTTAGTGAAAGCTTTTAAGTAAAGATATGACGTCAGATATGTTTAAAAACATCCTGGCTGAGGAGTGACTTAGAGAGGAAGTCCAATGAATAGCATGGTTAGGTTCCTTGCACTCTTTCCATCAGCCTGCCCTGATCAGATTCCCAAGAGATTTTGAGTGGCTAGAAAATCTGTCTAATTTGGGAAACTAATATGTGTGGCTTAGGTGAAGACCGGGAAGCTGGGAAAAGATAACAACCCTTATTAAGCACTTGCCACCTTTACTACTCCTTTTGTTACGTTGCAGGATAGAATATTTTGACAAACTATTTTGACTGGTTTTATCCCTCCAAACCCAATTAGTTATTGTTACATGAGTAAAGCGGATACTTTGTAGCTCTTGGTACCTAGATCTCATGTGGTATTCTATAGCATCCAGGTCAGTTTATTCACCATTCATTCATGGTGCTAGTAGATTTTAGAGCTGCAGGGATAAGAAACAATTTTTCTCTTCCAGGAGCTCCTATCATAGTGCGGAAGATAGTTACATAAAAATGTGATTGCAAGGTGTTAAGTACTGTGATAGAGAAAGCAAAGTATGCTATGTGATAGAGACTCCATTGGAACATGTGGGAGATGGGCTGAGCATAAGAATGGAGGAAAAGACACCTGAGTTTTAGGTAGAGGGGAGGCAGGTTAGGGGCACTTCAGGTAGAGAGGACACTGGACTGAAAGTGCCTGGCCTACACAGAAGACTGCAATTAGCTGGACCCTTCGATTCTAGGGGAGAATGATGAGACCTGAGTGGATGGAGGTTGGGAGGGAGGTACCAGATTGTTGGGTTTTTATGCCGCTATAAGGAGCTTAGATTATACCCTGAAAATAATGGGGAGTCAGTGAAAGCTTTTAAGATATGACATCAGATGTGTTTAAAAACATTATTCTGGCTGAGGAGTGACTTAGAGGGGAAATTCAGTAATGGCTTTTGGTGGGTGATGAGATATAGATTTGGAGTAGAGCTGATAATTGAATGTCCTGCTTGGATCAGAGAGCCTTGGGAGGGAGTAAAGATCAGAAGACTAAGATCTTGACTTGGAGCATTTAATGGCCAGATCTCTTCTTTTCCAGGGGATGGAGTTGACTTTTTGTCTTGGTTTCTGAATGCTCTGCACTCAGCTCTGGGAGGCACAAAGAAGAAAAAGAAGAGTAAGTCATGCCATTTTGTAAAAGAGCTCTTTTTTGTTTGCTTCCTTTTAAGAACATTTTGCAATTTCCCATCCTTTTCTAATTAACTGTTTAACCTTTTTGTGTTGAGGTGGTATCTATGGACACATGGGCTAAATTTTGTTCCTGAATAGTCCCCTCTCTCTATTTTTCTTTATTAGAATATGGTTAAAGCCAATAGAAATTTTAATTAATTTTTTTTTTTTAAATTTTAGAGAGAGGGGAAGGGAGGGAGAAAGATAGTAATAGAAACATCGATGTAAGAGAGAAACATCAGTTGGCTGCCTTCTGTATGCACCCTGACTGGAAACCAAACCTGCAATCTAGGCATGTGCCTTGACTGGGAATCGAACTGGCAACCTTTCAGTTTGCAGGATGATGCCCAACCAACTGAGTCACACCAGCTGGGGTGCCAGTAGAATTTTTAATAAGTGGAAATGGATATAATTGTGTTCTAGAAATCTTGACCCAATTTCTAACTGAGAGCTGACAATGTGTTGTAGACTACTAGAGTTAATGGGAGGAGGACTCAGTGGGTTGTTTGTTTGGCTTGTAAGTTGACTGGTATTGCAGACTAAAAGTTAGTTCATTGTCCTGAGCCTGTACTTGGAGAAATGAAACTTTCCTCTATACAGATTCTTAGGCTTTAAGTCCCTATGCTCCTTAGCATCCATGTTGGCTTAGCAACGGTTAGACATTTTTAATGACTGCCAATTAATTCAGAGATTGCTGAGCTAGGTGAATCGTTTTGGAGACCTAAGAGTTTTCTTCATGTCTTCTTTCTGTGTTCTGGCGATGTTGGTGTTTTGTTTTGTTTTTTAGTTCTTTTTTATTTATTGATTTGAGAGAGAAAAAGAGAAAGAAACATCAATTTGTTATGCATTCATTGGTTGATACTTGTATGTGCCCTGACTGAAGATCAAACCCGCAACCTTGTTCTTTTAGGAGGATACTCTAACCAACTGAGCTACCTGGCCAGGGTTGTGTTGGTATTTCTTAATGTGGGATTGTGGCCTGGTATTCCTTCTGCTTGGCCCTGTACCTCTACCAAGTGTCCTCAGCCTGTGTACTCTGTCTCAAGTTCTCTGATTTGTGTTCTTGAGAATTGTAGGATCATGTTGTGCTTTCTGTTTCATTTATTTGGTTCTGTTTTGCTCCATTCTTTAGTTTGTCATTTTCATTGCATGGTAATCATTGTCTCCCTTTGCAGGCAACATGTGGTTATGGGAAGTTTCTTGGATGTGCATTTGACCCTTGAACAACATGGTGGTTAGGGGCACTGACCCCTGTGCAGTCAAAAATCCGTGTATAATTTTTGACTCCCCAAAAACTTAACTAGTAATTGCCTATTGTTGACTAGAAGCTTTACCAATAACAGTCGATTAACACATATTTTGTATGTTATGTATTATATTCTTTAAAATAAAGTAAGCTAGAGAAAAGAAAATGTTATGTAGCAAATTGTAAGGAAAACACATTTACAGTACTGTACGTATTTATTGAAAAACATCTGTGTGTAAGCTGACTCATGCAGTTCAAACCCGTGTTCAAGGGTCAGCTGTATCTTGTTTTGCTTGTGAATTTTGGGTGATTCATAAATCTCTGGGGTCTGTAAATTATTTACTCATTTCAAGTGCACTTAATTTTTCTCTTATGGGCGAGGCCCTGTGCTAGAAGGTCAAAGGGTATTTTGTGGAGAAGACAGGCATAAAATTATTTACACCAATAATTATATAAGTACCATGGTGGTATACATTACAAAGGTATTTCTGTGTTTAGTGTTAGCTTTGGGTTTTATGCTAGAAGATGTTAGTTTATTTCAGAAATTCAGAAGTTAGGACTATATTTTGGAAAAGCTTTCCAACCTGATAGAATTTGCATTTTGATTTCTGTTTGTACAGCTATTGTGACTGATGTTTTCCAGGGGTCCATGAGGATCTTCACTAAAAAACTTCCTCATCCTGATCTGGTGAGTAGAGTAGGTTGAACCTGAGTCTCAGACTGAGGGGATGCAGGGTTGACAAAGAGATGCTTAGAGAACCATCGTAGACTCTGACCCCAGGAAGAGGTTCTACAAAACCCCCGCCAAGTGCTAGTTCCCTCAGGTTCTAACCCATTAGTGTGCTTAAGTTTGGGAGTTAGTGGTTGGATAGGGTCTGTTGATTTAAGGGATCTGGCCATTGGGTGGTGCTGGTGTGTTTTTTCAGAAGCTCAGATAAGCTTTCTAGATCAAGCTTTTAAAATAGTCTGGTATTTAAGTAAAATCTCTGAAGAAGATGGAAGCCCATCCATTCTTGCATTAATGTAATCAGGTCATGAAACTGCCCAGTCTGTTGACTTCATTTTAGCATAAAAGGAAGCACAATGTAAATGTAACATTATTTTTTTTTATCTGTGGTGGTCTCTTGTTGCTCACACTACTTCCTTCCTTTTTTTTTTTTTTTTTCATTTTTAGCCAGCTGAAGAAAAAGAACAACTACTTCATAATGATGAATACCAGGAGACGATGGTAGAGTCCACCTTTATGTACCTCACACTGGACCTTCCTACTGCACCCCTCTACAAAGATGAGAAGGAGCAGCTCATCATCCCCCAGGTGCCGCTCTTCAACATCCTGGCCAAGTTTAACGGCATCACTGAAAAGGTAGCTATTTATATACCTGCTGCCCAGCTAATAATACCTCTTTCTCTCTCTTGACTTTTTTCCCCACTTATTTATTCATTGGTTGCTTCTTATTTATTTATTTATTTGTTTATGTTTATTCTATTACGGTTGTCCCAATATTTTTCCCCCTTTGCCTTCCTCTGTCCAGCCAACTCCCGTCTTGACTTTTTAATTTTCTTTTTGTACTTAGAAATCACCACATGTATGTAATGTATTTTATTATAAAGTATATTACTAGGTGAGCCTCCCAGACCCCGTATTGTTTCTAGCTGATTGCCCCACAACTCTTAACTTGAATTATACTGCCCTCTGTATTTCTCAACTGTTCCTTTAAACCTTCTGCCTCTTGTTAGTGTGGAGGAAGGAGGGGTATGTAAGACGGTATAAACTCGCAAAAGTAGGAAAAATTTCCACCTTTTAAAAAATATGACATCAGTATTAAAGTGGTTTAATTCCCTTCTTCATCCTAGATAGATTTAATCCTTTATTAGCAGAGACTCTTGTTTTCACATATTAAATACCAACAAAAAACTAGTTAAGGTAAAAGAGGAGCTTTATTGGAAGGCATCTTAGAGTCTTAGGAAGACTTGAATTGAGCAGGACTTGGAGATGACAGAAACTAAAGTGATGGGGTTCTCAGAAGTGGTGGTCTGTTGACTCTCCCTTACAAGGGCTGCCATTAACCCAATCTCAGTTGCTACACCATGCAGCATCTGCCACTCTGCACCAGGTTCTGAGGAGGGAGTTGAAAGGCCTGCTTGGATCAGGTGTCCTTTCTGGTCAAGGATCCTGTGAATAGGGATCTTTCCTTAAGAAGGGTGTATTGTGAGCAAGGCAGCCACCCCAAGAAATCTCTAAAACACACCTCCCCTGACCTCTGTTACTGTTTCCATCCAATATCCAAGTCAGTTTTCAGGAATTGTTAGTAAGCATAATAAGCAAAATAAGCACTGGGTGACCACGTACAGTTGCAGCTGCCCAGGTTGCCGGCACGTGTATGCACGGGCACACACAAGGTAACAATATCTAAATGTTGTTTCATTTTTGGGAGGTGAAAGAGAGACCTTAAGGCTCATATAGCTCAGTTTCTTTATTTTATTGGCTTTAAGTGACAGACCTGGGAATCTAAATTCATATTTTTCTTCTGACATTTTCAACTATGTTACTTGATCCCTTTTACCACTGTTCAAACTTAATATTAAGATTCCCATGGACCCTCAGTATTGATTTAAATTTATTTTTACTATACTGTTACTTAAATTAGTATAAACTTAAACATTGGTATAAGTTCCTTATGCCTTTAACTCTTAAGCAAGTATAAAATTATAACAAACTTACAAGTTATATGCAAACTAAACTTTGAATCCAATAACAGTGATTAACAGTACTATTATAATGTGTTTGTTAGCTAAAACCAAATTGCTCTTCGGTATGTGAATGTGGTACTAATGTCCATGGTGAAATTATCCCCACCACTCCATGTTTTCTCATTAACTCCTAAGAAATTAATAAGTTAGGCTGTGACATCATTTAGGTTTTTTTTTTTTTAGTTGATTTTAGAGAGAGAGAAAGAGAGACATTGATTTGTTATTCCACTTATTTATGTGTTCATTGGTTGATTCTTGGATGTGCCCTGACTGTGGATCAAACCCATAACCTTGGTGTATTGGGACAAGGCTCCAACCAACTGAGCTACCTGGCCAAGGCTGTTCTTCAAATTTTGAATTTTGATCTTTTCCCAGGCTAGTGATATGATGGGCATTGGCAGCAAGCCACAGCTTCCAACCAGCCATGTAATCACAAGGGTAAATAATTGACACTCTACAGTGTATTCATTGTATTAGATGATTTTGTCCAACTGTAGGTTAATGTAAATGTTCTTAGCACATTTAAGGTATGCTAGGTTAAGCTATGATGTTCGGTAGGTTAGGTGTATTAAATGCATTTTCAGCTTACTATACATATTTTTAGCTTACTGTGATTTTATCCAGATGTAACCCCATCATAAGTTGAGGAGCATCTGTATAATCTAGATACTAGTCCCTTATCAGATGTATGACTTTGTAAATATTTTCTCCCATTGTGTGGATTGCATTTTCACCCTCTTGACAGTATCATTTGAAGCACGAAAGTTTTCAATTTTGATAAAATATGTCTAGTTTTCTTCTGTTATGTGTGCTTTTGCCATGAAATGTAAGGATCCACTCTGGCTGGGTGGCTCAGTTGGTTGGTCATCTTGTACAACAAAAGGTTGTGGGTTTGATCCCCAGTTGGGGAACATATGGGAGGCAATTGATCGATGCTTCTCTCTCACATTAATATTTCTTTCTCCCTCTCCCTGCTTTCCTCTCTCTCTCTCAAATCAATAAAACATATCTTGGGTGAGGATTTTTTAAAAATTAAAAATAATAAGATTCCATTTTAAAATCCCTGCTCATGAATATACCCTTATGTTTTCTTATAAGGCTTTTGTTGTTTTAGTTCTTATGTTTAGGTCTTTAATCCATTTTAAGTGAATTTTTGTATATAGTGTGAGATACAGTGTTCAACTTCATTCTTTTGCATGTGGTTCTGTAGTTGTCCTAGCACTATTTGTTGAAAAGACTTTTTTTTCTCATTGAATTGTGTTGGCATCCTTGTTGAAAAATTATTTGACCATAGACACATGGGTTTAGTTTTGGACTCTCCATTCTACTACATTGATGTATATTTTGCTTTGTAATTAGTTTTGAAGTCAGGAACTGTGAATCCTCCAGCTTTGTTCTTTTTCAAAGAAGTCAGCTGGGTTCTGACAGGGATTATGTTGAATCTATCTGTAGATTATTTTGGGGATTATTGCCATCTTAACATTAAGTATTCTGATTCATGAGCATAAGATGTTTTTATTATTTATATCTTTAATTTCTTGTAACAGTGTTTTATGGTTTTCAGACATAAGTTTTGAACTTCTTTTGTTAAATTTGTTCCTAAATATTTAAATATTTTTATTTATTGATGAGAGAGAGAGAGAGAGAAACATCAATTTGTTGTTCTACTTATTTCTGCATTCACTGGTTGATTCTTGTATGTGCCCTGACCCAGGATCAAACCCACAATCTTGGCATATTGGGACAACACTAACCATCTGACCTACCTGACCAGGGCTATTTCTAAATATTTCACTCTTTTTTATGCTGTTGTAAATGGAATTGTTTTCTTAATTTTAGTTTTGGATCATTAATTACATGTATATAGAAATTCAATTGATTCTTGTATATTAGTTTTTGTATTCGACAATCTTGTTGAACTCTAATTCTAATGGCTTCTTAGTGGATTTCTTAGGATTTTCTGTATACAAGATTGTTATCTGCAAGTAGAGAGATTTACTTCTTTTTTTTTCCAGTTTGGGTGCTTTTTATTTCTTTTTCTTGCCTAATTGCTCTGGCTGGAGCCTCTACTACAATGTCGAATAAAGGTGGCAAAGGCAGACATTTTTTGTGTTCCTGATCTTATGGGAGAGCATCCAGTCTTTCACCATTAAGTGTGATGTTAGATACAGCTTTTTCATAGGTGTCTTTGTCAGGTTTAGGATGTTACCTTTTATTTCTAGTTTGTTGAGTGTTTTCCTCATAATGTTAGATTTTGTCAAATGCTTTTTTGTGTCTAATGAGATTATTGTATGGTCTACAGCTTTTGCTTTTTATTCTGTTAATATGGTACAGTGCATTAATTGACTTTTGGATGTTAAACCACTTATATTTCTGGATAAATCCTACGTAGTCATGGTGTATAATTCTTTTTATATATTGTTAGATTTGGTATGCTAGTATCTTGTCGAAGATTTTTATTTATGGAAATGTCGATCTGTAGTTTTTTGGTGATATCTCTTTCTGGTTTTGGTATCAAGGTAATAATGCTGTAAAATAAGTTCAGAAGTGTTTCCTTCTCTTTCATATTTGGAAAAATTTTTGAAAAATTAGCGTTCATTATTCTTCAGATGTTGGGTAGAAATTATCAGTGAAGCCATCTGGGCCTGGGACTTTCTTTGTGGGTAGTTTTTTTATAATAAAGTCAATCTCTTATAGGTTTATTCAGATTGTTTCTTAAGTTTTGATAGTTTGTGTCTTTCTAGGAATTTGTTTCATCAAAGTTATCTAATGTATTGGCATACCATTGTTCCTAGTGCTCTTTTATCATCATTATTATTTCTGTAAAGTCAGTAATCTCTCCCTTTTCATTTTTTGTTCTGGTAATTTGAGTTTTATTTTTTTCTTTGGTCTAGCTGAAGACTTGTCTTTAAAGAACCAATTTTAGTTTTATCGATGTTTAAAATACTGTTTTTCTATTCTCTATTTCATTAACTTTTGCTCTAATATATTTTGTTTCCATTTTCTTCTTGCTTTGGGTTTAGTTTGCTTTTCTTTTTTTCTGGTGTTTTAAGGTGGGAAGGTATTGATTTGAGGTCTTTTTTTGTTTGTTCAGTATAGGCACTTACAGCTTTAAATTGCATCCCATAGTTTTGTTTTTTTTTTTTAAAGATTTTATTTATTTATTTTTAGAGAGAGGGGAAGGGAGGGAGAAAGAGGGGGAGAGAAGCATCAATGTGTAGTGGCCTCTCATGCACCCCCAACTGGGGACCTGGCCCACAAACCAGGCATGTGCCCTGACTGGGAATCGAATTGGTGATCTTTTGGTTCTCATGTTGGCACTCAATCCGCTGAGCCACACCAGCCAGGGCAGGTATTTTTTTTTTTTTCTAAGATTTTATTTATTTATTTTTGAGAGGGGAAGGGAGGGAGAAAGAGAGGAAGAGAAACACTGATGTATGGGAGAAACATCTCTTGGTTTCCTCCTGCATGCCCCTTAACCAGGGACTGGGCCTGCAACTCATTCATGTGCCCTGACTGGGGATCAAATTGGCAACCTTTTGGCTTTGCAGTACTATGCCCAATCAACTGAGCACACTGGTCAGGGCACATTCCATAAGTTTTTATACATGTGCATCCATTTTTATTAATCTGAAATTATTTTTCCACTTCCCTTTTGGTATCTTTATTCACTGGTTATTTAGGAGTGTGTTTAATTTCCTCCTATTTGTGAGTTTCCCAAATTTATTTCTGTTTCTGAATTTTAATTTCATTTTATTGTGGTCAGAGAACATACTTTGTATTATTTCTCTTTTAAATTTACTGAGGTTTGTTTTATGGGCTAGCATGTGGTCTATCCTGGAGAGTGTTCCACATTACTTGGGAAGAATGTACATTCTGCTGTAGCTGATGGAGTATTTTATATGAGGTCTGTCCAGAAGGTATCCAGCCATGTACTATGAAAAATAGAGACATTTATGACATTTATTATTGAACAAGATACAAGAAACATTGTACATAGGACAGTGATGCCTCAGTCTTCTTCAAAGTAGGCACCTTGAGACCTCACATGGTTCTTCCAGTCGCCATCAGCTGCTCCACCATGTTTCTTGGATCTCATTGGTGGTCTGAAATTTCTTCCCTTTCAAAGGTGGTCTTAGTTTGGGAAAGGCCAGAAGTGACAGGGTGCCAAATCTGGGCTATGAGGGGCTGAATCACCTGCGTGATCTGATGTTTCACCAAAAAACTGCACAAGACGTATGGCATGAGTGGGCACATTGTTGTGATGAAGCTGACAATCACCAGTTGCCCGTAGCTTTGGCCTTTTGACTCATCCAAATAATTTCCATGGAGGAATGCTCAAGCTTAATGCAGAACTGGATGCAGATTTGTTGCTGTACTCGCTCAGTCATTTTGAATACGACAGCCACATAGTGCATGTACTCACTCAAGGGCGTCTTCTTCCCCCACTGACTAATGCAGCGAAGTCATCATTGTTCATGCACGCGCATTCCAGTTCACTCTTCTTGGCTGTCAGGTTACAGTGATGTTGCGTAAACCATTCTCTATTAATGATGGGTGAACCTTTTCCGGATCGACCTTGTATAGCTGTTAGGTTTTGTTGGTTATAATGTTCAAATCTGTTTCTTTGTTGATATTTTGCCTAGTTGTTCTGTTTACTATTAGAAGTGGGGTATTAAAGTCTCCAGCTGTCATTGTTGAATTTTCTATTTTCCTCTCATTTTTGTCAGTTTTTGCTTCATGTATTTTGTTGTTGCTGTTCCTTTTTCATTTCAGTCTTCCTACCCCCGCCCTCTTTGGCAGCCATTAACTTGTTCTCTATATCTGTTTGCATTGTGCTTTCTTTATTCATTTCTTTTGTTTTGTTTTGTTTTAGATATAAGAGAAATTGTATGGTATTTGACTTTCTCTGACTTATTTCACTTAATATAATACCCTCTAGTTTCATCCATATTGTTGCAAATGCTAAGATTTCATTTTTTATTGCAAAATAGTATTTCATTGCATCTTCTTTATCTATTCATCTCCTCATGGACATCTAGGTTCCTTTCATATCTTGGCTATTACTACTAGTGCTGCAATGAACATAGGGGTGCATATACCTTTTTGAATTAGTGAAGTAGAATGCTGGGTCAATAGCAGTTTTATTTTTAATTTCCTGTTGTTTTGCCATATTGTTTTTCATAGTGGTTGTACTAATTTACAATTCTGCCAACACTGTATAGGGGTTTCCCTTTTCTCCACATGCTCACTAGCTCTTGTTATTTGACAACTTATTGATGCTAGCCATTCTGACAGGTATGTGGTGATATCGCATTGATTTTTTGTTTTTTGTTTTTTGTTTTAAGATTTATTTATTTGTAGAAGGGAAGGAGGGAGAGAGAGAGGGAGAGAAACATCAATGTGTGGTTGCCTCTTGCGTGCCCTGAACTGGGGACCTGGCCTGCAACCCAGGCACGTGCCCTGACTGGGAATCGAACTTGTGACCCTTTGGTTTGCAGGCTGGTGCTCAATCCACTGAGCCATACCAGCCAGGGCTCATGGTGGTTTTAATTTTAATTTCCCTGATAATTAGTGACATCGAGCATCTTTTCATATGTCTGTTGACCATCTGTATATCCTCTTTAGAGAAATGTCTATATGGGTTCTTTGCTCATTAAATAAATTATGTAAATAAATTTAAAAATATTAAAAATTTGACTTGCGGCCAAGATGGAGGCCTAGACTGACACACTCTGTCTCCCTCCACAACTAAGAAGGAATACAACTACCACAAAAACCAGAAATAACCAGAAGTTCCGGAAAATAAAGCTGAATGGAAGTTCAGCACATGAAGTTATAAAGAAGTGGTGCTCGTCTGGACGGGTAGGAGGGATGAAGCCAGGGCGGAGAGGTCAAGTTATGCTGGAGGCGACGGTGGCAGGACAGTGGTAAGCACAGACACCTATATTTAAGGGGAGGTGAGAAGCGCCTGGGGAGTACCCTCGGCTGCAGACCAAACCTGTCAGCTCGCAATCCCAGCGTCGGGGAAAGTAGACCCCCATTGCCTTGGACAGTGAGGGCCGGAGGGCTTGGGTACAGAGGAGGAGGCTCCCAGTCTGTCAGCGGAGAGTGAACGGCAGGAATCCATCTTGGACCTCCACCCCCACACAAAGTGCCAAAGAGTGGTGAGAAGGGTCGCCTGGTAGTGACAAGTGCATGGGGCTCTGCCCCCTATAGTGTAGGAGGTGTGACAGCCCTGCCCAGGAAGCAAAGGTAAACACAAAACTGTCAGGATGGCACAGATCATGATAGAGATCCTGGTGATGCAGCTGACCAGACAGCAAATATCTAATCTAACGAAGCAGCAGATAGGAAATCTTTCTGAGGCACAGTTCAGAGCTTTGATTCTACGAATGCCTACAGACCTAACAGCAGATCTGAAATAAGACAGGGAAGGAATGAAGGCTAGCCCTGCTGAAATAAATGAAAACACATATGAAACAAGTGGTGAAGGAAAGAAAACCAGGGATCAAATCAACAAATCGAAACATAGGGAAGGAACAAACAATCAACCAGTGCAGAAAGAGGAAACGAAAAGTGAGGAAAATGAGAAAAGGCTCAGAAACCTATGGGACAGCTGTAAACGGGCCAACATCTGAATCATAGGGTTGCCAGAAGGTGAAGAAGAACTAGAAATTGAAAAATTATGTGAAAAAATAATGAAGCAGAACTTCCCTAACTTGGGGAAGGAAATAGACTTACAGGTCTAGAAAGCACGGAGTTTTCCAAAAAAACTGGACCGAAGGAGAACCACACCAAGAAACATTATAATCAAAATGTCAAAAATTAAGAATAAAGAGAATCCTAAAAGCATCAAGAAAGAAGAAGAGAATTATGTACAAAGGGGTCCCAATAAGGCCATCAGCTGATTTCTCAAAAGAAACTGCAGGCAAGAAGGGACTGGCAAGAAATATTCAAAGTAATGAAAAGGAAAACCTACAACCACGATTACTCTATCCAGCGAAGCTATCATTCAGAATAGAAGGGCAGAGAAAGTGCTTCCAGGACAAAGTAAAACTGAAGGAGTTCATCAGATCCAAACCACTGTTATATGAAATGTTAAAGGGACTTGTTTAGGAGAAGGAGGATCAAAACTATGAACATTAAAATGAAAACTGTATCACAACAACCAACAAGAGAATCTAGGGAATCGAAACAAAGGCAAACTAAGTAGGCAAGGAGAGTGGAAAAAGAATTATAGGTATGGGGAACATTTTGTAGGGAGGAGAAAGGGAGGGAGATGGTACAGGAATTAGGAAGCATAGTAGGAGGGAGTGGGGTAGACAGGAAGATATTGAAAAGAACTATATGCACAACCAATGGGCATTGACTAAGGCAGGGGACAACTGTAGGGGGGGGTCACTGGGTGGAGGGGAACAAATGGAAAAGAAATTGAGACAACTGTAACAGCATAATCAATAAAGCATATTAAAAAATTTTAAAAATATTAAAAATTTTATTTATTTTTAGAGAGGGGAAGGAGGGGAGAAAGAGAGGGAGAAAAACATCAATGTGTGAGAGAAACATTGATTGGGTTGCCTCTTGTACACCTCCAACCGAGGACATGGCCCTTACCCCAGGCATGTTCCTTGGCTAGGGATTGAACCAGTGACCTTTTGGTTTACACATCAGTCAGGGCCTCTGCTCATTTTTTAATTGGATGTATTTTTATTGTTGTTAAATTGTATGAATTTCTTAAATAGTTTAGATATTAATCCCTTATCAGATATATAATTTACAAATATCTTCTCTCTTCAGTAGGATGTCTTTTTGTTTTGTTGATGTTTCCTTCATGGTGTGAAACTTTTTAGTTAGAAAGTCACCCAATTTCATTTTTTTGCCTGTGTCCAGTTTTTCCAACATTAATTACTGAGGAGACTGTCTTTACCCCATTGTATATCTTGCCTCCTTTGCTATAGATTGACTGTGTAAGTGAGGATTTATTTGTGGGCTCTCTATTCTGTTCCATTGATCTCTCTCTCTCTGTATATTTTTATGCTAATACCATCCTATTTTGATTGTTGTAGCTTTACAGTATAGTTTGTTATCAGGAAGGGTGATACCTCCCATTTTGTTCTATCTCAAAATTTCTTTGGCTCTTTGGGGTCTTGTGTCTTCATATTAGGATTAATTGTGCTAATTTGGATAAGAATGCCATTGGTATCTTAGTAGGAATTGCATTGAATCTGTATACTGCTTTAGTTTTTAAGGACATTTTAATAATATTAATTCTTCCAATCCATGAGCCAAGGTATCTTCTTCCATTTATTTGTATCTTCTTTAGTTTCTTTTTAAAATGTGGTAGAGTTTTCAGAGTACAGGCCTTTCACTTGTTTGGTTAAACTTATTCCTAGTTAGCTTATGCTTTTTGATGCAATAGTAAATGGAATTTGACATACAATTTTATTTATCAGGTGAACATCCTGTGGGTACATGGCCTGGGTCAGGGGAGACTCTGTCCTGCAGAGGTTTCGGGATCATGGATGAGGAGAAATGAATTAATCCAGACACTGATGTCTGTCTGGGAGGAAGAGAGGTGGCAGTTCTCTCTAGAGAAGAAAAGCCCTGAATTCCCTTTCCTTGTGTCTTTTATTGAGAAGGGTATATATAGGGGTATACAATCAGGATACATAAAACCACCAATTAAGCCCAAATGCTTCAATTACTATTAACTTCTAGGGATTACGGATAACAATAAAAGGAGCACCGTGATCACTTTAGGTCATGGTCTGCCGGATTCTCTGGCACCAAAGGATCACCAGGTGAGAGCAGAGCAAGCTTCAAAGCATAATATATACTCTTTAAGCCTGATTTCCCACGGGGACCCCCGGTGCAATTATCGGATCATGCCTGCCTCCAGCTTTCCCAGTTTTCCGGTTGAGACTTATAGGCTTTTTGCAAGGCCTAACTCACAGGAGGGCTACAGTTCCTGATACTACACAAAGTGTTCCCCTATACACCCCAGTGATTAGACATTACATTACTTACTAAGTGATCATTCCAGTAAATCTTGTACCCATCTGACACCATACATAGTTATTAGAATATTATTGACTACATTTCCTGTGCTCCTCTTTACATCCCCATGGCTATTCTGTAACAGCCAATTTGTACTTCTTAACACCTTCACCTTTTTCACCCATCCCCACCAACCCTGGGATTATTATCTTAATTTCTCCTTATGATTTTTATTATTGGTATATAGAAATGCAAAAGGTTTCTTTATATTGATTCTGTAACTGCAATTTTACTGAATTCATTTATAAGTTCTAATAGTTTTTTTTTTTTTTTTTTTTTGGTGGAGTTGTTAGGGTTTTCTGTATAAAGTATCATGTCATCTGCAAATGAGATTTTTCTTTTTCCTGTTCAATTTCCTTCCTCCCTTCCTCTCTTCCTTTCTTCATTTTTCTGTCTAATTGTTGTAGCTTAGACTTCCAATATTATGTTTTTTTTTTTTTTTTTTAATCCTCACCTGAGGACATGCTTATTGATTTTAGAGGGGAAGGGAAGGGGCGAGAGAGGGAGAGAAACAGCCCAGGCATGTGCCCTGACCAGGAATGAAATCTGTGACCTTTTGGTTTACAGATGATCCTCTAACCAACTGAGCCACACCTGCCAGGGCCCAATATTATGTTGAATAAAAGTGGTTGTAGTGGGAATCCTTGTCTTGTCCCTGATTTTAGGGAAAAGCTTTCAGCTTTTTACTAGTGAGTATGCTGTTAACTCTGGGTTCGTCATATATAGACTTTATTATGTCGAGATATCTTCCTTTTATCCCCACCTTCTTGAGAGTTTTTATCATGAAAGGATGTTGAATTTTGTCAAATGCTTATCTGCATCTATTGAGATAATCTTATGGGTTTTGTCTTATTTTGTTAATGTGATGTATCATGTTGATTGATTTACTGATGTTGAATCATCTTTGCATCTTTGGAATGAATCCCATTTGGTCATGGTATATAAATCTTTTAGTGTATTGTTGAATCTGACTTGCTGATACTTTGTTCAGAATTTTTGCATTTATATTCATCAAGGATATTCGCCTGTAATTTTCATTTTTTGTAATGTTTGGTTTTGGTATCAGGGTAATGCTGGCTTTGTAGTATGAATGTGGCAGCGTTTCTTCATCTTTAATTTTTTGAAATAGCTTAGAAAGGATAAGTATTAATTCTTTGAATGTTTGATAGAAATCACCTGTGGAGCCATCTGGTCCTGGACTTTTCTATTTGTTGGGAGTTTTTTGCTTCCATTTCATTGTTAGTAATCAATCAGTTTGGATTTTGTATTTCTTCTCTGGTTTAGTCTTGAAAGGTTAAACATACTTCTAAAAAAATTACCCATTTTTCTTTTTTTTAAATTTAAGATTTTATTTACTTTCAGAGAGAGCGGAAGGGAAGGAGAAAGAAAGCGATTACATTGATCAGTTGCTTCTCGCACACGGGGGACCTGGCCCACAACCCAGGCATGTGCCCTAACTGGGAATCAAACTGGCGACCTTTTGGTTTGCAGGCTTGCATTCAATCCACTGAACCACACCAGCCAGGGCAAGAAAATTATCCAGTTTTCTAGATTATTATGTTTGTTGGTGTATAATTGTAGTTTTCTTTAGTGATTCTGTTTCTGTGGTGTTGGTTGTAACTTCTCTTTCATTTATGATTTTATTTATTTGGGTTCTCTTTGATTTCTTGATGGCTAAAGGTTTGTCAGTTTTGTTTATTTTTTCAAAGACCAGCTCTTAAAGTTAATATTGATCTTTTCAATTGGTTTTCAAATTTCTATTTTATTTATTTTTGCTCTGATCTTTTTTTGGGGGGGGGTGTTGTTTATTCTTTTTCTACTTCCTTTAAGTGTAGAGTTAGATTGTTTATTTGTGATTTTTCTTGTGTCATGAGATAGGCCTGTATAGCTATGACCTTCCTCCTCAGAACTGCTTTTGCTACATCCCATACATTTTGAAAAGTTATGTTTTAATTTTTATTTGTTTCAAAACAGTTTCTGATTTCCTCTTTCAGACATTGGTTGTTTAGTAGCACCTTATTTAGTCTCCATTGTATTGGTGTTTTTTCCAGTTATTTTCCTGCAGTTGATTTCTCATTTCATGATATTGTGTCAGAAAAGATGCTTGATATGATTTTGATTTCAGTCTTCTTGAATTTATTAAGGCTTGTTTTGTGGCCTAATGTGTTCAGTCTTGGAAAATGTTTCATGTGAACTTGAAAAAAAAATGTATTGTGCAGTCTTTGGATGAAAGTTTCTATAAATGTCAGGTTGATTTGGTCTAATGTTACATTTAAGGCCATTATTTCCTTAATAATTTTCTGTCTGGATGATCTGTTTATTGATGTGAATAGACTATTGAAATCTCTCATTATTATTGTATTACTGTGGATTTCTCTATGTCCATTAATAATTGCTTTATATATATAGGTGCTTCTATGTTGAGTGTGTAGATACAGTATTCCCTTACTTATCACGGGTATTACGTTCTAGGTCCCCCCACCCCCCTGCGAAGTTAGGAACCTTACATTTATTCTACACTCTTAAACCTACGTAACTTTAACAACATACGTGTATTTACAATTGTTATATCCTTTTATTGGATTAACCCCTTTATAATGATGAAATGTTTTTTTGTCTCTTTCACAAGTTTATTATCTGATATTATTGCTACTTCAGCTTTATTTTCATTTCTCTTTGCATGGAATATCTTTTTCTACCCCGCTACTTTCAAGCTCTTATGGTTTTTTTTTTTTTTTTTTTTAAGGGAGTCTCTTGTAAGCAGCATATAGTTGGGTCATGTTTTATAATCCATTTGGACACCGTGTGTCTTTTTGTTGGGATATTTAATCCATTTATATTTAAAGTAATTAATGATAAGTTTGTACTTACTGCCATTTTGTTAATTGTTTTTGGTTGTTTTTATAGTTACCCTGTTTCTTTCTTCTGTTGATCTCCTATGGTTTTATGGTTTTCTTTAGTGTTTTGTTTGGGTTCCTTCTTCTTTCTTCTTTGTATATCTTTTGTAGGTTTTAGGTTTGTGGTTAGCATGAGGTTTATGTATATCATTCTGTATCTACAGCAGTCTATTTTAAGCAGATAGGCATTTTTAGTTTGAATATATTCTGTAAGGACTACATTTTTACTTTCCATGCTACTGTTTTTAAAAAAATATATTTTATTGATTTTGTTATTACAGTTGTGCCAATTTGTCCCCCTTTGCCCCCCTCCACCCAGTACCCCCATTTCCTCCAGCAATCCACCCCACCCTTAGTTCATATCCCTGGGCTATGCATAACTTATTTGGCTATTTCATTTTCTATACTGCTCTTAACATCCCTCTGTCTATTTTGTACCTACCAATTTGTGCTTCTTAATCCCTACATCTTTACCCCCATTCTACCCTTTCTTCCTCCCAACTGATAACCCTCCAAATGATATCCATATCTATGAATCTATTCCTGTTCTGCTTGTGTGCTTAGTTTGTTATATGGATTCAGGTATTGATAGTTGTGAACTTATTGCCATTTTAATGTTCATCATTTTGGTCTTCTTATATAATTTCCTTTAGCATTTCATATAATAATGGCTTGGTGATGATGTACTCATTCAGTTTTACTTTTTCTGGGAATCACTATATGCCCTTCAAATCTAAATGGTAGCTTTGCTGAATAGAGTAATCTAGGTTGTAGGTCCTTGTTTTTCATCACTTTCCATACTTCTTGCCAGTCCCTTCTTGCCTGCAGTTTCTTTTGAGAAATCAGCTGACAGCCTTGTGGGAACTCCTTCGTAGGTAACTCTCTGCTTTTCTCTTGCTGCTTTTAAGATTCTTTATCTTTAACCTTTGGCTTTTTAATTATGATGTGTCTTGGTGTGGTCCTGCTTGAGTCCAGCTTGTTTGGGACTCTCTGTGCTTCCTGAACTTGTATGTCTATTTCCTTTGCCAAATTGGGGAAGTTTTCTTTCGTTATTTTTTCAAATAAATTTTCAATTTCTTGGTCTTCCTCTCTCCTTCCAACACCGTTATGATTTGAATGTTGGTACATTTAAAGTGTCTCAGAGGTTCCTAAGCCTCTCCTTGTTTTTTGAATTCTTTTTTCTTCCTGCTGTTCTGATTGAATGTTCCTTCCTTCCTTGTGTTCAGAATCATTGATTTGATTCTTGGCTTCATTCCCTACACTGTTGGTTCCCTGTAAATTTTTCTTTATTTCATTTAATGCAACCTTCATTTCTGCTGGGTCTCTTATGTTGCCTGGAGTATATTGATAACCTGTGTTTTGAACTGTGCATCAGATAGTTCGCTTATCTGCATTTCATTTAGTTATTTAGTTCTTTTTTGGAGTCTTGTTCTGTTCTTTCATTTGGCCCATATTTCTTTGTCTCCTCATTTTGACAGCCTCCCTGTGTTTGTTTCTGTGTGTTAGGTAGAGCTGCTTTGACTCCCTATCTTAGTAATGTGGCCTAGTGTAGAAAAGCGCACCGATTAGTTGGATGGGTTGAGCCTTAGGTAATTGCCAGGGCAGGACAACCCATGTCACTGCTCTGTTGTTCTGTGTAGCAGAGGGCTCAGGGAGGGAACAAATTCATTGCCTGGCCTCTGTAGTTTTGGCATAGGTAGAAGCTGTCTCCTGGCACTTGCCCTGTTGCCAATCACTTCACTTTCTCCCCATATGTCACTGGTGCCCTTCCAGCTGCCGCCCTGGAGCTGAATCCCAGAGGGGGTGGGTCTGTGTGAGTCCTAAGTCCATTGCGGACCCTTTAAGAAGGGTCTCTTGAGAATCCTGCAGTTTCTTCTGCTGTCCCAGTCCCCGTTGGTTTTTACAGCCGGAAGTTATGGGGACTTATCCTGGTGCTGGAACTCTGGGCTGGGTGATCTGGGGCTGGACTCCCTCACTCACGAGGTATCCATCCTGATTTTTATCCACTGCACATGGATGTGGGACTGCCCATTCCTGTCTCTGCACCTCTCCAACTCTCTGTGCCTCCCTACATCTCTGTACTTCTTCGTATCTCTGCCTGTCCTACCTGTCCAGATGAATGTGGCTTGATTTTCTGACAATTCTGGGTGATACCTGTTTTGTAGTCTAGTTGTATTTCTTGCTATAATTGTCTAGGTTGTGAGTTCCTTTCCTTTTGGACTTTAAAAGTGTCCTGCCACTTCTTTCTGTCTGTAAAGTTGCTGCTGAGAAATTAGCTGTTAGCCTTATGGGGTTTCCTTGTATATAATTTGTTGTTTTCCCCTTGCTTCCATCAAGACTGTCTTTTATCTTTAACATTTGCCATTTTAAATATGATATGCTTTGGTGTGGGTCTCCTTAGATCCATCCTACTTGGAACTTTCTGTGCTTCCTGGACGTGGATGCCTGTTTCCTTTCCAAGATTAGGAAAGTTTTCAGCCATTATTTCTGAAGTTCCTTTTCTTTCTTTCTTCTCTGCTAGGATTCCTATAATGCTAATGTTTGAGTGCTTGATGTTATCCTAGACACCTTAACTTAGCCTCATTTTTAAAAAATTTTAAAAATTTTTTGCTGTTCTGTTTCATTGATTTCCATTAATCTGTCTTCCAGGTTGCTGATACACCCTTCTTTATTAGCTAATCTGCTGTTGATTCCTTCTAATATGTTTTTCTTTCACTGCAGTTATTGTATTCAGGTCTGCTTGTTTCTTTATTATACTCTCTTTGTTGAAGTTCTCCCTAAATTCATCTATTCTACTTGCAACTTTGGTGAGCATCCTTATGACCATTTCCTTGAATTCTTTATCAGGCAAATCACTTATTTCCATTTTCTTAGGGTTTTTTTCTGGAGCTTTTTATTCTTTCATTTGAGAGATATTCTTATTTTCATTTTCTTTCACTTTGTATATTTGTTTATATGACTTAAACAAAATAGCTATCTTTCCCAGTCTTGAAAAAGTGGCCTTATGTAGAAGTGGTCTCTGTAGGCTATGTATGATGAGTATTTTTGGCAGGTCAGTAGGAGCCAAATGGGTGCCTAAAGTGTCTGGGGCACTGGCCTACCAAGTTGGAGCAGCTCTGGTTGGGAATGCCAGGTGTGTGTAGTAATGCTATGTTGATCCTGCTTGCTTCCTTTGTTCAGGGTTGAAATGAGCTCAGGCATTGAGTCCAAAATGCACTGTGGTGACCTTGTAGGTAGGCCAGAGCACCTGGATAGAACTGCCTGCCTTGTTGAGGTGGAGGGGAATGTAAACAATACATTCGCCTGCACCTCCCACCCTGGAGAAATTTCAGTACTCAGAGAGCTCCCGCAACTACCGGCCTTCTGTATACATTCTCTTATTTGCTGCACAGAAAGTGATCTTGTGAAGAAGTGACCTCTATGTAGGTTTTTTGTGCTGGGTAGTTTTGGAAAGCCAATTAGAGTGGGGCAGGTGCTTATAGTGCCTGGGGCACCAGCCTGGTGGGCTGGAGCAGCTCCTGGCAGGAAGCTGCCAGGTGCATATGGTGACACCCTGTTCCTGCTAGCTCCCTTTGGAGGCACAAGGATCTCAGCAATGTAGTTGGGAATACTCTGCATGATCTTGCAGATAGGCCAAAGCATTTGAAGAGAGCTTTTACCCACCCTATCCAAGAATAGGGGGAAGAAAACAATGGCGCTCACCAGCTTCTCCAGCCTGGAGAGTTTCTGCAGCTCCTGAAGGACTCCTTAGGCTTCCCAGCCTCTTCTCTTAGGTCTCTTCTCTTTCCCTATTTTATTATTTGGAAGCTGTTCATTTAGTTCTTAGTTGTCTTGCATATTGCGTGAATATTTATGGAAAGAGACGCAGAGATAATTCCAGCAAGCAGGATGAGTGGCCAGCTACGCATGGAGGGCTGTGGCTCGCTCAGGCCATCAGCAATTGTTCACAGCCCTCCGTTTCTTTTATTGGGTTGCAGAAAAAAAAATTTTTTAAGTAAAACTAAATAGAAACTAAAAAGGCTTACATGGTAACAAACATTCTTTCCACTAAAAGGAATAAACATTAACCTATAGAACTACAGAACTAAAAGGCTTACATGATTCCACTAAGAGGAATAAACATTAGCCTATAGAGCTACAGAGCAAAGTGGTAAATTAAAAAGGTCCAAGGGTCTGTTCCACATCCGATATAGTTGCTAGGAGAGAGGAAACACTAATTTTCAAGCTTCTTTGTTCTTAGAGACTTGTAAATCGGCCCCCAAGAATCGTGTGCGAGTAAGGGTCCAAGAGTCCGCACCATTCGATGTTACCACTCTGGGAAGCAGGCTTAGGTCTTCAGCCCTCTTTGTTCCCTGGATTCCGTGACCCAGCCACCAGGAGCCGCGTGCAGCTGCTCCCGCCGGCAAGACTCGTTTGCAAGTTCTGGCAAGCTGAGGTCACAGGACACCTGGGCGGGGGGGCCCGCTTGCAGGCCCCCCCGGCAGAGGGCTTGTGACTTTCGCCTACACTTGCAGGAGTAATTGTTCCCCCTATACATGTATATTTGAGTTTGCTCATGGGAGGGGACTTATTTCGCATACTCCTACACAGCTGCCACTTTGGACCTCCCATTGCTTCATGTATTTTGGGCACACATTGGAACTTAGCTTCAGCAACAGTAGCTGGAGGCAGAATGAGAAATGCTGACATCCTGTCTCTCCTGGGAAGATAATCTGGAAACCAGGGGAGGGAGTCCTATGTTGTTTGTTGTACCAGTGTGGAGAGGAGTTTACATTTCACTGAGTTAGGAGGGAGAGGAAGGGACAGGTCTTGGCTCAATTACCACAGACTCTCATTTCTTACTAAATTAGGTTTTCTTTTAGTAACATTCGAGAGAAAAAATATTTTCTTTAGCCCTGGCCAGGTAGCTTAGTTGGTAAGAGTGTTGTCCCGCTACTCCAAGTTTGTAGGTTCAATTCCGGTCAGGGCATATACAAGAATCAACCAATGAGGGCAGAAGGGGACATATAGGGACTAAATGTTAATGGAAAAAGAATACAATAAAGATTAAATTAAAGAAAAGAAAGTGAAAAGGCAAGCCACAGAGTAAGAAGATATGTGCAATAAAGGCATCCAACAATATATTGCAATTAAAATATAGTGAGAATTCTTACAAATTAAAAATATAAAAGCTGCAATAGAAAAATGACCAAAAGACTTAAGCACTTCACAAAAGAGGATATTTAAATGGCTTATAAATACGAGGGGAAACCCCCCCAAACCCCAGAATTTATTTATAAAAAATTTATTCTCACGTGTTTAAACTTCATTCACCTTCAAAGTATTCTCCATTTGATGCAGTATACATCTATTGAGATTTTTTTCCCAAAATAAAATTAAAAAAGGAATCAACCAATGAATGCATAAATATGTGGGACAAAAAACCAATCTTTCTTTCTCTTCCCCTTTCTCTCTTTAAATCAATAAATAAAAGTTTAAAAGAAAAAAGCCCTGGCCAGTGTGGCTCAGTGGATTGAGCATCAGCCTATGAAACAAAAGGTTGACAGTTCAATTCCCAGTCAGGGCACATGCCTGGGTTGCAGGTCGGGTCTCCAGTTCAGGGCGCGCGAGAAGCAGCTACACATTGATGTTTCTTTCCTTCTCTTTCTCCCTCCCTTTCGCTTTCTCTAAAACTCTTAGTTGATATTTTATTTTATTTTTAAAGCCCTAAAAGGAAAGGAACCCACCACCTAGACAATTTATCCAGCAAGTTTATAATTTAGAATTGAAAAAGAGTTTCCCAGACAAACAAAAACTAAAGGAATTCATCACCATTAACACAGCTTTACAAGAAATGTTAAAGGATCTCCTTTAAGCAGAAAAAGAAAGGCCCTAACCAGAAAATATGAGAAAGAGGAAAAAAAAACCCTTACAGGTAAAGCTAAACATTTAATAAATATAGTGAATTTAATAAACATAGTGAATCAGACATTTATTTAAAAAGCTACTAAAGCCTTGGGTGGTGTGACTCAGTGGATTTGAGTGCCAGCCTATGGACCAAAAGTGGGAGAGAAACATCAATGTGCAAGAGAAACATCAATTGGTTATTTATTTATTTTTAGAGAGCAGGGAAGGGAGGGAGAAAGAGAGAGAGAAACATCAATCAGTTGCCTCTTGCACGCACCTAAACGGGGACCTGGCCTGCAACCCAGGCATGTGCCCTTACCAGAAGTTGAACTGGTGACCTTTCAGCCTGCAGGATGACACCAACCCACTGAGCTACACTAGCCAGGGCTTATTTGCTATTTTAGAAGGTCATCATTTCAGGTGGTTTTGGAGTATGTGTATTCTAAATTTTTTTAAATCCTAATTTTAAATTAAAATATTTTTCTGGGAAACTTGGGGTCTGGGAAGGAATCTGTTGTTACCTCCAGACTCACCCACTCCAGAGAGTGATGTTCTCATTGATTTTTCTTCTCTGGTTATGATTAGTTTTTACTCCTGTCTTTTAGTTTTTACTGTACTAAATTGTATTGTGTTAATGGAAAAATAAATTTATGTGCACTATCTTGAGCTGGGTAGATTGTCCTTCAGCACTCTATTTCTTCGAACATGCTGAGTGAATCCTCAGTAAATGCTGCCTGATGGATTGCACTTGACCCACCAGTCTTGTGACCTTTGAGGAGGAAGGAGTGTGGGCAGTGTTGGAATACCCTCAGTGATGAGGGCGAGGGTCCGCGTTGCTTCAAAAATATCTGTTCCATGGGTGCATGCATCTAATGGTCAGGAGGTTCTCCCTTATTTTGAATTAAGAGAGGCTTCCATGGTTTTAATTCTGCTGCTTTTTACAAGTTCTCTTTTTCTCTTGACATTTTTGTTTTCCTTGTAGAAATGGACACCTACATTATTGTGGTTAGAGTTCAGCAGCATGATCATGTGCTGGCTGAAACATAGCCCACAGTTGGGGTAATTTAGTTAGCTTTAGCCAAAGTTCTCTTCTAAGCCTTGTACATGGCTTCTGGGGTCAGGTGTCTTGTGAATTCTAAGTGAAAGGCAAAATTATACAAAAAATTCAAACCAAAACAAAACTCATGCCCCTGCTCTGGTACTCGAGCACTAATTTGATAATTTTCTTTCTATCTCTAGGAATATAAGACTTACAAGGAGAACTTTCTGAAGCGCTTCCAGCTTACCAAACTGCCTCCATATTTAATTTTTTGTATTAAGAGATTCACTAAGAACAATTTCTTTGTGGAAAAGAATCCAACTATTGTCAATTTCCCTATTACGTGAGTATTAACCTGCTTCACTTTCTTTTAGGGGCGGTGAGCCTGAATTTCTTTTCATGTTTTTGTATCACTATTGATTTTGGACTGTTTAGGTGGGGATTGCAAGGAATGCAGCCTATGCACACTATATAAGTTAAGAATTTTTATTTGAAGTCTATAAATATTTCAAGGGCCTCAAGGATAGATGTTTACATGGAAACTATTCCCCTTTTCCCTTCTTTCCTGTTGCTTGCTGAGAATTGTAGTCTTTCATTGTAGAGAAAAACAGTTGATAAAAGTAGGATAGGACAGGTAGGATTCTACCTAGCTTTGAAAATAATCCTGAGCAGTTCAAGGTCATATATTTTCAAGTCATCACATCTTCTTGCACATTGTAGTTAGGTATGGACAGTGAGGGCAGCTCCAGATTAGTTTTTCATTTTGGGGTCCTTTTATCTTATTTTTTCTCCAGAGGGTAAAGTGGGTGTATTCAATTTCTCCCTGTTGATGAGGAAGTTGCAAATTTTGATGTATGATCTTATTTTTAATGAACCATGCTGTTGTCTCTTTATGAACATTTATGAGTATTTTATTACAAAATTGGGAGGTGTTGTACCAGGTGCTTTACTTTCCCACCTTCTAATTCAGAAAGCTCCTGGAAAGCCCTTTTCAGGTAGGCAGTTGGCTTTTAGTTCTCAAGAGACATGGTTTTTCACTTGCTGAAGAAGGTATCTCTGCGTACATGGAGAAACGTGGTTGTGGGGCTGGCAGGAAGAAATGTGGGTCTTTGTGTATTGGCCTTTAGCTAAGGTAACAGTTTCTTATTGAGAAGGATTTGGATGAATATATGATAGGACTAACATGATGTTTAGTTCAGTAGTTTTTTTTTGTTTTTTTTTAAGCCTTCACAAAGTAGTATGGGAGCTGTAATGGACAAATACTCTTCTCTTTCTACCTCCATCCCCCGCATTTACTCAGTTGCCCAAACTACCAGGACTGCCAATTTTCTCCATTGGAAATAGTTCCAGTTCTGAACTCTCTTTAGTGTTTAAGAGGGTAGTATCTAAAATTAAAGAGGTCTGTTGCAAAAAGGGAAGCAATGGGCAGCGACAGCTTGTCCCGGCTAACCTCCTGAACCTGTCCCCGAGATCCCCTTTCCTCTGACCTTCCAGTGAGCTAAAGTAGCCCTGTCTAGACTCTCTCTTGTTACTTCTATCCTAAGCCCTCCCTTGTTTCATTGTCTCCAGCTTTAATAAACATACTTCAAAATAAAAAATTAATTAATTAAAGAGGTCTGAGTTCTCGGCTGTCCTAGCTGTGTGACCTTGGGAGGTCATTTGCATATTCTGGATGTATTGTCTCATGGATAAAATGAGAGGCTTTAACTAGATGATCGTTACGGGTCCTTCCAGGTATAACATTTTATTACTTCTAGTTCCATGATTACCAACAATTTGAGAATAGTTAGAAGGAGGGGTAGAAAACTTCTGTAGTTCAAAATACAAGAGAAGTTCTTTTACTCTTTTCCCACATTTTTCTTCCTATTCTCTCACTAGCAGCAACTTGTTTGTATGACAATTCGAATGAAATTTGGGTATGTGGAGGCCATCTTTCTGTTACCCTGAGTGGGACCACAGAGGGGATTTCTTTGAAAGTCAACCTATCAGGGTTTTATTTCAGAACTGGACTATTGTGAATGCCAAAGTCACCAGTCTGTTCCTAGTAGGAAGGAGCACTCTGGACTCCAGGGCAGCTCCAGAGGAAGGAAAACTGTGTATGGTTAGTAGTTGGTGCTCAGTCAGCACAGAAATTTCCTTGCTCCATCGGTTTCTTTTGTGTTGGGCCTGGACTACGTTTATTTTGCCACCATTGCATTTGCATTTTTGGTAACTGTGACTTAAGTGATTTGTCCGTTAGAAAGCTTACTATGGAGAAGTTGAAAAAAGATTACAGCTAACCTTTAAACATGGGTTTGAACTGCGTAGGTCCACTTACAAGTGAATTTTTTTCAATAAATACACAGTTTGCTCTTTACAGTATATCCTCAGGTTTTGCTTCTATGATTCAAACAACCTTGGATTGAAAACAGTATTTTTGATCCACGGTTGGGAATCCGAGGATGCGAGGGCCAAATGTGTGCATTGTTTCATGCCATTTTACGGAAGAGACTTGAGCACCGGGTTTTGGTTTCTGTGGGAGGTCCTGGGACTAGTTCCCTGCAGATGCTGAGAGACAACTATAAGTAAGTTCTGGGGAGTTAAAAGATACACATGCGTGGCCCTGGCTGCTGTGGCTCAGTGGATTGAGCGTCAGCCTGCGAACCAAGTGTGTCTCTCTTTCGATTCCCAGTCAGGGCACATGACTAGGTTGCATGCCAGGTCCCCAGTTGGGGGCACGTGGGAGGAAACCACACATTGATGTTTCTCTCCCTCTCTTCTTTCCCCTTTCTCTAAAAACAGATAAATAAAATAAAAATGACAACACATTATTTTTAAAAAATTAAAAATAAAAAGATATACATGCATTTTCAACTGCACAGGGGATCAGTGCACCTAACCTCCACGTTGTTCGAGGGTCAGCTGTACTTCTTGACTAGTCAGCCTTTTGGAGAATGTCAAATTGTGTGACCAGTTCTGGAAACCTGCACTGTAATTTCTTTATGTACTGAAATTGCTTTAGAGTAATTTGGTTTTAGATTAGCAAAATCCCCATTCTTGAAAAGGACCCTTTTCATACCTAATTCTTCTCCTCTGTTTTATTCATAACACATCTTTTTACCAGAATTTATCAGACTTGCAATTAGGTGCTCTCTGCTCATTTGGAGAGAGGGATTTTGGAGCACAGGTTTAAAGTTTTATTTCCAGCTAATTAGGTGTTCTCTAAATTAGACTGCTCTGATTGGGAGCTGCATATGGTTTGTTCCTTTGGCTATTTTCTAAAACAAAATAATGTAACGTATTTCATTCCCTTTTGCCACTTACACAGTTTTGGTTCAGCCATGAAAACTTGAGTATAAATACTCAAGGTTTCTCAAGGACTTATTCAGACAAGTCTGGGCAGCTGTTGTTAAAGCAGAGGAGAAGAGAACCTGGAAAGTTACCTCTTAGCAGCTGGCGAGCAGTTTGGCTCTCTGGAGCACACATGGATTTCTTAGGACTCATATGTAAACTATCGTTAACATTGAATATGTATTGCAGTTTATATGGGGCACTGTTAGTCTGTAGAAGTAAATAGCTAACACTAACGCATAGAAAGCTACATAATATAATTAGAAGAAAGTTGTGTATTTGTTTATAATGTTTACCTTAAAAAGGTTTTGTATATTTGGACAGGTAATATATTCACAGTCTAAAATTCAAAGAAGATAGCTACCTAGAAGTGACCACTAGATGTAACCCATGTTAGCATGTCTTATGAATTTTTCCAGGGATGATATTATTGTGTTTGATGTTATGAGTGGTAGCACATCAAATAGTTATACATAGAGTGGAAATATGACATAATCTCTCTTATTCTACCTTATATTATTTAAATTCTTATAAATATTTGTGGACTATAAAGGATATATTTTCCCTAAGATTATGTAGTTAACATATTCTCTTAATATTCACATTAACTGTCAATCTCTTTCCTTATTTAACTATTTGGAAGTTCTTAATTACTGTCTTAGTAAGCATTTATTATAGCACTTTATTTTTGCAATAACTGGTGTACATATATATTTAACTGATGGATAGAGTTCAAAAAATAAAACACAAAAAGATATTCCAGGTACAGAAAGAATGCTATTTTATATTTAAAAGTGAGTGTTTGGACATTAAAAATAAATTTGATGTTTCTAAGTCCCAACTGAAGGAACCTAGTCAGTAGTTTCTTTTGCCAACTAGAACTGAGAAATTGGGAAGCTGTGGGGTATCCAAGGTGGGTCACATAAAGAAGAGAAAGCTGGGCTGCTAAATGAAGGAGAATAAAGCTGGTGTCAAAAGCAGGAAAGAGGGCAAGTAGCTCTCCTAGATCCTGCTTCTTCAGTGCCTGGTTCCAGCTGCATTTCCTAGTCTAAAAATCTTGAATAAATTCACCTTTTGCACTTAAGATAACTTGGGTTGGTTCCTATTGTAACTATTCCACTTGGCTAAAAAGAAAGTCAAATAAAGAAGCAAGGTCCCAGAAAATCAAACAAAATAAACCAGAATGCCTGGTTTGCCATACTGAAACTGTTACTGTGATTATATACAGTGGCAACCAACATAGTCATGTGGTCAGGTCTTCATAGCCTGAGGCCAGAGACCTGGTGTTGCCTGAACACCGCAGCTGCAACTGATTCCCAGGTCAGGCAGAGGATGAGGCGGTTATACCTGTTGTCTCACTTAATCCTCACCATCTCATTGTAGAAGAGCCTTAAGTTATGTATCCTCCTTAACTCAGGAATAGCTCAGAAGTGGGAGTCCAGATTCTAATTCAAGTCTGAATGACTCTAGGCCCTACACTACACTTTTGACTGCTAGAGATGCTTTTAAAATGTGCTTTTCCCATAGAGGCAGTCTTTCTAGTTCTTATGGCAGATTACGTGAATTTCCACAAATCTGGGCTTCCTTGGGTCTGCAAACCTACCTAGATCCAGGGTCCTCAAATAGGCTCTGACAGATTTGGGGTCCATTTGTTTAGGACAGTTTCCCTACCCTGGTATTCTTTGATCTTCTGGCTTTATTTTTATCATCACCAGAAATGTGGATCTGAGAGAGTACTTGTCTGAGGAAGTTCAAGCGGTACATAAGAACACTACCTATGACCTGATTGCCAACATTGTACATGACGGCAAGCCCTCCGAGGGCTCCTACCGGATCCACGTGCTTCATCATGTGAGTGGCACTGATGAGTGGCAAAACAGGTGTTGTTTCTTTGGCATTTCAGAGGGCAGCTCCTTTCAGTTTGTCCTTTCTTCATCCTGACATTGGGATTCTGCAAGTAATAAAGTTGTCAGTGGTGAGTTTAAGGTAGTGGTTCTCAATTTTGACTGCACTTTGGACTTAATCTGGGAGTTTTAAAAATCTGATATTTGGGCACCACCTCAGGCCAGTTACATTAGAACCATGTAATTTGTGCCTGTTGGTTTTCTTGTTTTTTTTTTTTTTAAAGATTTTATTTTATTTTTCAGAGAGAGGGGAAGGGAGGGCAAAAGAGAGAGAGAAACATTTATTGGTTGCCTCTTGCATGCCTTCTACTGGGGACCTGGCCTGCAACCCAGGCATGTGCCCTGACTGGGAATCGAACCAGTGACCTTTTAGTGTAGGCTGGCGCTCAATCCACTGAGCCACACCAGCCATGGCAGTGTGCGTGTTGGCTTTCAACTATTGTAGAGGCCAGGGATGCTGCAAAATATTTTACAATGCCCAGGCAGCTACCACAGCAAAGAATTATCTGGCCTAAAATGTCAGTCAGGGTTAAGAGACAGCATTAGAGTATCTGGAGGTGGGAACCAGGTATCATTGATGTTTTAAAGTTCCCCAGGAGATTCCATTGTGCAGCCAGGCTAGAGCCTTACTCCTGACAGTGGAATCCTCAGACTAGCAGCATTGACATTATGAGAACATCATTAGAAATGCAGAACTTCAGTTCCCGCCCAAACCTACTGAATCAGAAGCTGCATTTTAAAAAATATTTTAATTATTTAATTTAAAAATATTTTTTAATTTTTAATTTTTATTTTTTTTAGAGAGAGAAGGGAGGGAGAAACAGAAGGAGAGAAACATTACTTGGTTACCTCTCATATACCCAGAGTTGGGGACCTGGCCCGCAGTTCAGGCATGTGCCCTGACTGGGAATCGAACCGGAGACCTTTTGGTTTGCAGGACAATGCCCAACCCATTGAGCCACACCAGTCAGGGCTCTTTACTTAATTTTAGAGAGAGGGAATGGGAAGGCGAAAGAGAAGGAGAGGAACACTGATGTGAGAGAGAGAAAAATCGTATGCTCCCCAACTGGGACCAAACCTGCAATCTAGGTATGTGTCCTTACCAGGATTGAACCCACAACCTTTTGGTGCATGGGATGATGCTCCAACCATCTGAGCCCCCATACCAGGACAGGATACTTTTTCTTGAGTGTTTCTGTGTTATATGGGTTGGGGGGGGTGGGACTGTTCATTTTTAGGTTCTAATAGTTAACACTGTACCTCTTAGGTGAGGGTGTCCAATCTCATTTCTGAGCAGCAAAGAGATGTATTAGGTGAGGAGTAGAAGACTTTTTCTTTTTTCTTTATTGTTCACCTAAATTCTTCTTAAAAGGTATAGAGTGTTTGGACTACATTATACTTAAAGGACTCTTTGGCAGGAACTGTGTTTGCCAAGGTCAACATCTCAAAAGCTCTTTAAATTGAATGATACCTAGCAGAGGTCATGCTCCCTTTTACTTAAGACTTTTGCTGGGTGATGGTCTCATGGCTATTCTGATTCTTCTAACTTCTAACTGTGGTCCCTTCTTTGTACACCCATTTGGTTTTGGGGAGCACTTTAACCAGCTCCTCATATTTTTTGCAGGGGACGGGCAAATGGTATGAATTACAAGACCTCCAGGTAACTGACATCCTTCCCCAGATGATCACGCTGTCAGAGGCTTACATTCAGGTGGGTTGGCCATGGACTTGGTCAGTGCCAAATTGATGGGGTCATTGAGAGGAACAGTGTGTGTGAAGGCAGGACGTGGGATTATGTTAGAGCCTTGGTTAGGCTGGGGGCCTGTTGGGATGTACTGAAGAGTGAGATTATATGGCCTTGAGAGTCCAAGAGATTTTCAGAGAAGAAGAAAAGAGCAGGGGAGTGTGGAAGATTTATGGGTGAGCAAGGAGGCTATGTTTATAGCTAGGTTAGTTTTGCAGAGATGTGCGGCCTGATTTCAAGGGGAAAGAGCCTGGAATCATCAGAAAACCAGTTAGGAGTCTACTCTGAAGCTTTCCCCATTTCTCTAGGCAAAGTTACCACTCTTTGTGACCCCATGGCACTTTCTACATGTCTGTATTGGAGCACCAACCATATTACTTTAACTGTCTTCTCTATTGGGTTTGAAAGCTGGTGTGGAGCAGAGTATCTGTTTTCTCTTTATAACTGCCCTAGTACCTGGTGAAGAAGGAAGACAGACTACAAAAAAGCTATAGCTTTATGAAAAAGAGGGCAGATCCTTTGTACTCTCAAGTTAACTCCCTGCAACTGTGTCTAAAGTTACAGGTTTGACTGAATTCTCTTTTAGAAAGGGAATTTGGAATGGAAAGTAAGAAAGAGAGGGGGATGGATGGGTGAAAAAGTGAAAATCGAATGAAAGGGAATTTTCTGAAAGATGAGTTATTTTCAGGGGACTTAACAAATGTGTAAGTTGAACCAAAGGCTGTCCGTTGCCTAGGGTAGAATAGGTATTTTATGAATATTTGTAGATTGAATGTCAACTCATAAATATCTATTGTATTCATTTCTTACAGATTTGGAAGAGGCGAGATGATGAAACCAACCAGCAGGGGGCTTGAAGGAGAGGTCAGGGCTTTGCTTCCAGGGGACTTTGGATGAATATGTAGACAAGAATACTGAAGCTGTAACTGAACATAGGCTGACTGGCTCATTTCCTGAGCCAGCCCAGTTTATACGGGTTCACACCAGAGCGTCAGAGGACCCGCCCACCTGGGACGGCTCTGTGCTGTCACCCAGCTCTTCTTTGATCAGTGTATTGTAGATTGATGTTCTTCCTCTCTAGCTTGCTCTAGCTCCAGCAGGCCAGAACTCATCTACAGATGTATGTAATTTATTTCTGAGTAGCTACGAGTATCTGAAGGACAAGATAATTTTTTCTAAGCATCAAAGCCTCAGGATTCTAGGACTAGGAACATGGAGTCAGTAGCATCCTTTTCCCATCAAGTAGATAGTTTTCCTGTGGTTCTCATCATTTCCTGATGTTTTTTGGGAATGAATAAAATGTTTTCCTGTTTTAAACCTGGCTCTTGTTTTACATACTTCCCTTAGGCAGGCTTATTGTAAGCCTCACAAACTGTCTATCTCACCGTCTGTCATTTGGTGGACATAATGCTGTGTCTTCCTGTCAGCCTCTGAGTGGTGTGTCAGTAACAATATCTGATAAAAGTGATAAATTATAATTGTACTTAATGAGAAGTCTGGAGGTGATTGGTTTCAGCCTATGGTGCAGGATTGTGTGAGAGAAGAGGGAAGGAAGAGCACCTGATTGCAGCACAGTTCTGAGTGTTGGCCAGGCCAGTAGGGAACTGAGAGCAAAGATTGCCCATCAGAAGAAGCCAGCAGGCACAGAGGCAAACACACACAGGAGACTTTAGGCCAAGATGGAGGCCTAGACTGACATGCTCTGTCTCCCTCCACAACTAAGAAATAATACAACTACTGCAAAACCAGAAATAACCAGAAGTTCCAGAAAATAAATGGAAGTCCAACATATGAAGTTATAAAGAAGTGTTGCTCGTCTGGACTGGTAGGAGGGACGAAGCCGGAGTAAAGAGGTCAAGCTGTGCTTGCGGTGGCAGCAGCAGTGATGGCGGCGGGACAGTGGTAAGCACAGACAACCGTATTTAAGGGGAGGTGAGAAGTGCCTGGGGAGCACCCCTGGCTGCAGACCAGACCCATCAGCTTGTGATTTCAACGCTGGGAAAAGCAGACTCCCATTGTCTCGGACTGTAAGGCCTGGAGGGAGTGAGGACGGAGGAGCAGGCTCCCAGTCTCAGTGGAGAGTCAATGGCAGGAATCCGTCTTGGACCCCCACCCCCACAGAAAACACCGCAGCATGGTGAGAAGGGTCTCTTGGTAGTGAGGAGTACATGGGGCTCCGCCCCCTATAGCGTAGCAGATGTGACAGCCCTGCCCAGGAAGCAAAGGTAAACACAAAACTGTCAGGATGGCACAGATCATGATAGAGATCCCGGTGACGCAGCTGACCAGACAGCAAATATCTAATCTAACGAAGCAGCAGATAGGAAATCTTTATGAGGCACAATTCAGAGCTTCGGTTATAAAAATGCTTACAGACCTAACAGCAGATTTGAAACAAGACAGGGAAGGAATGAAGGCTAGTCCTGCTGAAATGAACAAAAACACATATGAAACTAGTGGTGAGGGAAGAAAACCAGGGATCAAATCAGCAATTTGGAACATAGGGAAGGAACAAACAGTCAACCAGTGCAGAAAGAGGAAATGAAAAGTGAGGAAAATGAGGAGAGGCTCAGAAACCTATGGGACAGCTATAAGCGGGCCAACATCTGAATCATAGGGTTGCCAGTAGGTGAAGAAGAACTAGAAATTGAAAAATTATGTGAAAAATAATGAAGCAGAACTTCCCTAACTTGGGGAAAGAAATAGACTTACAGGTCAAGGAAGCACAGAGAGTTCCAAATAAACTGGACCCAGGGAGAACCACACCAAGACACATTATAATCAAAATGTCAAAAATTAAGGATAAAGAGAGAATCTTAAAAGCAGCAAGAGAGAAGAGAATTATGTACAAAGGGGTCCCAATAAGACCATCAGCTGATTTCTCAAAAGGAACTGCAGGCAAGAAGGGACTGGCAAGAAATATTCAAAGTAATGAAAGCAAAAATCTGCAACCACGATTACTCCATTCAGTGAAGCTATCATTCAGAATAGAAGGGCAGAGAAAGTGCTTCCAGGACAAAGTAAAACTGAAGGGGTTCATCACATCCAAACCACTGTTATATGAAATATTAAAAGGACTTACTTGTTTAGGAGAAAGAGGATCAAAACTATGAACATTAAAATGAAAACTGCATCACAAGAACCAACAACAGAAACTAGGGAATCGAAACAGGCAAACTAAGTCAATGTGAGTGGGAAAAGAGTTATAGGTATGGGGAATATATTGGGGAGAGGTCAACAGGGAGGAGGGAGGGGGGAAAGGGAGGGAGATGATGCAGGAATTAAGAAGCATAGTAGGAGGGAGTGGAGTAGACAGGAAGATGTTGAGAAGAACTATATGCACAACGAGTGGGTATGGACTAAGGTGGGGGACAACTCGAGGGAGGGGGCCTACTGGGTGGAGGGGAACAAAGGGAAAAGAAATTGGGACAACTGTACCAGTATAATCAATAAAGCATATTTTTTAAAAAAGGAAAAAAAAAAGAAAACTCCAGAAATGGCTTTCATTAAGCTTAGTCATTGATTAGGGGCAGTCTGGAGAAGTGTGGCCTTGGCCTGAGCACAGTGGCAGATCTGAAGGTGCAGGAGAGCTGAAGATACAGCACCTGGTGGCTGTCAGTCCACCGCAGCAAGTTCTCTTAAAGGGCGATGGGAGCTATGCACCTCTGTGGCTGCTACCCTTTACTTCTGGGACACAATACTGTCCTCTTTTGCCTCTGACAGCTTCAATATTTCCTTTGCAACCTCATTATCTTCTGTCTAGCTATTAAAAATTGGGATTCCTCAGGTTAGGCCCTCTCTTCTCCCTGTTGACTTTTTCTGTGGTCTATTTCAACTATGCTTGTGGCTTTATTTGTCATTTTAGGGGAGATGACTCCAGTCTTAATCCCAGACTTCTTTATTGTCTAATTTAGAATCAGCTGCTTACTTGATATATTCTAGGTGCCTTAAAGTCAACTCAAACTCAACATTGTTTAAAAATGAGCTTGTGAGTTTTCTCATACCTGGCTCTTTCCCAGTGGTTTCTATGTAGGTGAAGGGTTCCACCATTTATCAAGTTACATAAGCTAAAAATTATTCTTCCCCATCCTCATTTCCCTCATCTAATCCATTACTAAATACTATTAATATTTGTGTTTCTTGAATTTCCCCACTTTGCATTCTCTGTCACTGTATAGTCTAACCTAGTGTCAGCCTAGTCCAGGGCTAATCAGGAGAGGGAAACTATATCATAATTTGATCAGGGGGGAATATAATTTCAAGAATTATTAACTATAATGGGATTGGAGTACCAGGGATTGGCTAATAATAGGGAATTCTAAAGAAGGTAGGAATAGCAGATAGAAGAACAGATACTACTCCGAGGGCTGACATACAGGGTCCAAGGCTGAGATCCAGACCTTGTTGAAAATCTTTCCCCTGGAACCTGTCAGAAATCTCTCTGGTGTGTTAGGAAAAGCTGTTTACAGGGCAGCGTCTCACTTGCTACCAAACTGCCTGTGGAGCAGGGGAATGCCCAGTGAAGCTGCTGGGTGCAGGGTGCTGCCACCTGCTATGAACTGCAGGAGCCTGGCGCCAGGTGCCAGGGAGTCTCCAGCACTGCGGGAGCCTGGTGTGGGAGGAAGCTGCACGTGCTGCTTTCGGATAAGCATATCAGCTCCTGGAAGCAAAGCCCTTTCTTCCTGCAGTGAGTCTCTAGTATCATCCCCGACAAAACTTCAATGTCAGCTGAAGGAGAAATTTACACAGTTCCACTGAATGTTGTTACCTAAAGACTAAATTGTAAAGTTAACTTTAACATATTTTATATAAATAAAAATGAGGAGAGAAAAATCGTTAGCATATACAAATTATATAGGTATAATAAGCACATGGAAAATAGTTACTTACAGTCCTCATTTCTGTAATTGGTCACAATGCTGTAACTGATACCTGTTCTTCCACTACTCCTTCCATGTTTGCTCTGCCCTATGCCTGAACCTCAGCTCGGGGTTCTTGACTTGGTAGTGATGCAAATCTTAAGTCACTAAGGGCCTGACTCCTTAATGATCCTGCCACTGCCCCCTTTTTGGGTTGCTGAAGTTTTTCCATTAACCTTTACTTTTGGACATAGTCCATCTTGCCTTCATTGTGTAGAAGCAACCCAATTTCCCGTAGGTAATCAGGAGCAGTCACTCTGTTTCTTTTAACTCTTGCTCTTTTACCTCTCTGATTTCACATACCTGCTCCGTACCATGTATATTTCTAATTGATAGCACTTATTCCACTGAAGTATTCCATTTTTCTGATTCTATGATTAATGACTGTCTTCCCATTAGACTCAGTTCCAAAAGGACAGATAGGGACTGTTTTATGCACAGCCCTAGGGAAATGCTTGGCACTTAGTAGTTAATCACTAATGTCTGTTGAGCAAATAGCATCATGCTGATAAGCCTCTGTTCTCTGTATCCTTTTGTGCAAATGATTTTGTCTCTACACAAGATACTGACAGTTGATAACTTGCCTGAAAGGTTGGGGACCACTGCTCAGAGCTGTCTGTCATGTCCTGTGTTCAGTAGCTTAAGGTCCTTTGTGGGTGACATATGGCTTGCTTCCACCATAGCTGTCTGAGCCAGAGGCCTGGATCGCATGTCTTTACAGCTGTGATCCCAGCGTCAGCTTCCTCTTTTGGAGACCTCAGGCCAGTCTGAACCACAGATAAGAAAGAAGTGAGATTACTACTTTCTCAGCCAGAAGTCACAAAGGAAAAGATACATATGTGGAAAACATTCTAAATTTAAAAGACATATGATAGGAGGAGATTTGCAACCTATAGGACAGTAAATGAATGAATACATCTAGTATACTTTTACTGGTAGAATAATGAAAAGAACACTCCAATGGAAAATTGGGCAAAATACCCACATAAGCATTACACAAAAGATGAAATATAAATGGCCAATAAACATGTAAAAAATGTTTATTTAATAACAAGAAATGAAAACTAGAACCACCAATGAAGTCATTTTTACATTTTAGATCAGCAAAGATTCGAATGACTGCTAATACCCATGTTGGTGGGAATGTAGAAGAGGCACTTGTTTACTGTTAGGAGAGAAGTTGGTGTGATGCACACAGAGGAGTAGTTTGTTAGTACAGCCTATGTGAAAAGTCAAGATGTGCATAGATTTTTGTCCCGAAATATCATGTCTTGGAATTGATCAGATACTGATAATTGGTAATAGTTTAAAAATTAAAGGTTGTATCAAGAAAAAAATATGAGCCAATTAACAGTGATGATAGATATCTATATTTATTGACCTGGAAAGATTTTTTTTTTTTTAAGTTTTATTTATTTTTAGAGAGAGGGGAAGGGAAGGAGAGGGAGAGAAACATCGATGTGTGTGAGAGAAACATCAATCGGTTTTGGGGACCAGCCCGCAACCCCAGCATGTGCCTTGCCTTGGAACCAAACTGGTGACCTTTTGGTCTGCAGGCCTGGTGCTCAATCCATTGAGCCACACCAGCCAGGTCTGGAAAGTTATTTTTAAATGAACAAAGGAGTTTACAAAGCAGTGTATATAGGATGTTCCCATTTTTAAGTAATCTGTTACATCTATTTTTGTGTGTGTGCCTGGAGAAAAATTTGGAATGTTGTACAATGTTACAATGATTGTGTTGTGGATTTTAAAACTCAGTCATTAACCAGGGAGCATAAACATCACAGTTTTTATTTCTTAGTAATTGAACTGGATAGTTTGGGCTCTTAAGCTCCCAAACTTCCTATTTCCATTTGAAAATAACTCAGTCTGTTGTTTAATAATACTCAGCTCCTCTTGGATAAGTAACTACCCACTGAGTTGAGTCCTGGAGGTGACTCAGATTGCTGGGTCATGAGGAGTGATGTTGGTGACATGCTCTTGGTGGTCTGCAGGTCTCCACTGGAGCGTCACTCATCTTGCCTGGTCTCCACCTTCCTGTGCTTGCACTGGCGACATGTCAGACCTCTGCTTCTCTCCAGGCCCATGGAATCTGTAAGCACTTTGTCTACAATCATGGGTTCTTGTGGGCTCACCACTTCATTCAGTTCTGACAGTCTCAGGCTGGTTGTGTGATTGCTCCCTTATATCATGCCTGGGGCATCCTGAGCCAATCCTCAGGTCTGTCTGTCCAGGCCCCTCTTTAAGGCTGTTCTCTTCACTTTTTCTAATGGGTTGGAGTCTAGCTTCTCTAAGGAACTCAGGTTCTCCTCACACCCCACCCTGAAAGTGAAGGACAAGTCTTCTCTGCTCTTGCCCTAACTCCTCCTGGAACTTTCTCCTTGCCTTCCCCTGGGGTGCAGGATGCTGGGCATGTCTCAGAGATCCTCTGACTCAGTTGTGGCTTCTTCCTGTCAATTCTGTCCTCCCATTAGCTGGTCACCTTCTGACCTCTATTGGAGTGAAGCCTCCTTTTTCATTATCAGGAGCTCTTTCCTACGCTTGCTTGTGTGTTAATCTATTAATGTCTTCCCTCCTTCATGGTTTGGCTCTTCATCTTCTCAACCAACCTTTTAAAAAAATTTAAAACACTCTTCTTTAAGGGACCTTGGTCTTGAAATTAAAATAATGACTTTCAAGACAATAGTCTGCTATAGATTTACAAAAGTCTATTTAAAAGTTTAAATTCAGAGGTCAAGGATTTGTGTGTATCATCATTTCCTCAAGAGCAGGTTGTCTAGAAAGCACCCCCTTGGTGTTTGAATGATGGAGGGGCGTGGAAAATGGGTTGAAAGTATACATCCTGCTCTAGTGCTCTCCTGGGATTGGTGGGATCATGGGTGAGTCCCACTCTTGTTGGTCTGCAGTTTCTGAATTTTCTATAATAAACATGTATTTCTTCCTTTAAAAAAAAAAAGATTATTTATTTTTAGAGAGAGGGGAAAGGAAGGAGAAAGAGAATGAGAGAAACATTGATGTGCGAGAGAAACTGATCGGTTGCCTCTCTCACATTCCTAGCTGGGAACATGGTTTGCAACCCCGGCAGGTGCCCTTACTGGGAATCAAACTGGCAACCTTTTGGTCCACAGGCCGGTGTTTAATCAACTGAGCCACACCAGCCAGGGCTATGATAAAAAAAATAATGATTATAAAGTTTTTTTGTAAATTAAAGGACACTGCCAGGCATTTAGATCTTTAATGCTAAAGTTCTACATATTCATTTTTCTGTACGTTTTGAGTTTTTGGCACCCTAATGACCTCACCTCATGACATTGAGAGGATTCTGGGAGCAGGGAGGGAGAGAGGTTGGGGCCAAACTGGAAGCAGTTATAAGAGGGAAGGGTGATACGGGCATCTACTTGTTCATCAAGGAGGGCAGTGAGGTAGGCTCCTGTTCAACTACCTTCACGGACAGGCTGTGGCTTCTACAGCATCTTAAAGGACAGTGTCTTTCTTTTTAGGACAAGGAAATAGGACTTTATTAGCATTGTTACAGGTGGTGTATTACATAGGAACTGATCTTTAGCATGCACAACACCAACTGAGCTTTGAGGAGATAACTCTTAGCACAAATCAAAACAACCTAGAATTTCAAATAAAAGTTGGAAGGTCACCTTACAAAAAGATACAAAGAAAACCCCTTTTTACATCTTAAGCAGCAGAACATTTAAAATATGAAAGTTTGCCTAATCACCTTCCCACCATGCTTGAGTCCTTGATCATGCCAGAGATTTCCTGATTAAAAAAAAAAAGCGTAAAGATTTCATGTCTATCTTGTTTTTTTAAAAAATATGCTTTATTGATTTTCCTTTACAGTTGTCCCAATTTCCCTTCCCTCTGCTCCCCTCCACCCGGTGGCCCCCCTCCCTCCAGTTGTCCCCCCCTTTTAGTCCATGCCCATTGGTTGTGCATATAGTTCTTCTCAACCTCTTCCTGTCTACTCCATTCCCTCCTACTATGCTTCTTAATTTCTGTACCATCTCCCTCCCTCTCCTCCTTCTTCCTCCCCGCTGACCTCCCCTCAGTATGTTCCCCATACCTATAATTCTTTTTCCACTCTCATTGCCTACTTAGTTTGCCTTTGTTTTGATTCCCTAGCTTCCGTTGTTGGTTGTTGTGATACAGTTTTCATTTTATTGTTCATAGTTTTGATCCTCCTTCTTCTAAACCAGTCCCTTTAACTTCTCATATAACAGTGGTTTGGATCTAATGAACTCCTTCAGTTTTCCTTTGTCCTGGAAGCACTTTCTCTGCCCTTCTATTCTGAATGACAGTTTCGCTGGATAGAGTATTCGTGGCTGTAGGTTTTGGATTTTCATTACTTTGAATATTTCTTGCCAGTCCCTTCTTGCCTGCAGGGTCTCCCTTGAGAAATCAGCTGATAGTCTAATTGGGATCCGTTTGTACATGATTCTTTTCTTCTCTCTTGCTGCTTTTAAGATTCTCTCTTTATCTTTAATTTTTGACATTTTGATTATAATGTGTCTTGGAGTGGTTCTCCCAGGGTCCAGTTTTTCTGGAACTCTCTGTGCTTCCTGGACCTGTAAGTCTATTTCCTTCCCCAAGTTAGGGAAGTTCTGCTCCATTATTTTTTCACCTAATTTTTCAAAAAGTTCTTTTTCTTCACCCTCCGGCACTCCTATAACTCGAATGGTCATTCGCTTATAGCTGTCTCATAAGTTTCTGAGCTTCTCCTCACATTGCTCATTTTTTGTTTCCTCTTTCTGCACTGGTTGACTGTTTGTTCCTTCCCTATGTTCTGATTTCTTGATTTGATCTCTGGTTTTCATTTCCTCACCACTTGTCTCATACGTGTTTTCATTCGTTTCTGTATGACTGGTTTTCATTCCTTCCCCATCTTGTTCCAAATCTCTTGTTAATTCTGTAAGCCACCTTATAACTATAGTTCTGAACTGAGCCTCAGAAAAATTTCTTATTTGTTCTTCAGTCAAGTTCCTCATCTGTTGCCTGGTGAGCTGCGTCACCGGGATTTCAATCGTTGTCTGCTTCATTTTGACAGATTTGTGTTTTGCTTTGGTTCCTGTGCCCCGTGTACTCGTCGCTACCCGGCGATCGACTGGCGGTGGTCCGCAACCTTTTTCGCTGCACTGTGGCGCTTTGTGTGGGGGTGGGGGTCCAAGATGGATTCCTGCCGTTATTCTCCACTAGGAGACTGGGATCCGTCCTCCCTGCCCTCTGGGCCTCTCCATCCGTGGCAATGGGGGGCTGCCTTTCCCAGCGCTGGGGTAGCGAGCTGCTGGGACTTGACTGCAGCCAGGATTGCTCCCCCTCCAGCTATCCCTGCTGCTACCACCAACAGCGCTGCCTGATTTTTCCGTTCCGGTTCTGATTTCTCCCCTCCTACCCTGCCGGACAAGCACCGCTGGTTTATAACTTCATACGTTGGGCTTCCATGTAGTTTTATTTTCTGGAATTTCTGGTTATCTTTTGTTTTGAGGTAGTTGTATTCCTTTCTAGTTGTAGAGGGAGACCGAGCATGTCTGTCTAAGCCTCCATCTTGGCCAGAAGTCCTCTCATGTCTCTTTTATGGCACTTCATGTTCTCATTTTTTATTCTTCTAATTAGAATTTTGTGAAAGTGTTCGCGAAATATTTATAAAAGCGAGTGTTGTGTACATAGAAATCGAGTGAGGCAGGGCCCAGCTCCTGTGCCACTGTCCTCCTGGGGCTGGGGAAGGACACTGTGGTGGTCGCGTTCCCCTCGGCCCAGCCCTGCGGGCCTTTGGGAATTGGGCTGGCTGCTGTGGGGAGAGAAGGCTGGTCTGGGCTGGAGCTCTTCCTCACAGACATCCTCTGAAGATGCTCCGTGGCCATGCCTCACACCCATAGAGGATAAAAGAGGCTCTGGTCTTGGGTTGCAGTTCCAGATAGGATGGACAAGACTGACACAGGACTGAGGACACAAGTTTCAGGCTCATGGTCTACCAGCTTAAGGTCCTGCACTTTTTTGTTTTTAAAACATTTTATTTATTTATTTTTAGAGAGAGGGGAGGGGAGGGAGAAAGATTGGGAGAGAAACATTGATGCTGTGAGAAAAACATCAATCGGTTGCCTCTTCCATGCCCACAACCAGGGACCCGGCCTGCAACCCAGGCATGTGCCCCAGCTGGGAATCGAACTGGCAACCTTTATAGGACAATGCCCAGCCCATTAAGCCACACCAGTCAGGGCCTTACAGTCCTTTTGAGGAAAGAATATGAGCATAGGAGTGAAGGTTTCTCAATGGGGGCAGGGAGCCTGAGAAGGAGCCTTATCATGTGGGAGCACTCTGAAGTCCTGGAGATGGCCTCACCGGTCCTCACTCAGCCTCCTCGTTGGCAGCGTATCTTTGCTGGGGACCTGTGGCCAGTTGATGGCAGAGTTGGGACCAGAGCCTTAGGCCTTTTTTCCCAACCCACTGCTTTTTCTGTGTCAACAGGGATGGTTGGCCCAATTCTTCCTGATTTTGGGAGAGCTGGGAGCTGGGAAAAAGCAGCTGCCCAAGTCTCCAGAGCTGCTCCCTGACCCCTAGGTCCCACTAGCTGTCATCGTCCAACTGGTTCCTGTGGGATAGGTCTGAGTTGCGGCAGACATTCCCTCCCCATTATCCTCACTGCCTCCCACATGGGCTTGTGATTCTAGGTTTCAAGAGCAGGACTGGGTTCCCCCCCAGATGGAAGAGGCAGACCCTGGGTGTGAGCTCCAGGAGGGCAAGGGGTTCTCTGTTTTATTCACAGTTCTAGCCCTTGGCCCTAGCGTGTGGCCTGGCTACAGGACACTCACTACATTTTTAAAAGGTGGATGAAGAAATGAATAAATGACTGTTGTGTTAGGGGCTGCCTCTGAGCAGAATTGTAAAGTGGACCAAGTTTGCTCTCAGGGGACTTCAAAGTCCACTGTTGTGTCTGTCCCTCTCAGGGTCACTTTTCTGCCCTGAGGCACCTGGTCACAGAGGCCCCTTTGTCCTAAGGTGATAGCCCTGACTTAGATGACGGCAGTCAGAGGTGGGGAAAGTGTCTCTGGAGGGAGGGTCAGAATGGTGGAGTTCCCGTCACCATTTTGGGCAGCAAAGTCTGATTTCCCCTGCTTCAGGAAAGGCTGGCCTTGGTCTGAATGCGTCAAATAATGAAGAACAGGGAGTCCAGAGGGTGAGTTGTGAGGGGCCCTCAGGAGCCGTGAGCTGCGGCCTGCGAGGAGAAGGAGGGAGCGGCCAGCAGTAGGGGCTGCCTCTTCCTGCTTGGGGAGCAAAGGGCCACTCTCCTGATGGGTGCAGGACTCACTGCTCTCCCTCCTGCCCTGGATACTTGCACTCACCTGGCACAGCTTTGAGTTCTTGCCAGAAGTGGGGATCCTGGACACACTGGAGAGGACTGAAGGTGGTCGCACATGCCCCCAGGGCCTGCCACAGGAACAGCATTAGGGCCATGGGCCCCACACCCCACTCCCTAGTCCCAGCTCTGAGGGAGATAGGAGGCTCCTCCACCTGATGCCTGGTGGGTGCTCTTGGTGTGACCTCTTAGGCCCCTGAGGCCACTCCCAGTGTATGGGGCCTTCAGGGTTTAGAGCTGGAGGAAGTGGGATGTTGATCCTAAGACACCCACTTTGTATCCCCACCAAACGTAAATGGCTCCATGAACAACCCCATCCCAATAATGCACGTCAAACTACACTTTTAAGCTGCCCCCTCCCTTCTCAGACTCCCCCTTTTTCATTCTTTTGTGGCTTTTTCTCGACTCTTTTGAGCCTGCCTTTTCTATATTAAAACAGTGCAGGGAGGTGGCTGACCTGGACCCAGGGAGTAGAGTCTCTGTGGATCATGGACCAGAGAGGGTGGGGGCTCTAGGAGCTGAGTACAGTCCTGGACCATTTGGGAGGGGAGGACATACCTGGCAGGTGGTGCGGGGACCCCAGCCCCTGGGCTTCAGGCCCTGCAGCTGCACCAAGTGCTGTTCCACAAACTGTTCACACTGAGGAAGGAGGAAGACAGCATGTGGGTGTACCCAGGCCCATTGCAGGATGCTCCTGCCTTGCCTTCCTGGCGTCTCCATTGACCTGGGTTGCTCCAGGGCTCCCTCTGACCTGGTGTAGGTCCAGACATAGCCCCCTGAGCAGCTGGCATGGGTTGAAATGTAGGTTTCCATTGAGAAACCCAGACACCACCATTCCCTCCTTGAAATTTCAGTTCTAGAAGAAATTTTAAAGCTCATCTGGTCTTTGAGATGTGATGTGGGCAGGACGGGTATTGACCAGGAGAGCACCATGCAGAAAGCTGCCTCCTGGGATCTGTCTTTGTGAAGGGAGTTTACTATCATCCATTCTTAGTACTGGGACTCTAGGACCTCTCCTTTTGCAGGTGGGTTTTTCCCCAGTGAGTCACACCGGGAGGAGGGATGGGGCCGGACCTTGTCGAGAAGGTCAGGCCCTTTCCTGCTCCAGCTGGCCCTGGTGTTACTCTTCTCCTGATAGATAACCAGCCTCACATCTTGTCCATGAGGGAGACCTGCTAGTCCTCTGAGTCCATGCCCTTTGTTCCAGAGGCCACTCCTGACCATAGCAGGCTTTGCCCTGTTACCATCCCATCATTGTTTGGTCCATGTCCTGTCTGAGCTCCTCAACAGCAGGGGTCTGGCCCACTCTGGGCACCTCTGGCTGGGAACCCACTGCCTGCCCTATACCTCTTGCCTGTCCTGCTGGAAGCTGAGGCAAGCCTGGTGCATTGCTTGCGGCATGGCCTCCTCGCTGCTGTTCCCTGCCTGCGTGATCACGAACATGCAGAGCTTGCACTTGGAGTCTTGTGGTATCCATTCTCCTTGCAGGGACTCCAGAGCAGTGAGGCCTAGATAGGAAACAGTCAAGGTTGCCCTGCAGAGGTGTTTAGTTCCTGTCTTCTCTGGTGCAGTGCAGGGGGACCAGAGCAGGGGGTGGGGGGCATCATGCAGGGCTGGGGTATGAGAGATGAGAGTGGGCAATAGGCAGGGCTGGGGCAGCAGGCTCACCTAGGCCAGCGCCATCCTCCATGGAGCACTGGAGGACAAGGCCGCAGACCAGCTGGGGCAGCATGCGGCCCAGCAGCACGTCCAACAGGATGACAGTGTAGCGCTCAGCCAGGCACTGGCAGATGCCGCCCGCCACGAGGGGTACCACGTGGCACACCTGGGCCACAACTGGGGCCAGTACACCCTGGGGTGGGGCCAAGAGAGGGTGGGGTGGAACTTTCCCTTGCAAGATCTACTCTGTGCCAGCATCGGCTGGGCACTTTGTAGACATTCTCTTGCTCCCCTCTGAGAACTGTTGTGCTGTTTACAGATAAGGACACTGAGCATCATAGAGTGCAGGGGACTTGCCCGAGTCAATAAGTGAACATAGGAGCCAGGCTGTGGACCCAGCTTTGACTAAAGACTGAAATTGCTGAAAGGGTCACAGCTACTAGCCCAGAGACATGGGCATCACCAGAATCACGCAGCAGCCTGGAGGGGAAGTGTGTATCTTCTCCCTCCTGACCCACAGGATGGATTAGTCTGTGGCTCCCGGAGCCAGCAGGTCCCATGTTCCAGGAGCTCCAGGGAAAGCCCGGAGTTTCCCCAGCCACCTCAGTTTCAAACACAAGATCTGAGGGTGGGAGGCTGCAAGAATGCGGGCTCATGTCTTTACTCCTTTGTTCACTCACGTAATACACATAAAGGGCTTGCATGTGACAAGCTGGCCTTGGCCTTGGCCTTGCTCCTGCTTGCAGCTCCTTCTAGGAGTAGGCACAGGGCAGTGTGTGGGTGTGATACCTTCCAAACAAGTACATTACAGAGAATGTACCCACCTGCTTACATGGGAACCCACACTTGGCATCCAGATGATCCCACACTGTCAAAGGCCGGCCCATTGACTTGTGCACTGGGCTGCCCTGTCCCCTCTTTCATAAGTGCTTCACCTTGGATTATCCTCTCCTTCCTCATTACTGCTCCCATCTGCCCTTTGGTTGGTCTCTGGCATGTGAACATCCTAACATAGCTTCCGACATTAAAAAGACTCACCTATGTCTGCTCCCCTTCCCAAAATTCTTCTTGGAAAAGGTGTCCATACCGGCTCCTCCTTTTCTTTCCCTCCATTCTTCCCAGAGCCCACTCTGTTTGGGCTTCTGTCCTCATCACTCCTCCAAAACAGCTCTAAAGTCACAGCCTTTGTAGTGAATCTTCTGGTCATGTCTTGCCTTGATCTCACAGCAGCTTTTAGCCCAGGTGACCACTTTCTTTTTCTCCAAATGTTTTCTTCTTTTGGCTTCCATGACATCATGCCATGGTGTCCCCCCACTTTACTGACTGTCCCTTCTCATGCTATTTTGCTGGCATTTGCCTTTGCTTGACTGAGCCTCCTCCACTCTGTCCACATCATGTCCCTGGGTGATCCCACTCATTCCCTTGGATTTAAGTCTTGTCTGTAGCCAGTGGCTCTCAGAGTGATGTCTCTGACAGGACCTTTGGCCTAAGGCTTGGGTATTCGGCTGCTTGCTTGACATATTCTCTTGTATGTTACATAGACATCTCAAACTTAACATTGGTAGGAAAGAACTCCTTGCCTTTTTGCCCAGGTCTGTTTCTTCTCAACTTTGTCCATCTCAGTGAGTGGCATTACCAAAGACCTGATTCTTCAAGCCGAAGTCATAATTGATTCCTCATTGATCCTCACTCCCTAAGTCCCATTCATTACCAAGGCTTGTTGAGCCAACCTCCCAAACATATCCTCAGTCTATACTCCTAGTTTCATCTCTCATTTCGATTTCTGCAGTAATCTCCTAGATATTCTTCTCACTTTCATTCTTGCCTCTCATCTGCCCAGTGTATTCTTCAAACAGCAGGAGAATGGTCTTTCTAAAGTGTAAATCAGATCACAGCATCCCCTACTTGAAACCCTTGGCTAGCTGTAAAATGCATTCAGAATAAAATCCAGTATTTCTTAACTTGGCTTAGACCTTCCTACATGGCCTGGCTGTGCCTAACTCTCTGCTCCCTTCTCCGATCACTGTCCCTCCGGCCTGACTGCTGGGGCCACACTGGCTTTCCTCAAGCTTGCCGAGCTCTGTCTTGATTGAGGCCCTTTGTCCACAAGGGTCTCGCTGACCTCTAGGTCTCAGCTTAACAGTTGCCTCCTCAGAGACTCTCCTCAACCAACCAACCTAACCCCCACTCTCACATCACTGTCCATCACCCCACTTTAAAAATATTTTTGGCCAGGCTGGGCAATCTTAACTGCCCTGCCCTTGGCACTGGTGACCCTCTCTCTGTGGCTACATCTGCCCACCCAGCCATCCACCCACAGCCAGAACAATGCAGCTGGTATCCAGCAAAACTGGGTTTCTCAAAAAGGCTCTCCTACATCCTAGAGTTCCATAGCTGTGAGAGGTCACCAGGCCCTGATTATGGGTCTCTAAGAGGGTGGCCTGGCACACAGTGTGAATAGAAATAAGGAAAGCAAAGGTTGGCCCTGGCCGGATGGCTCACTTGATTCGAGCATCATCCCATGCACCAAAAAGTTGCAGGTTCAATCCCCAGTTGGGGCATGCGCGGGAGGCAACCAATCAACATTTCTCTCTCACATCAATGTTTCTCTCTCTCCCCACTCCATCTAAAATCAACAAAAACTTATCCTTGTATGAATAAAAAAAAAAAAAAAAAAAAAAGCCGAGTTTGGAGGACCAGGTTGTTGTTTTTTACAGGCTCCTTTCCTTGGATGGAGCTGTTGTCAAAGCTCCTAGCTATGGAGGCCTGAAGGAGGGTGGCTGTGGGCCTAGCCTCTCCTGGGAGGACCTACCACAGCTGCCAACACAGGTTGGGCTATTGGCCCCAGCAGGTGCTTCCTCAGTCTCCTGCTCAGAGTCTGACCCTTGCCAACTCCTCTCTCACCAGCCTGCACCCTAAACGTGCATACCGGCCCCAACCCCTGCCAGTCCACAGTTGCCCACCCTGTGTGAAACCTTGCAGTAGAAATGCTGAAATGTTTGGGATTAAGGTAGGGTTTTGTATAGTTGCAGCCAGGGATGTAGCTTGGGGTCTGCTCAGGGGCTTTCCCAAAATGTAGAAAACTGCTTTTCTCATTTGTTTTAATTCTCTGCTCTGAACCTGTCGCTTTCCAAAAAAATCTCTCCACCACAATGTAAACCCAGGAAAGCAGGGATCTCATTTGCCGCCGTGAGCCCTTAGTGAGCAACCACCTGCCCACCTGAGAAGGGCTGATGAGGTAGAGGCATTTCAGGGCAGGCTAGCACCGGGCGATGGTCGCTACAGGTCTGGAAGATTCCAAGTTGGGCACAGGTAGGGAGGGGAGTCCATCTGTGGAAATCTTCCTTTTGAAAAATTAAAGCATCTGCTCTACAGAGACCACTGGAGATTGTTCTCTATCAGTTGCTGAGCTGCTGGAGGGCAAGACTGGGTCTCGTCCACTTTTGTGCTTTGACACCTGCATAGTGCCTGCCTGGCATATAATGGGGGACTGGCATTATTTGAATTAACTCCAGGCCTGGCACCTACCAGGCCTGAGCCTGAACCTGAGCTCCAGGGTCCCTGGGGCAGGACAATGCAGGAATGGCTCTCCTAACTTCTGTCAGCTAGCTGGCCCCTGTTGGTATGAGGAGGAGTTGTGAGGAGGGGTGGGAAGAGGTAGAGCTGGGGGGTCCTCACCTTGGGAATCACAGTTTGGACCCGATTGAGCAAAGTCCTGCAGAGCCAGCAGAAAGGGAGAGGGATGGGGAACTTCTGCTCAAAGAGAACCTAGGGGAGAGAATGATGGGTGGAAGTCGGGTTGGGTACTAGGAGAAGACATCCTCCAGGCTCTTCTTCTGCCCCTCCTGTCTCAAGCCCTGCCTAGAGCTGCTCATTTCCCTTCCAGGTCTGCCCCTACCCAGGGCCTAAGTGCTGGTGGGCCTCCCCTGTGTCCTAGATCTTTGGATCCCTACCAGGGTAGGGCTTCCCTCACCTGTGTCTGAGGCCCAGGCTGCTCCTGGAGGGCCCTGGGAAGCACAGGAAGGACCAGCCTGTTCAGCAGAGGGCCCGACAGCTCTGCCTCCAGCCTTGGCTCTGGATGCCCGGGTTTACACAAGCCCAGGTGCTCGCAGATGGCCTTTGGGTTCTAGGGAACAATGCAGGGTGAGGAGGTGATTGGGTAGAGGAGGGAACCCCATTCCCGCTCAGGCTGGCTCAAGGACTCAGGGACTTGGGCCATTGACTTTGGGCCTGGAATGGTGGGGGCAGGCTGGGAGGGGCTGTGGTGGAAGTGGGGAGACCATAAGGCGGAGATGGGGCCATGTGGGAACTTTGGGGCAGGTGCCTGGGAATGTGTGTGAATGAGCGTGAGCATGTGTATTTGTGAGAATGAATGACTGTATGTGTGTGTGTGAGTGTGTAATGGGTGGCTTTTGTGTTAAGTTGAGTGTGTAATGCTTGTGTGACCAGGTGTATGCTTGTGTGGAGGGTGTGGCGTTTGTAAGTGTGCGGGCCCACCAGGCATAGTGGAGCAATGGGACTGTGAACTGGGCGCCTGGCTGAGGGGCACCGCATTTCCTGCACTGGTTGTGGGCAAGGTTGTTGTGTGTGGTGGGCCGGGGTGCTGTGTGTGGGGATCTCTGGGCCTGTGTGGGCAGGCAGGTAGGCAGGCCCTCACAATCTGGCTTTGGAAGTAGTCGACGACCAGTGGGAAGTAGGTGTCGAGCACTTGGCGGCATCGGGGCACCAGCAGCTTCAGGGGGAGGATGTTGCATTCGTTCTCCAGGAACTTCCGCATCGAGTCCTGGGAGGCAGGTGGGAGCCAGCAAGGATGGAGAGGGGACAGTCAGCCTTGTTTCCCAGAGGGCTGCCTCTGCCCAAGTCCCTGCACACAGGGCACCACCTGGCGGACTGGCCAGCTTTTTCCTAGGGCACTAGAGTTCAGAGAGTGCCAAGGAGTTAAATAGTTGGGCACAAGTAGAGCCCCTTCCCCCAGAAGAACAGCCATCTATAGCTATGCTGCTGAGTTTGCTGCCAGAGCCATCTCCTGGCCAGAAGACACCTGAAGTCCCTGCAACCTCAGGGCTCACCCTTGGCCTGGAAATGGCCCCTTTCAGGGGCTAACCTCTTCTTCCTGATCTGTCCCCCATCTCTTGGCCCTCACGCTTCATCCAGGGCCTGGGCCTCATCACCTGGAAAATGGCCTCCTTGGTCATCTTGGTGAGGATGTGGATGATGTCACTGCATTCCTGGCACAGGTCATCCTGGGGAGGGGGCCCCAAAGTGGGTGACATGAGTGGAGGGCATGCTCCCAGCTCAAGTAGGTGTCGCTCTTTCAGGCAAAGGGTGACAGAGCACTCCAAGGCCAGGCAACTGCCCACCATCACATTCTACCCCACCCTGCCTCATTCCCTGTGGGGGCTCCAATCCCCCAAACCCATCCAGAGCCTACCCAGCACCCTCTCTCCCAGACCTCAGTCCCAGTGTGTCCTTGGGTGGTACTCACGACTCCCGCGTGTCCCCAGACCTCCCGTAGGCAGTGCCCCAGTGCTCTGCACTGCAATGCTTGCTCCAGGCTTTGGCACCAAAACTTGGGGCCCTGGGCACAGGCCAGGGAAGAGGTGGTCTCTACAGCTTCTGTTTGGGGCCAGAGCAACCTTGGGATCCAAGTCACACCTGGTGCCCTGACCTCACCCAACCTCCAAACCTACTTTCATTGGTAATGCATGGCCGTTGAACATGCTGGAGTCAGACAGCTGCTCTAGTGCCCACCAGTAGCTGTGAGCCTACCACTGGACAAGCCCTGGGGCCTCTCTGAACCTCAGCTCCCACGTCTTTAAAATGAGGATAATATACAGACTAGGGAAATGCCTGGCACAGAACCAGAGCTCAGTAAGTGGTGGCAATGGCCTTGATACCCCTCAACACCTGGCCCTAGGTCGGGGAGAGTGAGGAGAGGCTGGGGAGACTCACCAGCACCTGGGCCACAGAGTGTGGGCAGCAGCAACAGCCACAGCAACAGGTGTAACTTGGCCATGACACCTCCACAGCCTGGACACTGCCTGAGGTGAGGGCTCTTATAGCCAAGGGAGGGGAGAGGATGTGGGGTCAGGGCTATGTGGGAGCAGTGGTGACCTCAGTGTTTGCCTTTGTCCTGGAGAGCCCTTCAGGTGCTTTGGTTGCACCTTTTCCCAGCAGAGACACTCCTGCTTGCCCCACACCCACGCCTCCTCTCCCTCCCCGCCTGTTCCTGCTCCCTTGTCCCCTGCCCTAACTTTCATGGGCTTGGACACTTGGTTTCCTCCAACCAGGGGGCTCATGACCCTCCACATCTGGTCCCATCTTTTTGAGCTACGGGAAAGAACTTGAGGCAAGGCCAGGACATCCAGAGTTACCCCCTCCCATCTCTACCTCAAGCCTCTTAAGCTTCCTCTGCTCTTGAGCAATGCTCTTAAGAGCTTCCTGCCTGGCTCTTGACCTAGGGCAAGCACTGGAGGGGCAAACTGGGGACCCTCCCAGGCCACATACCCCACTCCGTCCTTACCTTTCCCCCCAGGAAACTCCTCTGTTTCTATGGACACATGGTTGGCCTTAGTCAGGAGAGTATTTACATGAAATAAAGAGGAATCTAAATGACAGAGAAATTAAATGCAAGGATGTAGGGTCTGAGATTCCCGGAGTGGCTGTTGGACAGCCCTACCCAGAGGATGTGCCATGTCCCCGGGGTAGGGGCTGGGGCGCAGCTGGTGGTTCAGGAGGAAGAAACTGTCCTCTGCAGCTGCAGAGGCTCCCAGGTGAGACCCCACTGGGCAGTGCACACCTGGGAAAAAGCACACATCTGACATGGGGGCACACACTATTGCCAGTGGACAGAGGACAGCGACAGCATTAGCTCATTACCACCACTGGCTGATCAGTTTATCTGATGGCCAAGGAGCCCTCAAGACTCTGGTAAGTGCTCTAATTCTCAGGGTGCAGTGAGGGCAGGAATGATTACCATGATGAAAATAGTTGGACACAGAGTGGTCAAGCGACATAGAGCACACTTGGCTTCAGAATCAGGCATGTTCTCTCTCCACATCTGTCAGGTGTTCCTTCCTTCTGGGGTCTGACTGAAACTTATTTGTTTGGCCTCCCCACTGGGAATGCCCTCCTCTCTGTCTCTAACTGAACTTGTTTCACAGGAAGGAAATACGTCTGTCTTATTCATTGTTGATTCTCAGGGTCCAGCACGGTGCTGGGAGCATGGTGGCTGCCTGGCCAACTGACTCCCCTTTTCTTTTTCTTGTTTGCTAATAGAATTCAAGTTTTGTTCAGGATCTGGTGTTTTGGAGAGCTGATTTTTTGCCTCAGCCCCAGAGATACAATATGACTAAGCCAAACCATTCTCCTTTGCCAGGAATTACTCTGGGGTGAGCATATGTTCAAGTTCTAGCTTACCAGCAGGGGTGGGTGCACTGCTGGGAAATGCTCCCTTCCTGGTCAAGAGACAGATGGGGAGGAATTCCTCTTGTCCCTTCAGACATTCCTATGCAAAGTTGGGACGTTGGAGCCCTAGTAGCCATTCTGTCTTAAGAAGGGAGAAACAAGAGAAGCACAGAGAAGCTACTCAGAGCCCTGACCTGGCCAAGCTACCAATTTAATGAATCCTGAACCCTTTTTGTCCTGTTTATACATTTTCTCGTCAAATATTCTGTTATGGGTACTCAAAGTGTCTTAGCCAAAGGCAGAAGGAAGGAAAGGTAGAAAGAAGGAATAAGGAAAGAAAGAACTAAAAAAGGAAGGAATAGAGGGGGAAGAGAAGAAGGAAGGAGGGAGAGAGGGAGTGAGAGAAGGAAGGAAGGAAGGAAGGAAAGAAGGAAAAAAGGAAGGAGGGAAGAAAAGGAGAGGGAAGTAAGTCCATTCTTTCCATCCTTTACATGCAGATTAAATTCCTTATCCTCCAAGGAGGGCTCCCATGTTCTCCCCACTTGGAGTGTATCTCTCCCTCCTTTTGCTGCCATTGACCATCTGTCCTTCATGACTGCTCTCAGCACTGCCAAGCTCACATGTTCGTTTGACTAGGAGGCCACAACTAGAGCCTCAGCCATGACCCCTCCTGGGGTCCACACATATTTGATTCTGCCCAGTGTCCTGGTATGGTGACCTATGGTGCAGAAAGACAGGGGTTTGGGAGACTCTTGGGAGAACCCTCTCCCTAAGGGATGAGGGAGTCTGTCAGACATGTCCTTCAACAAAGACTCAGTTACCAGAAGAGAGGTCTGGGGTGGGGGTGGGAATTTGAACTTATTTTTTAAAATGCTTGCCTGAGGATATATTTATTGATTTGAGAGAAGAAGAAGAAGAAGAAGAAGAAGAAGAAGAAGAAGAAGAAGAAGAAGAAGAAGAAGAAGAAGAAGAAGAAGAAGAAGAAGAAGAAGAGGAGGAGGAGGGGGAGGGGGAGGAGGGGGAGGGGGAGGGGAGGGGGAAGGGGAGGGGGAAGGGGAGGGGGAGGAGGAGGAAGAAGAAGAAGAAGAAAAAAAGAAGAAGAGAGAAACATCATGTGAGAGAAAAACATCCATCGGTTGTCTTCAATAACTCCCAGCTGGGGATTGAACCTGTGACAATTTGGTGTATGGGACAATGCTCCAACTAACTGAACCACCCAGCCAGGGCAGAAATCTGAGATTTTTATGACATTGGTCATCCACCCCGGCCCTACCCTCTCAACCAAGACCTGGGATTTAGGAAAGGAGAGAGTAGAGAAAGCTATCCCAATAATACCTTTGTGAGTGGCTGGGATACTAGCATGTCATGGATAGCATAATCCAAGAAGAGTATTGATAGGAAAAGGCATCTCTTTCACTATTGACAACAGGATGTGCCCAGAGATGGCCAGAAATACTTGGGAGTGAAGGAGACTTTTAAGGGATGAAATTCTTGCAGTAGCTGGGAGGGACCCTGCAAGTTCGAGTTATTGCTCTGTCATTAACTCTGTTTTTAAGCCTATGTTGTGATAACTTAGAGAGATAATGCTTCCATTCATTCATTTATTTTTTATTCATGAATTCAATTAAAAATATGTAATTAACATTATGTCCTGTACAATTATAGGCACTGGAGATACAAGAGTGAACAAACCTGATAACATTCTAGCCTGCAGGGAGCTCCCCTCCTTTTGGGTGCTGTTTAGGGAAGCAAGTGTCTCTCTCATTGAACTTCAGGCTTTGGGGACAGGGAATCTCACCCAATTCATATCTGTGCCTCTTACAGGACCCTTGAGAGGTCTTTGTCACTAGTGGGTGTGCAAACACACTTCCTAAATCATGTGGTCTTGATGGATTAATCCTGCTCAGGATATTAACAGCTTAACACTTGAGCATCTTCCAAAATGGCACTTTTGTATTTTATCCAGAAACAAGGACTATCTGAGAGCAAAGGATGAGCTAAAGTCAACTTGTAAGCTTTCCTAAGCTAGTAAAAAAAAATGACTTTGGAAAAATTTTAGTTATTTTTATGTTAATTAACTTATTTCTGATTGCAAAAATACTTGTATCAAGTAAGAAAAACTTGATTCAAACTGACTTATACATGAAGGAAATTTTTGATTCATGTAGTTGAAAAATCCAGAAATATATCAAGTAGTCATATGCAGAGCTTGGTCCATAAGCACAAATCAGCCACCAGGATCTGGCTTCTCTCTGTGGATGTTCTCTGCTTTCCAGTGTGTCCTCCTGCAGGTCCTTGTACTCCCCTCTCAGAGTGAAATTGGTACAGCTGTTGCAGATGTTACAACTTTCCCCACACTGTCCAGGCAGATGGTGGGGATCCTCTGGTAGCTCTGATGATAGAGAAAGCCTTTCTTATGGGAAGCCACTGCAAACATCTCACAGCTCATTGGCTCAGAATGGGGTACACACCCATCCCTGAACCCATCACTGCCGGGGCAGAGGGACTCGCTGATTGGCTGACAGTAGTGTTCATTCCACAGGTGGCTGAAATGAGGGAGGGGCAGTGCCCTTAAAGTCTTGGTACTGACATAGAAGGAAGGGAGTGGCTACTGGGAGAAAATATTGATAACTGTCATTGTAAGAAATCCATGCACAAAAGTGGGCAATGGAGAAAGGGAAAGTTCCCTGTAATCTTAATTTCAGAGAGGGTCTTTGGTAAATTTTGGCTGCATTCTCTTCCAGAATTTTTTCTGTGCATATTTCAACACACGTTACATATATGTACATTTTTATGTGTAGTAGGCTTTATGCCTCATTGCCCTCCCCCCATGTCCCATTCTAATCCCAGAATCATGGAGTATACTAAACTATCACTCATGTGATTCAGTTATTTATATGGTACAGTTGACATTAAGATGGAGAAAGATTATCCACTTGGGCCTAACATAATAACACAAACCCTAAAAACAGAACTGCCAACTGGTAGCAAAAGGGAAGTCAGAGGGATTCAAGGTGCCATTGCTGGCTTTGAGTATGGAGGTGACCAGAAGCCATGGCAGCCTCTAGAAGCTGAGAATGATTCTGGCTGATAGCCCATAAGGCAGTGAAGACCTTAGTCCTACAACTACATTGAACTGAATTCTGCCAACACCCTGGATGAGTTTGGAAGTTGATTCTTCTTTGGGCTCCAGATAACAGCCCAGGCTGGCCCACTCAGACTTTAAAAAAATTTTTTTTTCTTTTTATTGATTCCAGAGAGAGGGTAAGGGAGAGAGAAAGGGAGAAAAACATTAATGTGAGAAAAAACATCAATTGGTTGCCTCTCGCATATGCTCTGGCTGGGGACCGAACCCACAACCCAGGCATGTGCTCTGACCGGGAATTGAACCCGTGACCTTTTGGTTTGTGGGACAGCACCTAACCAACTGAGCCAAGGCACCACCCAGACTTTTAACCTACAGGACTGTGAGATAATAAATGGGTGTTATTTTAAGCCACTGCGTTTTTTTGTGATTTGTTATGGAGCAATAGGAAACTAATAAAATACAGAACCCTTATTTGATAATGTTCTGCAACTCCTAACCTTTTTCCCACTTAGTTTATCTTGAACATCTTTTTAAGTTAGAACATGTAGCTTTAACTCCTTTTTATGCCAACATAATATTTCATTTTCTGAGCTATGCCATAATTTACTTAATCATTCCCCCACTGATGGGTTATTTTCAGGTGTTAGTATTAGGAATAATAACTTAGAGAATACCCTTTACATGTATCTTAGTGGACTTCCCTCAGTATTTTTAGGTAGGCTACCTCCAAGAGTTGCCAAAAGGGCCAGTATATTTAAATTTCAATGAACACCACCAACAGCTCTCTAAAGATGTTCTATTGACCTTTCCTTCCATGAAGGAGAGGGTGCCTTTCTCCTCATGGAAGCTGTGAATCTTTTACTTTTATTTTATTTTATTATTTTATTTTTAAGTATATTTATTGATTATGCTGTTACAATAGTTCCAATTTTTCCCCCCTTTGCTCCTTTTCACCCAGCACCTACCTCCCCCAGCAATTTCATCCCCCTCAGTTCATGTCCATGGGTCATGCATATAAGTTCCTTGGCTTCACACCTTCCCATATTATTCTTTTTGAAAAATAATTAATTAATTCATTTTTATAACAATAAAAAATAACAAATCCCCCCACTCAGACTTGAGACCCTTTATAATCTTATGAAGGACAATTGGCAAAGGTCTCATGCTCCTCTAGCTGCTTCAAGCTGGATGTGGTCATCATCCTACCTACCTTTGGGTCCAAAAATCCCTAGTAAGAGTGGGGTTGTAGAGGGGAGGGTGGCCTTCCCACATGGGGAAGGATCTTGCAGACTCCAGGTCAGTTGGCTGTCCCTGGACAACAGCATGCTTGGTTTAACATGCTGGCCCCCTTGTTGTATTCTGAGGGCAACAGATTTGGCAACAAGGTTAAAATGCATCATTCAATCCATAACCACTAGAAGACAAAAGGCAGGGATTAATTTTTCAATGTCCTACATTAGGGAAAAAAAGGCTTCCTTGGAGGAAGGTGTGCCAAGCACATCACACCTGTCCAAAATCCTTTTGCCCACTATACTTAGTTTGGGCTGAGGGGAATATTTTAGGTTTCCCCTTTCTCAGACCTCTGGGCCCTTTCTGTCCAAGCCATTAGGATATGAAAGGGAAACCAGCTTTAAAGTGAAGCCCACAGACCACCCCATTCTTCATTAACCCAGCCACTTAGTTCAGTCAAACCATTGAGTCTCAGGAGGCAGCGATGCAGACAGGATTAAGTGAGGCCTATACGTACAGACAATCACTCAGGTAATGAGGTCATAGGCTTATGCCTTATGAAGACAGAACACACATGTTAATTTACACAACATAACCCACAAACCAGTCTCTAACTGTGCAAGACTGTCCTATTGGAAAGACATCTAGTTGCAAGGCATTTGACATTCTTCCTGCCTGTAAATTAAACATCTTTGATGATGCCACAGACCTAGTTTAGTTTTCAAATGAAAACAAACTTTAAATGAAAATAAACTTTAGACAGTTAGCTGCATTACTTTATAGTCTACCACTGAGCATTGTGATTTTCCTTGAATCGCAATTTTTCTCCTTAAGATTACCCTCCTTGTCATTAAAAGGGACAGCATTAAGTCCAGTTTTAATTTATCCTGTTTGTTTGCATAAACACAACAAGAGCAGCAAATGATCACATATGATCTTTACATCTGCTTTGCTGGAACTTACACAAGGAACTTTTAGGGTGACTTTCAGTGTGCCCTTCAGGGCACAGGAGCTGAGTCACATACCTGCCATTTAGCCTTGCGTGTAAACACCTGTCTTTTCCAAGTCCTGGTTTTCCATTGTGCCTTAAGATCCCTTTTAGCCATCTTTCAGGAAAGCAGCCTTCATTCCTTCCCTGGAAATATTGCTGTGGACCGCACAACCAACCAAGGTACCAGGCCTTTTTTCTCATGGACTTTTATTACCTTCAAAAGTCAACCCAGTTCCTCAGGGATTTTTGGTAACAACCAGAGCCCAAGCATGTCTCCTTTAGGCAGGACATTCCTGTCAAAGTCATGGTCAACAAAACCTCTATTAACAGCCGGTCTTATTAGTTTTATGCAAAGAACCTTATGTCATTACTTACTTCTTCAGAATGCCAAATTCTGGAGGGATCAGGTAGGGAGAAAAATATACAGTGTGAAGGAAAATCCTTGTCCTTCTAATATTAACTAAAATTGCATTTCCATACTTTACATTTTCTTTTGTTCACTTTCCTACATGTGAGGTTTTTTTTTGGAGGGTGGGGAGATTTTTTGGCTCATTTATTAATTTATTTTGCCCTCATTTTTTCCCCCACTAAAGATTTTTGTTTGTTTGTTTTTGTATTACAGTTGTCGCACTTTTTTCCCCATTGCTTCCCTGCACCCTGCCCACCCCTTGCCCACGATCAGTCCCCACCCAGTTGTCCATGGTCATGGGCCATTTATACATGTTCTTTGACTAGACTCTTCCCCTTCTTACCCCCTTCTCTCCCTCTGCCCTCCCCGCTTGTCACCGTTAGTCCACTCCTTGTTTACATACCTTTGGTTCAATTTTGCTTGTTTGTTTGTGTTGTTCATTAGGTAATATCATATGGTATTTTTCTTTCATTGCCTGGCTTATTTCACTAAGCATAATTCTCCCTAGTTGCATTCACATTGTTGCAAATGGTAGAAGTTCCTTATTTCTTTCTGCTACATAGTACTCCATTGTGTAAATGTACCACAGATTTTTGACCCACTCATCTACAGATGGGCACTTAGGCTGTTTCCAGCACTTGGCTATTATAAACAGTGCTGCTATGAACATAGGGGTGCATAGGTACTTTTGAATTGGTGTTTCAGGATTCTTTGGATATAATCCTACCAATGGAATTGCTGGTTCAAAAGGCAGTTTCATTTTTAGTTTTGAGAAAATTCCATACTGTTTTCCATAGTGGTTGCACCAGTCTGTAGTCCACCAGCAGTGCACTAGGGTTCCCTTTTCTCCACATCCTCATCAGCGCTTGTTGTTTGTTGATATGTTGATGATGGCCATTCTGATTGTTGTGAGGTGGTATCTCATTGTGGTTTTTATTTGCAGCTCTCTGATGGCTAGTGATGTTGAGCATTTTTTCATATGCCTTTGGACCCTCTGTATGTCCTCTTTGGAGAAGTGTTTGTTCAGGTCCTTTGCCCATTTTTTAATTGGGTTGTCTGTCTTCTTGGTGTTGAGTCATACAAGTTCTGTATATATTTTGGAGATCAATCCCTTGTCTGAGGTATCATTGGCAAATATATTTTCCCATATGGTTGGTTACCTTTTCATCTTGCTGATGTTTTCTTTTGCTGAGCAGAAATTCTTTAGTTTGATGTAGAGCAATTTGTTTATTCTTTCATTTCCCTTGCCTTAGGAGATATATCAGTGAAAATATTGCAACATGGGATATCTGAAATTTTCCTGCCTCTGTTTTCCTCTAGGACTTTTATGGTATCACAGTTTACATTTAAGTCTTTGAT